>NC_139688.1:15995693-16582337 GCF_964106915.1 Podarcis gaigeae
CTCCTTTTCCTCCTCCCCTTTTTTTTTTTATTAAAAAAAAAGACACAAGCAAAGGCAGGCAGGCTACATGCTTTTGCATTGTGTTATGAATCAGAGAGTTCTTGCCATTTAAGGAAAGGAAAATGTATTAAATTCAGTGGAGGAGAACCTCTGGATCCCAAGCATAAATGCATTTGCAAAAAACAACAACAACAAAAACCCAAAAAAAAACCCCTCCCACTGATTTCAGCAGGATTTGTTTTCTTGCTGGTATGTGGTATGATACAGACTGTAGCCTGATATTGACATTATTTGTTTCATTCATTCATTCATTCTCTCTCTCTCTCTCTCTCTCTCTCTCTCTCTCACACACACACACACACACACACACTTACTTTTCATCTGATAAGCTGTAAGCCACTTTAGGCACACTTTTCTGGGAAAATGACATAGAAATAAACAGATAGGAGGTGAAGGTGATAATAATATCACAAGGGAGGGAGAATGCATGCTTTTCATGCAGAAGGCGCCAGCATTTTCAAAGAGGACTCGGAAAGATTCCTGACAGAAACCTTGGACAGCTCCTGCCACTTATTGTTGGCAATAGTAGATAGATGAATAATCTGGCATTGTACACAGTAGATTCCGATGACTAAGTCACTTAAATGACACAGATGGAGTCCAGGGAGAAAATAAATCCTGGTAACACTTTAATGGGCAAACCTGAACAAAAACTGGGTATAAACTGAGCAGAAAGGCACAAGGCCTCTTAGGCCCTGCTTATTTAACTTATATGCCGAATTCATCATGTGAAAGGCTGGACTGGATGAATCCCAAGCCGGACAAAAGATTGCCAGAAGAAAAATCAACAACCTCAGGTATGCAGATGACACAACCTTGATGGCAGAAAGTGAGGAGAGTGAGAGAAGAAAACGCAAAATATGGTCTGAAGCTCAACATCAAAAAAAACTAAGATCATGGCCACTGGTCCCATCACCTCCTGGCAAATAGAAGGGGAAGAAATGGAGGCAGTGAGAGAGTTTACTTTTTTGGGTTCCATGATCACTGCAGATGGCGACAACAGTCACAAAATTAAAAGACGCCTGCTTCTTGGGAGAAAAGCAATGACAAACTTAGACAGCATTTAACCGGACATTTAAATGCATTATCTATTGCATTTATACCCCACTTTTCCTGCCAGGGCTTGACACAAGATCATTTGCCCCCCTTCATTCTCACAACAACTCTGTCAGTGGTAGGTCAGACTAACACGACTGAGTGGAGATTTGAAATTCGGCCTCCCTAGCCCTTCTCTTTCCATAACACCAAAGAAAACACCTGCCTGGGGGATTTAAGAAAGATAAACTGAAAGTGATCCTGATAAAAATAAATTAAAATTGCAAATCTCACTAGCAAGTAGTGGACTTAGAAACAAGTTAACTTCCTCCCCTTTTTTTTATTAGACTACCATGCATTGGTCGCTGTGGAGAAAATAACATTTCTGAAAATCTGAAGCCTGCAGACAAAAGATAGTATTTTACTCAAGCGTCGGTATGATAACAGTGATAGTAAATCTGGCGTTTGAAGTGCTGAACATGAAAACCCCTCAAAGAAGGAGGTTCTTTATTTTTCTCCATGGGCTTTACCTAATACACCTCTGTGACTCAGGGTGAGATAAACATGGAGTTGAGTCTATAGGCAAGACAGTGCTGTGCCTATTTACATCACAGCATTATCTCATAGCTTCAAGTTGCCCATCCAGTGCATATATTGATCTGCAGGCCACAGCTTCCCAATAGTTCTGAGGCTCACCAAAAGCATGATGGGACTGCATCAGACTACACTCAATTCATATTTCAGGTTAAAATGTGCAGTTAAGAAAACAACATGAATTTTTGACGGACGGACGGAAGGAAGGAAGGAAGGAAAGAAAAGTATCAGGGTAGGTGAATTATAATAGTCATTTGCCAGCAATCTGATGATAATTATACATTCAGCACCATAATCAGGGTGTGCTTCTCTTTCCCCCCTCTGCTGAAAAACAATGACCAAATAAGACCCAGATTCAAATCCCCACCTTACTGTTTTTAGGCACTTATAGGCCATTAATATCCATATTTTGGGGAAAAATATAAGGCATGGGAAAAGTTAGCCAACATTAATCAAAGGTGGGCCAACTGTAAGGTGGGGAAATAACTCAGAAACTGATAATTTAAATCATCAGTGGGGAATCTCAGGCCTTGTGGCCCAATGCAACTCTCCAAACCTCTCCATCTGGATCTCCGGTCTCTCAGCACATCACACACACTCACCAGCCACACCTCCTCTCCCCAGACCTCGCTGCTCACTGGCTTTGCTTCACACCCTACTTGAGTGTTGGGTCTGGCTGGGATGTGTCCTTGTACTCAGGGGTGTGCAAATGTGTGTAGAAACTAGTCTACTATATGAATGGAAAACTTGCATTTGTTGCTCCACCCACTTTTGCCTCTAGCACCAGCCACCACTGGCATGTGGACCTCAGAAGGTGGCTCAGCAGGAAATGGACTGAAATATGGTCTCCACCACTGATATAAATAAATCAGGGAGGGTAAGCTGGAAGGGTTTTGTTTTTTATTTAGTAAAATATTTGATTTCTTAATTATTTATTTACTGCATTTATATCCTGCAGGGCCTCCAAGCTGCTCATAGACTACGTACTTTCTCCCTCCCGCTTCCATTTTATCATCACAACAACCCCATTAGGCTGAAATAAAAGTGACCAGCTCAAGGTCACTCCATAAGTCTGAATGGGGAGTCGAACCTTAGTACACCACCTCTAACCAGTACACCACACTGCCTCCCTAGATGAGGAATGCCAAGTGAATGATGCTGGGTAACTTTCCAATTCAGGATTATTTTGAGTATGCAAGGGACAACCATCATGCAAAGATACATTTGTAACATTATGATTCTCTTCTCCTCTGTAAAATAAGATAATTCTGTCCTGGATCTTCTCTGCCCTTAAGGGCAGAACTGTTTCATATGCCACCTGGTTCATCAAATGCCCTAGAAAGTATATTTATCTGTAATTACATAGCAGGAAGTTGCTAAGCAATGTGTAATGCATTTCACACGGTGCTCTATCCTAGGTATCTAACATGGGAGAAACACTGTCCGTTTTTTGTTGCCTGGGCACCTTTTTATTTGCCTTTCAGTAAACCTCCAGATTTTCTTAGCATCAAAGTTATGTTTGGCCATCGATTACCGGAGGGATTATGAGGCACAAAGTGCCAATTACGAATTGAGATAAGAATGGGAAACATTTTGAAGAGACTTGTTAATGCATTACTTGAGGGCGAAAGAGGTAGACTGTAGAATATAAAAGAAGCCATGAATTCTCTACAAGTGTTGCTGTATTCTAAATTTCTTACAGCTCTGCAAGAGAGGGAGGGAGCACGCATACATTGTTTTTAGTAATTCTTGCAATTTAAACTTATTTTCTTTCTGGGTAATTACCATTCGGTTGCTGCAACACTGTAGTTAACTTTCACACTTAAGTGGAAAACATGCCTTCATTTTTGTTCTGCTGAATAAAAGTCTGTAAGTGAAAGGTTAGTCTTATTTCCATCAACATGCTGTATCCAATCACAGTGAATTAACGGTCCACTCTCATCCCAGCAAGTGAAAAGCATATAATTAATCTGAGATATGTTGTTGTTTAGTTGTCTTAGTCTTGTTCAACTCTCTGTGACCCCATAAACCAGAGCAGGCCTTGGAAAGTCTCACTTTCTTCTCAAAGCTTCTCCTTTTTTATGTCCATGGAGTTTTCTTGGCAAAATACTGGAGTGGTTTGCCAGTTCCTTCTCCAGGTGGATCACATTTAGTCTAAACTCTTGGCTATGACCTGTCCGTCTTGGGTGGCCCCGCACAGCATAGCTCATAGCTTCTTGGGGTTATTCAAGCACCTTCACCATGACAAGGTAGTGATCCATGAAGGGGAATCATATTCAGGTGTGTGTGTGTGTGTGTGTGTGTGTGTGTGTGTGTGTAATTCATAGGTTGGTAACTGAAATTGCTTGCAGTGATGACCGGCATAGAAATCTCTCTCTCTCTCTCTCTCTCTCTCTCTCTCTCTCTCTCTCTCTCACACA
Organism: Podarcis gaigeae; assembly: GCF_964106915.1. Lineage (NCBI taxonomy): Eukaryota > Metazoa > Chordata > Lepidosauria > Squamata > Lacertidae > Podarcis > Podarcis gaigeae. The sequence continues at coordinate 15,999,803 of NC_139688.1, forward strand.
CACACACACACACACACTATCTATCTATCATCTATCTATCATGTATCTATCTATCATCTATCTATCTATCTATCTATCTATCTATCTATCTATCTATCATCTATCCATCTATCTATCTATCTATCTATCTATCTATCTATCATCTATCCTATCTATCTATCTATCTATCTATCTATCTATCTAATCTATCTATCTATATCTATCTATCATCTATCTATCTATATCTATCTATCTATCTATCTATCTATCTATCTATCTATATCTATCTATCATCTATCTATCTATCTATCTATCATCTATCTATCTATATATCATCTATCTATCTATCTATCTATCTATCTATCTATCTATCTATCTAATCTATATCTATCATCTTTCTATCTATCTTTCTATCTATCTATCTATCTATCTATCTATCTATCTATCTATCATCTATCTATCTATCATCTATCTATCTATCTATCTATCTATCTATCTATCTATCTATCATCTATCTATCTATCTATCTAATCTATATCTATCATCTTTCTATCTATCTTTCTATCTATCTTTCTATCTATCTATCATCTATCTATCTATCTATCTATCTATCATCTATCTATCTATCATCTATCTATCTATCTATCATCTATCTATCATCTATCTATCTATCTTCTATCTATCTATATCTATCTATCATCTATCTATATCTATCTATCTATCTATCTATCTATCTATCTATCTATCTATCATCTATCTATCTATCATCTATCTATCTATATCTATCTATCATCTATCTATCATCTATCTATATCTATCTATCTATCTATCTATCTATCTATCATCTATCTATCTATCTATCATCTATCTATCTATCTATCTATCTATCTATCTATCTATCTATCATCTAATATATCTTGTGTGTTTGTGTGTGTGTGTGTTTGTGTGTGTGTGTGTGTGTGTGATTTCTCTGCCAGTCATCACTGCAAGCAATTTCAGTTGCCAACCTCTGAATTTAACAGTGACTGGTTCAGATAACACAGAATCAATCTTTTGACTTATGCTCCAGGCGTCTTGGGAGTCAAGAATCAAGCCTGGCCCCAGTGATTGGCCAGATCTGGTGATGGCCAAGGTCCCTAGATCTCACAAGGACCCCTCACTGGCTTGGCCTGCCACCCACCCCTTCACCCAAAGGGCCTGAGTGATGGGGTGATGGGCCCCAAGATTTGTAGCCCAACAACATCTGGAGGGTACTAGGTCTAGGGGACTGCTTTACAGCATGCAAATTATTCAGCTATTTATGATATTGTGTATCCATGATCAGAAAGGCTGTGTAAGCCACTCTGAAGATCTTCTTAGGAAGAGAGCAATCAAAGAGCAAGCAAGTCTCATTTTTTTCATCTTTATAAAAATCACATAATATTCACTTCCACAGTCCAGTTTCTAACTCTTCTCAATCACACAGACATGTACAAATCTCATACGGAATGCCATTAGATGTGCTGTGTGTAATGCCATTAGATCATATTGTTAGGCTTCAGAAAATTCAGAAGGCGGATTAGAAATGATGATTCTCAAATAGTTCTCCACATGTCAGAATACGGACAGCCTGAAATGGTCTAATTATGAAGGCTGAATGCTACGCATCCCACTGGCATACTGTGGTTTTCAAATGAAGTAGAAATTCTGAAATATATTCCTTCTGCATTTTATGTACAACATCGTTGTGCATAGGCCAGCTACTCTCATAGAAACACTGAACCTGCTCTAGATTTTCTTTGCATAATATTGATTAACTATGTTTTTAATATTTTTAAATTAATGTTAATGGGTTTTTGGTTTTTTGTTAATCTATATAAAACCAGTCTTTGATTGAATCCTACATGTGTTTTAGAGCACTGGTTCCAAATTAACTAAGTACAGTGGTACCTCAGGTTACATACGCTTCAGGTTACAGACACTGCTAACCCAGAAATAGTGCTTCAGGTTAAGAACTTTGCTTCAGGATGAGAACAGAAATCGGGCTCCGGTGGTGCGGCAGCAGCAGGAGGCCCCATTAGCTAAAGTGGTGCTTCAGGTTAAGAACAGTTTCAGGTTAAGTACGGACCTCCGGAACGAATTCAATACTTAACCCAAGGTACCACTGTACGGCGGAATACCCCCCCCCCCATTTTTCAAAAGCCAAGCCATGCACCTTCTACTTTTGAATATTTTGATATCTCTATGGTAATTTTTGCTATGTGAATGGTGCTGCGGACCCCTGTGTAGGTTATGTGAACCCCCTGGGATCCACGGACCACCAATTGGGAACAACTTCTTTAGAGTATGTAACTGAATTCACAGAACCCTCAACAGGCAGGTATCTTGGTTGTTGTTTCTTCCATAAGACTTTGAAATTTCACTACAGTAGAAGCAGATGAGTCTTTCACCTGCAAGCAGAAAGAGGTGCTCCTTTTTTTTTTTTTTAGAGTGATTAATTTGAAAAGCTTTAACAGCTCATAAACATGAATATTGTTAAGCCTCTTCCTGCGAGCTTTTTACATGGGCAAATTTCCTGTTTAATTGAATGTTTAATCTGCCTTGTTGCGGTGTGTTCTAATAAGAACAACAACTGTTCTTCTGGAGTGCCTTTCAAGCTATGTATCCCAAGGCCTTTTGAAACAGCGTGTGCATCTCAGAGAGATATCCTACGAATAGCAGAAAGCCAGGCACATAAATTAGGTGGTAATGGGAGCAGAGCGCTTTCCCCCATTGAAAGAGATGGCAAAGCTTCCACTGATTTCAGTGGATGCAAATTTGCAGCCTAACTTTGTGTTTCCAGAATGACATTTCCAAGCCCTGTGGCATTTGGAGCCAAGATGTCAGGCAGATCTAAGGACACATGCTCAAGATCGAGTAATGTTTAAGAATTATACCTCTGTAGACCAGATATGGTGTGCAAATATCAAGGCTGCTGACGCATTTCATAAAGAAACTGGGATTGTTGCTTCTGATGCTGGTCTAATTGGGTCCTAGGGCTGGAACCTTTTTATGTAGCTGCAAGATAAATACATTTTATTGGTTCAGTTGGTGCAGGATTTGTGGGCATATGGGGTACCACTCAGCAAAATGAGTGGGGGTGACTTACTAGATTTTAAACTAAGTGAAGGTGGGGCGGAATAGCATCTAAAGAGGGCAGAGAAGGGAAATAAAATCCAGATTCAAATCTCCACTTACTGTTTACAGGCACTTGCATTATTGGTTTAAGATTGCCCCTGAGGAAGGAAAGACATATTTCTGAAATGCAACAGGCTTTAATAGATAGTAGCACACTTGATTTCTGATAGAGTGGTACCTCGGGTTACATGCGCTTCAGGTTACAGACGCTTCAAGTTACAGACTCCGCTAACCCAGAAATAGTACCTAGGGTTAAGAACTTTGCTTCAGGATGAGAACAGAAATCGTGTGGCGGCAGCAGGAGGCCCCATTAGCTAAAGTGGTGCTTCAGGTTAAGAACAGGTTCAGGTTAAGAACAGACCTCTGGAACGAATTAAGTTCTCAACCTGAGGTACCACTGTATCCTTATTGAGTAGCAGAACACAATAGCTGGTCCTCTCATCTCCATCTTTTCCTTCCCTTCTTCCCCTTGTCCTGCCAACTTTATCTTATTTTGTTTTCCAAGCCACACAATTATAGCAAGGAGATAGCTCTCTGCAGCCCTGGACACATTCCAACAATACTGGTGCTCGGTGGATGCTAAAGATGGCCAGCTCTGTTTCTTTCCACCCAGTAACAATTTCACATGTGTTCATTCAAAGATCTGTTTTCAGCTCTATTCCAACATTAATCTGTTTTTAAATAAACCTCAAGTAAAGATCAGAAGGGGAAAATCGTATCTAAATATATATTTCAACACAAAATAATTCTAGAGATATTTTATCCTAAGATGTTCAGTCTCAACACACCTTGCCACATTTCAAGCTGAGAGTTCTACTGCAAAATCCAGAGGTGTGTGAAATCTGAAGAATAATTATATTATGAGCTGCAGATTTAGCTGGGAAGTGCAAGCCAGGGTAGTTCGTGTTTGAATTTGCAGGAATCTAATTCTTCAAGCATCTCTACTTGAAGGCACCCTGAGTGATGTCATCATAGTGTGCACCACATCACAGATGCACCCCTGGGTTTCAAAATACCAGGTCTGCTTTCCGCAAGTATATATTTTTTTAAGACAAAGAAGATTTTTTAAGACAAAGACTTATCCTATATAAGTCTGGATTAGCAACAGGAGAATATCACAATTATTATTCTCTTGAAAATACAAACCATTTTTTAAAGTCACCCATTTAGGATCCACAAGATTTAATTCCCCCCACATAGCTAGTACCCAATAAAGCCATTGCACAAACTGAATGACTTGTGCTCATGCAATGAAACTTCCTGTTTCTATTTTCCAACTGTACCTCCTCCTCAGTCGGCTCTGGGTTCCCCTCCCACAACCCTCAAGAGCAGATTTGAGGTGTGTGGTTGACACACAGGGAGGGGAAGTCCCATTGCAGGAACAGAAGTTGTTCCTTTCACGCAGTGACTTCATTGCATTCGCTCTATACATATTCTCACACACCCATGATTTGTATTCTGCGCTGGGTGTTGTTTTGGGATTGCTGTTGATGGCAGATAACAAGCCCCACCTCTCCAAATGCTAAACACACAGTCTATTTTGAGCGCACAAAACCCTCACGGATCAGGCTAATGTTATAATTGTGAGATATTTAATGATGCCTCTGAAACTCTGAAACCTCTTGGCATGCTGTCTAAATAATCAAGCATTTTGGGGGGGAAGATGAAGCGACGCTCTTCTGCTAAGTGATATCAATCTTAATGTAATTAGTCCTTAGCAGTATGGCCCTTCATTATTTTTTCTATTTTTTGCCATAGTTATCTTCATTTTCTCTTCATTCCGCAGCATCTCTTCATCTGTCAGCCCGACAAGAACTTTCTCAAAGACAAACAATGCTAATGAAACACTGACGTGTCTCAATCAATGTCTTCCCCTTCCCACGTCTTGAAGGGAATCTTACTGAGCCGCTAATTCTGCAGTAGGTTTTTCTCTCCCTGCCTCCCCTTCTCTACCATGCTTGGCCTCTGAGGCATGGAACAGAAATGATTTCAGCAGTTTTCAAATAGCTTTTTATCTGGCTAACCGGAAGCAATCCATGACATGGTTGAGCATCCCCAGAGGCAATGTTTCAGGAGGTTAAAACTAGCACAGATTATAAAAAAAAAACAAGAACAACCCACTCATTGAATTGAGATTATAATGGACAAAACAACAGCGACTAGTTAGCCAAATTCAGAACATATCATTATTTTTAACTCAGAGTTTCTTAATATGAGATATGATGGGCTTTGTCTTGCTGGTTCTCATACTCAGAAATTCTGAGCTAACAGTCATTCTGAACAGAATCATGTGGGGGGAGTTTATGTCTTCAAAATATATATGTGGGATGAAATGATGGGATGCTTTCCAGTTCCTTCAGTAGTGAGAAATTCGAGGGGCAGCACTTGTTGGGCACCCAAAGAGTCACCCAAAGTGCTTCATGGCAGAGCAGGGATTTGAACCCTGATCTCCAAGATCCAACACTTTAACACCTACACAAACTATTGAAAAGTGGCACACAGGTGAGGTCCATGTCGGAGAATGATGGCAGCACTTACCTCACTTCCTGGCATACCCTCCAACAATTCTCCAATGAAAATAGGGACATCCCATCCCATAACGATAATTTTACTATTTATACCTCAACCATCTTACTGGGTTTCCCCAGCCACTCTGGGCAGCTTCCAACATACAGTCATACCTTGGAAGTCAAACAGAATCCATTCCAGAAGTCCGTTCTACTTCAAAAACGTTCAGAAACCAAAGTGCAGCTTCTGATTGGCTGCAGGAAGCTCCTGCAGCCAATTGGAAGTCACGGAAGACCCATCAGATGTTCAGGTTCCAAAGAACGTTCGCAAACCGGAAGACTCACTTCTGGGTTTGTGGTGTTCAGGAGCCAAAACGTTCAACTTGCAAGGTGTTCAAGATCCAAGGTATGACTGTATATAAAAAATATAATAAAACATTTTAAAAAGCTTCCCTATACAGGACTGCCTTCAGACAGCTCAGGGATCAGATAACTCCATAACCTCCAGCATTTCTCCAATGAAAATAGGGACATCATGGGACATTGCAGGATCAAATCAGAAACTGGGATAGCTTCTCTAAATCAGGGATGTCCCTGGAAAAGAGGGACACTGGGAGGGTCTGGCCTGGTTTCCACACCATCTTGATCAAATGTGATGGGCAGCTTCTACCCAACTTCCCCTTCAAGCTTAGTGTAAATATACATCTGGAGTAAAAGTCTAGGAGCCTGGGGTGAAAGGCAAAGGTGAAGACAGGAGGGCACACTGTGGGACTGAAGTTTGAACAGTCTGCCCTACATCATAGGAGGGAGCACAGGTGCTGTGATCAGTTTGTTTCACGCTAACTTGACTTTGTGTAGGACAAGGAGACCAAAATGGTCAAGGAGATTAAACAACTGCCCAATGACGACGATAATGATGACAATAATAATAATTTATTTATACCCCTCCCATCTGGGTGGCTCCCAACAGAATATTAAAAACACGATAAAAGATCAAACATTAAAAACTTTCCTAAATAGGGCTGCTTTCAGATGTCTTATACAAGCCAGATAGTTGTTTATTTCCTTGACATCTGATGGGAGGGCTTTCCACAGGGCGGGCGCCACTACTGAGAAGGCCCTCTGCCTGGTTCCCTGTAACCTCATTTGCAACATTTGGGGCTACTCGGCTTAGAGAAAAGGCAAGAAAGAAATAACATAATGGAAGAAGTATGTGTGTGGAATGGAGGAAATGGATTGACAGAAGAAAAACAGGACATAAATAGAAGATGGATAGGAATCCACCATTGGATAAGAGCTTGGCTTTGGAATGAAATCATGACCATGTCTAGATTAGCTGAACCAGGCTAGACTGTTGGAGGGAAGGAATACATGACTGTGTTAAATTTATATTGCATTCGTATTGGGGATAAACATGTTATGTCAAACCAGTTCCCTTGTAGAATAATATCTTTCTGATGCTCCGACGTTCTGAACACTTGTTTGGGATATCAAGGTCAGGATGATCAGAAACAAAGACCAAACTAATGTGTTTTTGAAAAAGCTTGAGGGGATGAAAACCAGGAAGGGGGGAACTAATTAGTCAGGAATGACAAAACCTTGCTAACACTGAGAATAAAATCAGTGATGTTGGTCAGGGCACAGAAAGCATCAATTTATTTACATCATCTGGGCTAAAGGCTCTATTAATTGGGGAAAACAATGTCTGGCTCTTACCTCTGGGAAAGTGCAGGCCACATGGCCTTTCTTTCCTTCTTTTCATACTTCCCAAGCATTCTTTGCTAAATCCCTGCCGTCCCACATGAAACACCTCTAAAGTACAGGGGCCATTTCAAGGATTGTCAAAAGGCTCAGCAAGTGAATTGAAAGCAATGAGTTTGCTGGTGTGCAGCATCATTTCAAAGTCTTCTTTCCCCTCCCCTCTTTTTATTCTAGATCAACAGCTTAGTCATTGGCCGCATTCACAGCATACATATGATACCGCTTCAAAAAGTCAAGGTGTCCCCAAAGAATTCTGGGAAGGGCAGTTTGTTAAGGGTGCCATTCTCCTCAAAGAGCTTCAGTCCTCAGAGTGGTTTAACAACCAATCCCTCTTCCCAGAGAACTCTGGGAATTATAGCTCTGTGATGGGAGTAGGGGCGTCCTAAGAACTCTCAGCTCCAATTCAGTAATAAAATGCAGGTTTTCCAGAGGAAAGCGCCAGGACAAATAATAAAATAAAATAAAATACCTGCTTAGACACAGGCCTGGAAAGCCTGGACTTGTGTCTGGAAAGTGTGGAGCAAACGTAAGTGTGGATGAGCCCTCGTTCATGCCCAGAGTAACTTAAGTCCTGTTAAATTCAATGGGACTACTCCAAACATGAACAAGTCTGGATCCAACCATATTTCACAAAAAATTATTCATTATTTTATCCAACGTTCCAAAGAGTGTGAGAGGATCCCTTTGCCCTGCTGCCGTCCTCATTTGTCTAATAGTTATTTTGTTTTCGGGTTCTTAGTTACAATGCCTTGGCTTTAATTACCTGAATAAATTTTAATGCAATTAAGAAGTCGAATTCCCCCTTTGCATTCAGGTGATTATGCGCAGGTAATTATGCAGTGCCTGAGGTGCAATTTGCATACCATTACTACTGTAGTGAGAAGGGCTTTCTGCATGTAAAGTAAAGGAATAGGTCAGGGTTTTCTTAAAAGCCTCTTTCTGTTTTCGCTCGTCCACTACCCAAGTGAAATGAGTCGAGATGATGAGCCTGCCCTCTGAGCTACAGCTATATGCATGCTGGAGAGAGATGTTGCTTCTGCATTCACATCGGCAGTGAGAGAAAAGCCTGCTTGACTGTAGGGTGGTTGCTGTCATCAGCATGCAGAACTTTTCATTGCACGCAGAACTCCTGTGCATGTGATTGGTTTTCGTTTATTTCACTTAATCAATTTGTAGGCCACTGACTATATATAATAAAAATAACTTTTTTCCCAAATCATTTTTATTAGATGTTTTCAGCATGAAAGACAATAAAAGGCAAACTAATCTAAAAGAGAAGGAAAGAATTAAAGAGCAGATGGAAGAGAGAAGAAAAGAAGAAGGGGAAAACATAAAAAGCCCTCTGTCAACAATGTATCTTCAACTTTATTCCATGCCAAGGATGGTGGACCCTCCAAGCTCTCACCTGGGAGCCTCGCCTTGTTTCCCCAATCTCCCACCTTGAAAGATCCTCTCTATCCTGCTTCTCATGCCAGAATATGTGTGTGTGTGTGTGTGTGTGTGTGTTCAGCAGCCCTGCAGGATCAGGCCAAAGGCCTGTCAAATCCAGCATATATTTCAGATATGAGTGCAACAGCATTCTCCCCACCTGCCTGGTAGTCAGTAGCCAATGATGGTTTTATCCTTCATACATATAAATAACTAGCATATAAACTCACCAAGAACCATCATCATCACACCCTTGAATTACAACACCTATCACCCCCAACTATTGGCCATACTGGCTGGGATTGACATGAGTTGGAATTCAACAACATCTGGAGGACCACAGGTTTCCTATAAGGACTGAGTATGTTCAATGATCATAGAATCTTTATTATTTGTTATGGGAATGGAATGGAATATGCTGGGGAAGGGTATGGCTGGCTGGAACCCCAAACAGGAGCACTCCACACTGCAAAATGGTTCCTTGGGCTCCACCTGTTCTGTGCGTCTTTTGTATCACAATCCAGCAGATCACATTCGCGAAAGGTTAGACCCTATTCTATAGGGTGGCATGAAATAAAAGGGGTGGCAAGCAGTTAACAAATGCTAGAAGATGTCTGGTGGCAGAGTCCTGTCTGTTCCTAATTTTTCAGTGTGCAGTCTCTGCAGTGATTTGATTCCCTCCACTGACTTCAGGGATGCTCATGTCATTTTGCAGCAGCAAAGCAGTAGAAGAAAGAGAGACTTGCCTGGATTTCAATCTCCATGGGAAGCTACTAGCTTATTAGCTTTTCTACAACGCTCCTTGCCGATCTGGTTGTTGTTGCGATTCTAATCATGGACGAGCCTAATAGATTTTGATTTATACAAAACATATTCAGGAAGCAGGACTTGTTGGTCTGAAAGGACTCTGATCTGATACAATTGGGGGGGGGAGCAAACAGCCTTTGCTCGCCCATACATCTTCTAATTACACGGCGACGATGCCTTCCCGTTTGAGAAGCAATTGTTGTCAGGTGAAAGGCAGCGCCAAAATGCATAATTTTGAAGAATTAGCACCTCAGTCCTTGCCGTTCCTTTCATCTGTCAAAGTCCCCTAAGTGTTTCAAAAAGAAATTGGTGATAATAATGGACTCTGGTTGGATTTTTCTCCCAAGATAATTGCACTGTCATTTCTGAATAACCTTACAGGTGATTTTACTTTTCGGCTTTACTGTTTTTATTTTATTTTATTTTCAAGGAAATATCGCGAGACTTGCGGAAGATGAGGTGGCGAAAGAGGGAGGAAGAGCCTATAGCCACAAACGATGTGATTACAGCACAGTGGCAGAGAACCAAAACATAAGAGGAAGTTCAGCGTAGTGGGTAGAGTGGAGGACATGAGGGGCAATGGAGATTCACTGGATGGCAAAGTTGTTGGGAAGTAAAATGGAGTTGTTCCTACCTGGTCTGTACAGTGCTCCTTGGATGAAGGGCAGCAGGACACAGATCTCTCAGTAGTATTGATGTAGAATTAAAACAGAAAGAGAAATGGGAGTGGGAATACTGCAGTTTTCATGTTTGTCCAAGGTCAGGAATGGGAATCACAAACATAAATATGAGATGTATTCAGTATTGGGTGTGTGTTTTTTAAGCTCCCCAAATATTACATAAATAATTATGTTATTTTCCCCATTTTTAAAAATGTTTCCCTTCCATTGAAATTTTGTTATGTACCGTAATTAACCAAATAAGGTTCTGACATAGTGAATAGTGAGATGATAGAGTTTAGCAGCAACCAAACTGGAGTGGAAGGGAAGTGGTGAGGATTATGATGAGCCCAGGATGGAATGGAAATTGATGTCTCTTGATAACTCTTTGTTGTTGTTTAGTCGTTTAGTCATGTCCGACTCTTCGTGACCCCATGCATCAGAGCACGCCAGGCACTCCTGTCTTCCACTGCCTCCTGCAGTTTGGTCAAACTCATGCTGGTAGCTTCAAGAACACCATCCAACTGTCTCGTCCTCTGTCGTCCCCTTCTCCTTGTGCTCTCCATCTTTCCCAACATCAGGGTCTTTTCCAGGGAGTCTTCTCTTCTCATGAGGTGGCCAAAGTATCGGAGCTTGATATCTCCACTCAATAGCTATTGCTGTTGTTTGTTTGATTGGCTGAAATGTGTCCTTCAACTACAACAGTGCTATTTTCTTGCCTGCATGGAGAAGTGTGTGAAAAATGTGTGCAGAAACTAGCCTACTGCAGAAAAGTCAGTTTTATATTAATTGCTTTGACTACTTTTGCCTCCGTCCCCACTCATCACTGGCCTGTGGCCCCCAGAAGCTTGCCCAGAATGCAATGCGGCCCTCAGGCTGAAAACGGTACCATAGCAACACCATACTTACAATATACCCCTCAGCTATGGGGAATTATTTGGTGAGTAGTAAAACAAAGTCTCTCTCTCTCTCTCTCTCTCTCTCTCTCTCTCTCTCTCTCTCTGCACACATAAAGAGCAGGAAATAGCTCAATGAAAGGTCAGCTTTTGGTGGCGAAGTCACCTAACATTTTTGCTCTACAAAATTTATTTAGTTCTGAGGAAGCCTGGATCTCTTTGGAAACTTATCAAAGGTTCCTCAACGAAACCAGCAATGGTGGGGGACTTCCCTCAAAGAAAACATGGTAGATATATGCCATTACTGATATTCCTTGCAATGAGTAAACACAAAGGAATTATGGTTAAGGGTCCTAGGGTATTCTCAGCTCAGATATGGCAATGGGTACAGCCCATAATCTGGACAATGACCTGATTCAATGAATGCCTGTTCTTGAATCCTCCATTGAACCCTGCTGCAACAGACAGAGTTCTGTGGAGATCTGGAAGCCCCATGATGAGCTTCTCATGGAGTGCTTTTGGTTTTGAAAAGCGGCGTCCAAGTTGCAATTGGATGCTTCCTTCAATCAGGAAAACAACCTTGAACTAAGCAATGGTGATAGAAATATAAATGCTCTTTTTACAGTTCCTTCTTGCTAGGATGGGTGGCCCTGTCCTTTGCTTCCCCCTCCCCCCAAAAAAGGATTCTCTCAGCCATCCAAGAACTAAGGAAAGATTTAAGTGGATCCAGAAGAGTTGCTGGAGGAGATTCAGCCTTAACCCTTAACTAACAGTGGCAGCGTTTCATCTGCACAAAAATGCAATGGCAGGCTGCAGACAAGTCTTAAGGGGGTAGACACCTGAACTGTCAAAACACAAGTAAGCACTGTCAAAGCATGTCTATGAGGACTACATTAAGATGTCAAAAATGAAAGAGATGTCAATGCAGGCTCTGCTACCTGCACAAACAAACAAAGCCTTAAATTAAACACAAGGGACTTGACTTGTCTCTAGCATACCATCATGTAGGGGGTGACTTTGGCATGCGTACAGAGATGTGGAACTCCAAATGGCATTCTGATGGTGTGCGGGCATTGGGTGTAATTCAATTGAGAAAGAGAGAGAGTTCTGCCTAAATAATTACACCACAGAACATAAGAAAAGCTCTCCTGGCTCAGGCCCCCCATCTAGCCTAGCATCTAGTCTCCCTTATTTACCGTATTTTTCGCTCTATAACACGCACCTGACCATAACACGCACATCGTTTTTAGAGGAGGAAAACAAGGGGAAAAAACATTCTGAATGAAACAGTGGATGTATCATTTTTGTGCTTCATGCTGTGGCCACAGACATGTGATCTGATGGTGAATTTGGGCTGACCCAATGCAAAAATCCTGAGAATCCCTGTGCATCCATGGTTTGTAACCACGTTTTTGCACCATTGCAGCCCCAGGCAACAGTGGGTGCGTGATTTTGGGGGGGCAGGCTGTAGCCATGGACATGCTATGTGATCTGATGGTGAATTTGGGCTGACCCAATGCCAAAATCCTGAGAATTCCTGTGGATCCATGCTTTTTAACCACATTTTTGCACCATTGCAGCCCCAGGCAACAGTGGGTGCGTGATTTTGGGGGGGCAGGCTGTAGCCATGGACATGCTATGTGATCTGATGGTGAATTTGGGGTGACCCAATGCCAAAATCCTGAGAATTCCTGTGGATCCATGCTTTTTAACCACATTTTTGCACCATTGCAGCCCCAGGCAACAGTGGGTGCGTGATTTTTTTGGTGCAGGCTGTAGCCATGGACATGCTATGTGATCTGATGGTGAATTTGGGGTGACCCAATGCAAAGATCCTGAGGATCCATGCTTTGTAACCACATTTTAAGTGGGGAGCGAAGGAAAAACAAAGAAGGGACATTAGAGGGGTGTGCAGAGAAGCAGCTGGCTAAGAATGCAGGAGAGGGATTTAACGGGAGGGAGGAAAGAAAGGCAAAAGTTTCCCCCCACCCAAGCCAGCCATCTCTCTCTCTCTCTCTCTCTCTCTCTCTCTCTCTCTCTCTCTCCCCCTCCCTCTCCCTCCCCCGCTCTCTCTCTCCCTCCCCCTCCCCCTCTCTCTCTCCCTTCCCCCCTCTCTCTCCCTCTCCCCCAGCAGCACCGGAGCTTGCCTGGAGGGGAGGGGCTTTCCCTGCTCTTTGTTCCGTTTCAGCAAACACAGCAACGAAACAGAGGAGGGTGGGCAGTAAGACCCTGAGGCAGAATGCAGGAAAGCAGCCGCTTTCTCTTTCGCTTCTCCGTGCAGCGTGCAGCGCTGCGATTTGATTTTTGCTTGATTTTTCGGCTCCAGGGACCACACATTCGCTCTATAACACGCACAGACATTTCCCCTTCCTTTTTAGAAGAAAAAATCTGCGTGTTATAGAAGGAAAAATACGGTATTTCAAGGAAGCTGGTTTGAACATTCACATGTCAACCATTTACTGCATGGTAAGCAAATTTATTTATTTTGTTTCATAAAATTTATACGCTGCTTGATTCAAACACACACACATAGAGCAACAACTGTCATGCATGCATGTGTGAACCAGCCCTTACCTTTGATGAGATGCGAAGAGCTATTTTAGGTACATATCCTCACCATCACCATCATTTTTAATTATCGCCTTTCTATCTTATAATACTCAAGGCGGTTTAAAAGCTGAAGAAACAAAGAATAACAATCTAAAGCAATACAAAAATGTGATAATAAAACGGCTTTAAAATAAGCAATCTACATCAAATAAAGTAACATTCAACAATCATAAGAATAGTATAGAATAATATCAGCATATAAAAATTAAACAGAATCCCACTCTTAACAATTACAATAAATAATTTCAAAACTACAATTAATAAAACAACGGCACGCCACAGTGCATAAAGTAATACAATACAAATTGAGAAGCAGAGACTGGAGGGTGGGGCAAGGCAGGTGGAAGAACGCCTTGCTCGATGGAGTCTCTCCCCTCACCTGGGTTCATACATTCCCAGCGCTTAAAATTTTTACAAATGCTTTTCTTTTAACAATTTCCCACGATTTACCACACTCTCTTTGCAACCCACCCATTAGTTTCCAAAATGGTTTTCCATTGGCATTGATGCCTGCTCTTCACAACATACATGTCCAAATATAGGTAGTATTGGCTGTGTGAATCTTTGGATCCGGTTCTTGTCCTGTTCCCTTATCTTTGCATTGAATCTGATCTCCTGAAAAATCTTATTTACATATAATGCATGGAGATCTTTTTTTAAAATAAAAAAATCCCCATGTCTGCGTCTCGACATCATTTCAATAAAATTATATATATTTAAAATTCCTCTCTGTTCAGTCTGATTATTTAGAATTGCAGTCCACATGCTGTCTAATTCTCATTCAAAATCATCACTGATACAGAAGAGTGATGCTCTTTACCACAATTGTTTAAAAGAATAAAATGGGGGTATTTAAGTGGCTAATCATACAGTTTCGCTGGGAAGATATGAGCATTCAAATTATATGGTGATAAACTGATCAGAAAGAAATGCTGGCAGTTCTGATATTGCGCTAAAAATGAGAAACAAAGGGAAGATGCTCTGGTTCACATCTGCACCATTTATTGAACTAATAATTACATTTTAAACCACTTTGCTCTATTTTCTTTTTTATTAAAAGAATAGATTGTATGCAGAGTTGTGCTCCAGAACATGTATTAGTATTAATCATGAGTCTCCCGTTGCAAACAAAAGAATGTTTAATTTACAGAATTAGAAATTGACAGAACTAGTTTATTTCTGTTTCATGGGGGAGGATAGAAATGTTATAGAGAAATAGCCTTCAACTTTCTCTCCTGTTTCATTCCGAAACCCATAGATGTGCTCAGAAAAAGTACAGACAGGTGCAATCAGATCAATACCATGGAGAGCTCCTTGTGGAGCAATATTCAGGGTTAGGTTGAATGCTGTTAGGCCAGAGGGAAGTACCTGTGCCCAGGGGCCAAATGTGACTCTACAGATCCATCAGGACATTTCCTTGGGCGCTCCCCATCATCCCCAAGTTAGACCCCTCATCACTTCTGCTCCACATGCTTCTTGAGTGCTTTTGTCTGGCTGCAATGTGTGGTACTTGCCTACCTGGATAGAGAACAGAGACGTTGTGTATCTAGAAAATGTCTGGCTTTTGCGTCCCTGAAATGTAGCCTATTGTGCAAAAGTAAGAGCTGTGTCCACCTCTCCATCCACTTTTGCCTCTGGTCCTGCCCAGCAGTAGCATGCAGCCTTCACATGGTTGCTTATGAGGGTATGTGGCAAGAGAGGGCTGGATTTCTTGTTGCACCACTGTTCTGAAACTGACTGAAGCTTTAGATCAGCCTTCCCCAATCTTGGTGCCCTGAAGATGTTTGGACCACTATGCCCACCATCCCTTGCCAGCATAGCCAAGAGCCAAGGATGGTGACAGTTGTAGTCTAGATGATCTGGAGCAGGCATCCCAAACTTGGCCCTCCAGATGTTTTGGGACTACAATTCCCATCATTCCTGCCCACTGGTCCTGTTAGCTAGGGATGATGGGAGTTGTAGTCCCAAAACATCTGGAGGGCCGAGTTTGGGGATGCTTAATCTGGAGGGTATCAAGTTGGAGAAGGCATACCTTTTCTCCACCAGAAAGAAGTTGAGGGAAGGAGGAAGTGGATGGGAAAGAAGGGAAGTACGAAAGGAATTTGAGCTGCCTCAGCAAGGGCAACAAGGAGGGGGGAAGAAGAAGATTAAGAAGGCAGAAGTGTCTATGGTTGCCATCCCTAGTTGTGAGCCAGTAGAATGGGAAGGGGTAAGGAGGCAAAGGCCTGAAAAGGAGGCAGGAGAGGATACTGTACTATGCACTAGAAGACAGGAGAGAAAACACAGTGTATAAAACAAAACAGAGTGGAGACCCGTAGGGGGCAACAAAACTATTTGAGTAAGTTCTCCACCAGGTGGTGCTCTGAGAAGAAGAGGTCACATGGGCTTCTGATGATTCCTTGGACATAACTAATCAGTCAAAGAACTTCACATTTCCATAGTACTAACTGAAACTCTGCCTGCTTCCGCTACTCCACCTCCCCATGCTTACAGACAGGGGAAGGAAACTCCCCATGGCTTTGCCCACCTTGTTCACCCTGCAAGAACTGTTATTTTGTTTAGTGAGATGATTTCCTGACCACAAACGTTTAAATCCTGGAAACTTTAAAAGAACAATATGCAGATATTGAAACATCCACCAGGTCAATTGTTTTAGGCTAAAGGTGCAAACGTAAAAGGGGGACGGTTCTTGGATGCTGCCAGATAATTTATTTCATTGGCAGTGCCAGTGCATTGCAGCAGTTGTGAATGCCCATTCCAGGTGGCTTGGGCTGAGCCATACCTCATTTTTTCAGTCCGTCTCCCACTTAGAAACAGATAGGGCACCTTTATCGTTAACATTCTGTGCGGGCCACGTTACTTGACTTTTACATTATTGCTCGCACTATTACCATGCATGCATTATTTATATGGTTGGCTATCAAAGAAAAAAGGCAAGCAATTTACTTGTCAAAACATATTAGAATGCATGACTTTAAATCAAAGTTGCAAAGGTTGGATACAAAGCTATAATAAATGTACTTTGGCTAATATGCCAGTGCCACGAACTGGGGACGGTCAATGCATTGACTTGAGAAACCTATAATCATTTCTATGAGTAAGTATTTTCGAGTGATTGTGTTCCGCTTTTAATTGGATAATATCCAACTTTCATTTGCAGAGTCACTTTTCCGTTGTTTGCTTTGGGAAGAAGGGTCTCTAACCTTGTGCTTTAATATTCTTAGTAGATGATAATCATTGGAGTCTAATTGTTTGGAAGAGACTCGCAAGAGCAATTTCAGGTACTTAGAATGCAAATGTCGGCTGGGCAACTTTTTTCAATGTGCCAACTCACCAATGAGATTTTGCTTATGACTGAAACTCAGCTGACTGCCATTTCTCCAGCCTATCCATGAAACCTATCCCAGAGTAGTGGCAAATTCAGAAGTGCAGGGTCACAGCCATGCCCCTTCTAAGATTATACAATATTCTTATAACTATATAATAGTACTCATTAGGGATACATTGCAAGGATCAATGTAGTAAGTGTGGCCTCCCAGTTACTATTTTACCATTTTCTGTGCACATAAATGGGCAAATCTTCCTTCTTTCATAGCAACTTAGGTTATATATTCTGTGAAGTTTCATTGTGCATAACAGAATTTGTGGTGTCTCATCATTTTGTGTTCGTTTGCGATCTCCATGAGACACATGTCCATATCCAATAGATTGTCTCACCCCCTGTATACTCAATTGATTGCTGCTCTTTAGGTGAGGGCCTCCTACAGATACCATCTTATGGGGGGGGGGTCCATTCAACATAATGTGGGACTCGGCCCTCTAGTGTTGGACATTCCTCCTCTTGAATATGAGACAGGAGCAATCTCTGTAGTTTCCAGGGCCTACTGATGATCTTCCTCTTTCAAGTTTAGATCTTTCGAACTCTGCAACTCTATTGGAATTGTTTTAAGGGTGTTTTTAAGCTTCTAAAAATAAATAAATCATTTTATCATTTCTCATTTGCCACCCTGCACTCTCTTGGTAGGAACAGTGGGACATAAATAAAAAAAATAAATAAAACACAATGCAATTTTTCAGAACACCAATAATAATAATAATAATAATAATAATAATAATAATAATAATAATTTATTATTTATACCCCGCCCATCTGGCTGAGTTTCCCCAGCCACTCTGGGCAGCTCCCGATTGAATGTTAAACACAATACAGCATTAAATATTAAAAACTTCCCTAAACAGGGCTGCCTTCAGATATTTTTTAAAAATAGGATAGCTACTTATTTCCTTGATGGAATTGCGTTCCACAGGGTGGGCGCCACTACCAAGAAGGCCCTTTGTCTGGTTCCCTGTAACCTCACTTCTCGCAATGAGGGAACTGCCAGAAGGCCCTTGGCACTGGATCTCAGTGTCTGGGCTGAACGATGGGGGTGGAGACGTTCCTTCAGGTATGCAGGACTGAGGCCATTTAGGGCTTTAAAGGTCAGCACCAACACTTTGAATTGTGCTCGAAAATGTACTGGGAGCCAATGCAGATCTCTCAGGACTGGTGTTATATGGTCCCGGCGGCCATTTCCAGTCACCAGTCTAGCTGCCACATTCTGGATTAATTGCAGTTTCTGGGTCACCTTCAAACGTAGCCCCAAGTAGAGCGCATTGCAGTAGTCCAAGCGGGAGATAACTGGAGCATGCAACACTCTGGTGAGACATTCCACGGGCAGGTAGGGTCTCAGCCTGCATACCAGATGGAGCTGGTAGACAGCTGCCTTGGACACAGAATTAACCTACGCCTCCGTGGACAGCTGTGAGTCCAAAATGACTCCCAGGCTGCGCACCTGGTCCTTCAGGGGCACAGTTACCCCATTCAGGACTAGGGAGTCCTATTTGTGCTCTTACTATTTGTGCTCATTTCATTTACCATATTAAGCAAAGCAGCCTTTAGAAACCATCTGCAGGGGAGAAGGGCTCAACTCTTTCCAAACCCACATTGTGATCTTCTATCTATCTTTATAACAGGAAGCAGTAACTACCAAGGTTCTTTACAGTAAGGAGGATAGTCTCCGTTGTATTATATTTAGATTTCTTGCTGCTGCTTCAGGAACAATGGGAGAGGGAGATGGGGAGAGAGTGATTCAAAGACAGAGAGACAGGGGAAATTATGCTGGACAAAAAGGAAAGTTGCAAGGTTTAGAAAGGCTTTTTGCTTTATGGAGATTGATGGACATTTGCAGGCATATGCAAATAGGTTTAGTCAGCTCATCATTGAAAACAACATTGGAGATAAAGATAAGAAAAATGGCATTTCCTTGCTGCTGGATAGTGCAAGACGTATGATGTCTGGCTGGATTTTCTGTCTCCCAGTAAGCCTGATAAAGCCACAAAATTATCTGTAAGAGACAATGACTAAATGCCAACTGCTTTCTGTAAATAAATGATTACACTTTTAACGAACAGAGATGAGGAAGGGGGCAGATGAACAGGGGAGGCAGGAGATCACAAAGTTCACTTTATTTTAAACTAGTGAAATGTCACTCATCATGATTAATTTGATTTTTAAAAAATATATTTAGAATTATTTATAGAGTGCTAAGAGTGCAGTCCAAACCACAAACCCTGCATAATTCAGAGTAAGCACCATTGAATTCAGTAGGACATCTGTGTAGACATGGTTGGGATTGGACTGTAAGTCACAAAGTTCTCTAAACAGTGTGCATAATAAATTTAAGACACAGTTAATGCCAGCACAACTCTTTTGGGAAACATATAAGTACAATATTTATCAATAAAAACACAGATAAGATCAGTAAAAAGTACAAACTTGATGAATGGGATGTGTGTGGAGCTTAGGGATGAAGAATCTTTGGTTCTCCAGATGTTGTTGGACTCCATAATCCATATTTCCTGATCTTTGGCTGTGGTGCCTGGGGCTGATGGGAGTTGGAATCCACCAAAGATGGTTCATCTGTGGTGTAAGAAGATCCTCTCTACTTTAACCTATCAGCTTCCTGTAAAAGCCTGCACTTCTATACGTATCTATTCAAAAGTACATCCCACAAAGTTCAGTTCTTCTTAGTCTCAGGTTAGGTGTGTATTGCATCCCACCCTGTTTTTACCATCTCCACACAATTTTCTACCTTTTGATGACCACACCATCACTACTACTGTAAATTCATCTCACATTGAAAACATGGCCTTGATTCATTTCTTCAGATGGAGGGAACGACCACGATTTTCTGAACTGGAGGGGAATTTTCAAGAAGGCTGGTATAGGGAACCAGACAAGAACACATTTCACACCGGGAAATGCCAAATAATTAAACCACAGGCAGGGGGCCTACTCTATTGAGTATTTAGCATAATTGCTAATCCACTCTTGACTGGATTCACATCTGTTTCCCTTAGTGAGGATGTCCATAGGGAAACAGCAAGGGATGACATACAACATCCATGCTCCTAGAAGAAAGGTGCTAATGGTAACACCAATGTCAATGTTATTTCTAGATCTCCTTCTCATAGAATGCTCAAAGCAGTTTACAGGGAAAGAGATGAAATATAACTGTAGCACAAAGATCAGCAAGAAGTTATTTACGATATTTTGACCCTGCCCCTCAGGACAAAGCAATTGAACAAACATAATAAAACAGCTGCCTACAGCTCCCTTCCTGCGTCACACACTTCCTGGCATAAGTAGGTTAGGCTGAGAGACTGTGACTAGCCCTAGGTTACCCAATGAGTTTCATGGCTTGAGTGGGGATTTGAACCCTGGTCTCCCAGGTCCTAGTCCAACACTCTAACCACCACTCCACACTGGCTCCAATATCCTTGCACAGTGGTACCTCGGGTTACATACGCTTCAGTTTACAGACTCCTCTAACCCAGAAATAGTAACCTCGGGTTAAGAACTTTGCTTCAGGATGGAAACAGAAATCATGCTCCGGTGGCACGGCAGCAGCAGGAGGCCCCATTAGCTAAAGTGGTGCTTCAGGTTAAGAACAGTTTCAGGTTAAGAACGGACCTTCGGAACGAATTAAGTACTTAACCCAAGTTACCACTGTATATTCTGTAGTGTGCTGTGCCATGAGTAGAATTTCTCCCGATGATCTAACTGATCTCAAAGGTCTGTACATGAGGGGGGCAAATGGTCTTAAATGGTCTTTCTGGTACCTGCCTATTTTATTTTATTTTTTAAAAAAATATTAGCCTGAACTTTCCACCAGTAGCTAACACCCTTGATTCGTCCTTCACAATACTCAAACTCGCTATTGTGACTTATGATCGGAAAAACTGAATTTATTAAGAGATGAGGTAGATGTAGCGAGGTACGCTGTAACTCAGCTTCCCAGTCTCTCTAGAGCAAAATAATTACTGTTCTCTAAGGGGCAGAGTTGAGTGAATGAGAGACTACATTTGACTTTGACAGCTGACTAGCATCCCTGAACTAAGCCTGGATGATCCCTATCAGTCAATTTGAAGATCAGCCTCCCATATCTAATATCTAAACATGGAGCAAAGTCTAGTGATTTGGGTCTATCTGGAGTTGGGTGGGAGAAGGGTAAGAAGAGGGCACCAGAGCTTATGGAAACTACAGATCAATTAGCAATAAACAAACAAAGTTGGCCAGTTTGCATTGAATTCACAATGTTTTGAAAAGGAAACATTCACTGTGTGCTTTTAATTCAACATCTTTTTTTTGCTTTGTTTAATCCAGAGGATTCAGAATTGTGTCTCCTTAGCAAGAAAGAAAAAGAGAGAGGAAAGAATAAGGCTGTAATCCTATGCATCAGTCTTCCCTGACATATTGCATGACTGGAGGGAACCAGGGTGGTGAAAGAATCAATGCATACTTACCTGTGAGTAAGTCTCACTTCCACAATACTAGAACCCACTGAAGAAAAGGGATTGACTGCTAAAACATTCCCAGAATTGCAGCTCTGTGAAGGGAGTATGGCTTTCCTAACAAACCTCAGCAACTTTAACAAACCATAGCTCCCAGAATTCTTTGTGGGGAAGCCATGACAGTTTAAAATGGTATCATGGTGACTCAAATATATGAATGTGGTCTTTGTCATGGAACTTTCTGATGCCGAAGATTTATATTTACATCAATTCATAAAAAGGTAAAAGTAAAGGGACCCCTGACAATGAAGTCAGTAGTGGATGACTCGGGTTGTGGCGCTCATCTCGCTTTAAAGGCCGAGGGAGCCAGTGTTTGTCCACTTCTGCAGACAGTTTTTCCAGGTCATGTGGCCAGCATGACTAAGCCGCTTCTGGCGAAACCAGAGCAGCGCACAGAAACACCGTTTACCTTCCTGCCGGAGCGATACCTATTTATCTACTTGCACTGTGTGCTTTCGAATTGCTAGGTTGGCAGGAGCTGGGACCGAACAACGGGAGCTCACCCCATTGCAGGGATTCGAACCGCCAATCTTTTGATTGGCAAGCTCAAGCAGCCCAGTGGTTTAACCCACAGCGCCACCCACGTCCCTCCCATCAATGCATAGCATGATTCATATTAGACAGTGGGTACAAACCAACTAGCTGGCTATGTTGTTAAATTTGTTTCTTTGTACACTCAAGTTAGCAAGAGGTCTTACTTCATGGTTAAAACAACAGTTGAAAGAAGAAAACATAGAGTTCTTTACCCTTCCTATACCCAGCAATTCTCCCTTGCAAAGGTCTTCCCTTCCTTGGTGTCATATTTTCCCCTTGGCTCTGAAACTGGGAGTTAATATTTGCTCAGTAAAACAAGGCTTGGGAATCTTTTCCAGGAGAGAATTAGCACTCATGAGAGGGGCTAAGCACCCTATCAAAACATTATCCCAGTATATGTATAGAGAAGCTTTATTCCTCTCTGAAGGTGGACTCAGACAACCAAGTTCCTTCTCCCAATGAATATTATAATCATCATCATTGCCATTCATCTTTCTCCTCCTCCTGGGCCATGTTTATTTCAGGGAATGTATCCTCCCATACGTCTTGTTTTTCCTAAATTACCTCATTCAGATTAGCACTCTGGGAGACCTTTTGATCTTGAGATGTTTGTGGCCTATATTTCACTAATAGGATTAGAGGAGAAAACAATGCTTTAGTTAGGGAGAGGAATAGTTAGTTAGTCATATACACACAAATCCTACTGGAAGCATTCTTGCCTACGATACTAAAATAAATGAAGATGAGAATAAGGATTTTGGGAAATGAGACCAGAGCTATTAATTCTAAAACTTGTCCACAGAAAATGAGGATCAAAGAAGGAAATTTAGTCATGCCGGGTTTGAGTCTTGCAGTGCTAAGGTCAAGGCTCTTGATTTAGAATGGGAATGAAACTTTTTGTACAAAACACACACAATATTTGTTTAAAAATTGTTTAAAATGTTTGATTTCATAGTGCTTTTTATATTGTTTTTGAAAATGAAGCAAAAGTTCACCATGATGTATATTCTATTTCACTGACAAAAATGTCTCCACCAGAGGCAAAACGTGAGAATGTAGAGTTTAGACTACCTCTCACTGAGTACAGGGTTTTCTTGGTACCTTGGCTCCCCAATGCCTTGGGAGTCAAACATTCCAGCTCCCAAATGATTGAAAACCGGAAGTGAATGTTCCGGTTTCCAAACTTTTTTTTTGGAAGCTGGATGTCTGGCATGGCTTCTGCTATTTTGGGGGCGTGCCTACGCAAATGGGGACCAATTGGAAGCCGCACCTTGGTTTCTGAATTTTTCAGAAGTTGAATGGACTTCCAGAACAGATTCCGTTCAACTTCAGAAGTACATCTGTAATTGCAAATGCACTGGAATTTTCTTCCTAGAGAGATCTGGGCTTCCTTCTTCCAGTTGATAAAGAACCGCTGAATTGGAGATCCTTTGAAAATTCTGAGTGAGACCTAGACTGGCTAACACTATTCCATACTATGCTGTAACTTTTTTCTTCTTGCATCATTTAATTGTGATTTTTTGTTTGGCGTGATCTGAATTCTCTCATTGATTATTTTGTTATTTTCAGTTTTTGACTGCTACGGACAGCAGAATGCAAGTACGGATGGGAGTGAAGCTTGGTTTGCTTCTCATTTTAATGTGGACCTGCCTAATTTGATCTTACTAACACAATAAACAAAGCAAAGCACAGCTATGCTTCAGAATCTGTACTTCTCTGAATTTTACAGCACAGTTTTCCAGCCAGAAATGTGTAAGGGGGAGAAATGCATGTATTGGGGGCAGGTGTGCATAAAAATGCAAATATTAGTGGAAATAATGGCATGCAAAAAAAATATGTGCGTTAGGAAAAATGCTGGTGAATTAGGCCTTTCAGGGAGTAGGGGGAAGAAACTGCAACCTGAGGCAGAAATGTGGCAAGCTGAAGTGGGATTGGATAAATGAGAAAACGAGAGAAACCAAAGTTAAACTATAGTACTCAACTTCCACAAGAGGCAGTGACAGCAACCAACTTGGATGGCTTTAAAAGAGGACTGGGCAAATTCATGGCGGATAAGGCTATAAATAGCTACTTGCCACGATGACTCTGCTCTGTCTGCAAAGTCAGAGAGAGTAATGCTTCCAAAGACCAGTTGTTGCAAACCACAGAGCGCTCTTGTGTTTGAGTTCTGCTTGCGGTTTCCCAGGCATCTGAAGGAATGTTCTCTGGGTGTGGAGCACACTCCCACTAGCAGACAAAGCCACAGCTGCCTGAACATCATGCCCTCTATCTAACCTTTGCTCTCTTGGTGGTCTGCTGTGCCCTGTCTGTGGCCTTTGTCTCCTTCATCACACATTGTTCAAGGGGGAAATGATGCGGTGGAAACAGGTGCCAAAATAACTTTGCACCACCCCTCAATCTCGGGATTGGAAGATGTGTAAAGGTCACAGTCCAAAATGTATCTGACTGGTTTTGCATATTGTGCTAATAAAAGGAGCCTCTACAGAGCTAGCTGGCAGCTTGTCTTGGAGCATGCTTGCCAGCATGTTTCTGCACAGCTCACTTGCACCCAACCTCCTGTCGTCCTCCATTATTCCTACAGGCATCTGGTTGGCCACTGTGAGAACACGATGCAGGACAAGATGGGCCATTGGCTTTATCCATCCAGGTTCTTCTGACCTTCTTGTCTTTTAAATAAAGGAGCCAACAAATAGTTGTGGTCAGAAAAATCTTGGTGCCATCCTAATTTCCACATGTTAGCTTTTTATTCTTCCTCAAATGGTCCAATGTATACTGACTGTGGGTGCAATAAAGTAGCAAACTCATAAGCACTAAACACAGTACATTTGATTGGAATGGGGCAGGAGAAACCATTTATGGACAGAAAATCAGATTAGTCTGATTAGGAATGCAACCTAAAGTTGTGATCAAAGAAGATTCCCCCTCCCTCCAGAAAGGTTTTTTTCTTTTTGAATGATGGGTTGTATATGTCACATGTAAGATAAATCATTCTCTGCCTTTGCATCGTTTTTCAATTATTGTATGCGCAGCAAGATAACTGAGAAAGGGGGAGGGATGTAAAGAAGGGAGAGAGATGGGTAAATAAAAATAAAATAAAAACCAAACTGTGTTTTTTAAGTAATTTCTCACAGCTGGAGGCAGCTGTGTCTGACTCCATACTATAAATGGCTTAGGAGAAAAATATATATTTAGTATCATTATTATTCTTCAGTAATGCACGAGGCATAATTATCTTTCACAAGATTTGCTAGATGGACAGCACTCTATTAGTAGGAAGTGTTTTAATAGATGCTTCCCAAATGAAGAGGGCAATAGCGACACAAATGCCCACAATGGAGGCATAGAAGGAAACATTACTGGGACACAAAGATGTGACTAAGAGAAAAAGATTTAACTAGCCCTTCAGAAGAGTAGTGGGTGACATTAATATCAACTTTGCTGCAGCTAACTCATGAGTCCTCGTTTTTGGCAGCGCATGGTGATTGTGCTTAAGACTGGTCTGGCCAGGAAAAAACAGGGAAATGCTTTCATGAAGGAAAACCTTTAGTAGGCTCACAAATCTTATGTTCTGAAGGCAGTGGCTTGTAATCTTGTGTGCTGGGAGTGGTATCAGGTGGGGGAGTTGACCATGGCATCTTTCTGGGCTACCTTAAATTGAAACGGCTCTGCTCATTTCTGGAAGGCTCTTCTTCTCCTTGGCCTGTGGTCTTTGAGGTTCCACAGGGTTCAGTCTCGCTGGCCATGCTATTCAACATCTGCATGAAGCCACTGATTCGGGTTGAGGATCCTTCTGCACACTGATGACACTCAGCTCTGCACATCAGATCCTAGAAAGACAACAGAACTCCTAGATCAGTGCTCTCTGGCTGAGATGTTCTGTTCCATTCAAACTGGGGGGAAACGGAACATGCTGGATGGAAGAACTGTTCTACAAGCCTTTGATTGAGGCAATTTAAGTGCTTTTCAGTCTGGATGGCTCAGGGTGCTTTTTTACCCTTGGTTGATGTGCCACTCTCAGCCCTTCACCATAACATCTGATCTCATCAGAGTAATCAATGGCTTACTTTCTTCCAGGTTAGACTAAGGATATAACTGTTGGCATACAACCAAGGAAGCGGGGGCAATTGGCAGCCCCCCAGCTGGCTCCAGCCCACCGGCCAGTGTGCTGGGCAATCTCTAGTCCTTGCTGCAGCATTTGCGACCCACAGCTTCAAAAGCCAGGACACACATCTCATTAGAGATAACGCACAAACAGAAGTGGCAGGAGAGGTTGTGTAAGCATATTTACAAGCAGTTTATTCAGCATACATCAAGACAAAAGGAAAAGATGTCTGATCCCTTTCGTGTCCAAAGCAAGCAGCTAAAAGCAAAAGGAAGTTCCCAGCAAGCTGTGCTGGAGTGTAAACAGACATGTGACACACAACAGTCTCATGCCTGTCCCTTAAGGTGGAATGGAATATTCTAACAATAACAACACAATAAGAGTCCTGTTCACTCAGACCAAAAGTCTCTCTAATCCAGACTGCTGTTTCCCACAGTGGACAAGGAGGTGTCACCTCAGCCACAGTGGCATAGCATGGGGAGCTGGGGGGCTGTGGCCCTGGGTGCAATTTTCTGAGGAGGCGCAACCAGGCATCCCCATGACAGGCTCCGTCACTGAGGCAGCTTCCTCACACAATGGTACAACAGCGCCAGCTGGCCGCAGTCCCACTCCTGGGTCAAGCCTGACCCAGGGCCAGAAGCGGCAGAGAGGAAGAGACACGGTGGCAACATCATCGCCTCTCCTTTGCTGGGCAAAGCCATGCAGGACTGCCAGGGTGGCATGAGTGCACCCTTCAGATGCAGTGGTGAGGGCTGGGCTGGTGGGGCGGCATGACATCCCCCCACTCTGCGTGTGCCCCGGGCAGCAGAAGCATATGTTACACCACTGCTCAGCCAGCCGTGTTTTGTGACAGAACTAGATGTTTGGTGGTTGAAACAGCATTCCCAACAACCCTAAAACCTGCATAGTTAAACTGTAAAACTCGCTCCTACAAGAGGCAGTGATGGTTACAAACTTAGATGGCTTTAAAAGAGAATTAGACAAATTCATGGAGAAGAAGGCTGCCGATGGCTGCTAGCCATGATGGCTGTGCTCTGTCTCCATGGCTGAAAGCAGTAATGCTTCTGAAGTTGCTGGAAACCATAGCTGAGCAGAGTGTTCTTGTGCTTGGGTACTGCTTGCAGGTTTCCCAGAGGCTTCTGGTTGACCACTGTGAGAACAGGATGCTGGACTAGGTGGGATATTGGCCTGATCAGCAGACTCTTCTTATGTTAACTTAGAGCTTTTGTTATACAGTAGTACCTTGGGTTACATATGCTTCAGGTTACAGACTCTGCTAACCCAGAAATAGTACCTCGGGTTAAGAACTTTGCTTCAGGATGAGAACAGAAATCACGCAGTGGCAGTGGGAGGCCCCATTAGCTAAAGTGGTGCTTCAGGTTAAGTACAGTTTCAGGTTAAGAACGGACCTCCAGAATGAATTAAGTACGTAACCAGAGGTACCACTGTAGTACAAAGATAAAAATAAGTGGAAATATTTGGAATATTCTCCTGAGGTGATTTTTGCATTTCATTTCCTTGCGGCGAACCATTTATTTGAAACTGCCATCCTATCTTTTCTCCTCATGTGGCGACTTCGGCCATTTTCCTACGGGAGAATTGGCTAGCTTCTGAAATCAAATGGCAGCAGCAGCTTTACCATTTGAGAGAGCTCGACAAAACAGACCCGAAGCGATTCTTTTTGGGGATGGTGCGTGAAACCAGTTCGCAATTCATTGTGAATTAATTCCCTCAATCCACAGTTGAATATTGAAACAAGCATGGGTTTCATCTTGCTAAATTTGATTTCCGCTGTAATGAGAAGGTATGTGTTGTCGTTGCAGCTGGTTGTTTTGCTTTTCAGGATGAGCGCCATGCTGTAAAATCCCTCGAAGCTCCTAAGAGCTTTGGGGTAATTAAGTTAATCTGCAACAGATTTATTTTGGGAGCGTATCTGATTTGCCATTTGCTGATGACGGACATCTTCCAAGGGCATTGCTGCACGGTGCTTAGGCCGCGGGGTGAGCTGCAGAGAGATGCTATCTGAGTTGCCAGTCAACTATTCTGTTACTGTTGTAGCTTCTGTGCCATGATTTCTGGGAAGATCTCCTGAGAATGCCTGAACTTTCCAGGTAAACTCCACGTAAAGGGTTCCCAGCAAACATGCCAGCATGTTAAAAATTAACATTTTCTGATTGTAAGCATCAGCCTTCACTAACCTTGGCTTGTGAGAGTTCACCAGGCTGACGAAGGCTGATTTCATTAATGTTGACCTTCCCCAATTTTCTCAGACAAAAAATATATATGTGGATTTCTTTTAAAATCACTTTCAGGGTGATTTCACATTTTCTTGAAATTTCCCCCAAAGTTTTTGGAAACAGGTAGTGTCCTTTGAAAGTCTACATCAGGTGCCTCTCAGCCAGTACCATCTGATTTATTCTGATTTTAAGCTGTATTTCAGTCGATTGCTTGATTTTATGTTTTAATGTATTATATACTTTGATCTTAGCCATCCTGAGCCCAGTGGCGTAGCGTGGGGGTGCAGGGGGGGCCGGCCGCACCAGGCGCAACATCTGGGGGTTAGGGGGTGCAAATCCACGGGTTAGGGGGCAAAAATTACTTGCCTTGCCCCGGGTGCTGACAACCCACGCTACACCACTGCCTGAGCCTGGTTTGGCCAGGGAGGGTGGGATATAAATGAAATTACAGTGGTACCTCGGGTTAAGAACTTAATTCATTCTGGAGGTCCGTTCTTAACCTGAAACTGTTCTTAACCTGAAGCACCACTTTAGCTAATGGGGCCTCCCACTGCCGCTGCCCAATTTCTGTTCTCATCCTGAAGCAGTGTTCTTAACCTGAGGTACTATTTCTGGGTTATCAGAGTCTGTAACCTTAAACATCTGTAACCCAAGGTACCACTGTATTATTATTATTATTATTATTATTATTATTATTATTATTATTATTACTACTACTACTACTACTATCAGATCTTTCAAAATGCTCCCTCTGTGATTTCAAAGATGCCCCTGGAGACCATGCTATGTCACAATGAATGCTGGGTATCCCAGGTGCATTCTGGGTCAGCCCCCAGCAACTGGAACCTCGCCTCATCCCACTAGAAGCGGTCGAGGTAATAAGAGGGAGCTCTGCAGCCACATCATAAAATGAAGGAAGGTAATTGTTGCCCATCTCATCGCTCCCCACCTGGAGCCAGGATTAGTTTACATAGCCATAGTGTCAGGAGTGGTGGGAGGCCCCAGCTGAGGAACCCCTTAGGGGGAAGAAGGCTGACAGCCAGGGAACCGGTGGTGGGATGACAAAGAGTGTAAAATTAAGGGCTGTTAGAAAGATGTTGGAAAAAGAAAATTAGGTGGTTTTGGTAGAAATGATATAAAGGATTAAGTAAAAATGAGTTGATGAAATTGACGAAAGAGAGGACGTCAAATTGTAATATATTAAATTAAATTACTTAAATGAAAATAAGGTTGGAAGGATTTGCTGAAAAAACGATTTGAACTAGAATACAAAATTGGTAGGTGTGAGGAGGTCAAGGAAACAAATAAAGGAAGAAAGTTATGTAAAGGTTTAATCTGTTTTTTGTCTTCTCTTTTAGTGTATTTTTATACCTTTTTTCTTTTTTTCTTTTTTCTTTTTTCTTTTTCTGTTGCTGTTGTATTTTTTTCTTTTTTGTATCTTGTATTTTGTATTGTTCTTTTTTCTTTTTGTAACTTTAAACTCTGAATAAACATTTTTTTTTAAAAAAAGACAAAGAGTGGTCAGAGGGAGAAGCAGTAGACAGGGAGGAGGAGGTGTCAGAAATGGAAGCTTAGTGAACAGGAAGAGGCTGCAGCAGAGCACAGTTCAGACAGAAGTAGAAGCCATCGGTGCAACCAGCTCCCCTCCCCTGGTCTCCTAGAACATGCAGAGAAATGAAGCAAGCAGAGCAGAGCGTGTGTCACGGTCCAGATCACAGGCGATCGAAGTCCCGGCTGGGGACGTCAAGACCGGGGGCAAGATGGTGGGGTGGGAGCAGGAACAGGAGTCCAGAAGCCAGGAGTCGGGAAGCCAAGAGTCCGAGGGTCAGAAGGCTGGGAGTCAAGAAACCAAGGGTCCGAGGGTCAGGAAGCAAGGAGTCAGGAAGTCAAGGGTCCAAGGAGCAAGGAGTCAAGGAGCCAAACACAGCAAGGCAGGGAATGTGTTGCTGTGGCAAAGAGCTGAAGGGAAATGCTGACCTTATATCGCTTCCCAGCTCTTGCCACCAGGTGCTGTGAGTTACCAATCGGCCTCACCTGTGAGGCCGCGCCTTGTCTCTTCAGAACAAACTTAGGAAGGCCGCAGTCCTGGTCACAGGGCCTGGCTCCTGCACACACACCTGACAGTGTGCAGACGCAGCCTGAGACTGTGTGGGAAAGACCCTGGAGAGGAGGAGTCCTAGTGGGCCCTGGGAAGGAGGGGACTTTCAGTCCTCGCAACTGCTTCTTTGGGGCAGGATCTATAGAAAGAGTTGCTAGGCCAGAGTTGTGGTTTGTTTCCTTGAATAAAGAATTAACTTCACTGGCCTAAGCCGAGTTATTGTTTTGTTGCTGACCTGTGCCTGACGCCAGCTCAGGCATATAGTCCAAAACATATGGTGTATACAGGCTAGGAGTTTTTTAAAACACACACACAGAGAGATACAAATTGGAAACAAAATTAAAAAATTCCTTCCAGTAGCACCTTAGAGACGAACTAAGTTTGTTATTGGCATGAGCTTTCATGTGCATGCACACTTCTTCAGATACACACATAGTGAATATTGGATGCCCATGTATACCCCACATATACATATATGTCTTCATACTTTTACAGTGAACATCCTTCGCCTTTTTGTTGCTTATTCACGCAGTTTGGGACACTGGGGAGGTGTTTCTCCTGCTCAGGCCAATGTAGAGCCAGGTCCTTTGAAAGAGTAGTCCACCCTTTCAGTCACACCCTTTGAGTCAAAAGCAGCCATTGTCTTTGCCCTGACTGCAGGTAATCAATGAACTGAATTGAGTATTGAAAATGAGAATTTGACTTGAATGCAGTAATGACTCGGGAGATCTGGATATAAACAAGGCTCCCTCTTTCCCCTCGGCTGTCAAATTGCAGTATGGATCAGCCTTAACCCAGGTGGCAGACTGCCCTTTCATTCTGATGATTGGGCAATAGGAACTAATTAAAAAATAAACCCTCTAAAGTTGCTTCCGGGAGGTAGCTGCCATTTCACATTCTTTTCAATACGAATGGGCCATGCAACAAATCGTTACTGTGCATCTTCCTTCCCGCTCAGACAGAATATTCAGTTTTGGGTTCCAATGGGACCATATTCCCACCATTCATGCGAAGCTTTGTGATACCACTTTACGTAGCTGTGGTTTCCCCAAAAGAATTCTGCGAGCTGCAGTTGGTTTAGGATGCTGAGAGTTGTTAAGAGACCCCATCTTCCCCTCACAGAGCTCCCTGTGAAAATGGATTGATGCTTAAACCACTCTGATGCCTCCTCCTTGTTTCTCAGTGGCTCAATTTCAGCCACAGTTGTGATGGCCCCTCCCCAGCTGAGTTTGTTATTAGAAGGGGTGACTTGGGTGAGGTGGGCGGCAAAGGGGACCCAGAGCTTATGAAGCTCTGGCTATTTTGCAGTCTTATTTCAAAACTGCCTAGCTCTCAGCAGGCAAAGACAATGCCTTTCAGCATAATTATTATCTTCTGTTGCTTGAGCATGCTGTGAAAAAAAAAAGATTATGGCGAGGAAGAGATAAAGTATCCTTGACACAAATTAGTATTTAACATACATTTTAAATCCAGCTTCTGCTGCCATCTGTATTTCTTTGAGCCTTCCGTCAGTTCCTAGTGGAAGCAGTGTCATTTTTTTTATCTCCCCAGCAGAGAGTAAAAATATCTTGCTTTGTGTGTGTTTAAATTAAACCTTCTGTTTTGCTGTAAAACAAACAAACAAACACATTTTAGTCATCATCTGATAATCTGGAAATATGCTAAATGACAGTTCATTGCCCTCAACCTTTGGGAGAATTGGACTTTAAACAAGTGAAGGATGCGAGTGAATGTGTTTCTCTGGATGTGTGTGGTTGAAAATAAATCTGTTGCTCTGTAGTTCACTTATCTTGCCTAGCTAGAATACTGGGCATGCTACACCTTGCAGACAAATGATGACAACTTTTTAATCGAGCGGAGGAAATACATTAAAATGTGCTAAAATGTTTAACACAGTCCGTCAATGTCTCTGCGTCATGTTTCTGTCTCCAGTCACTTCCTCAAAGAAATGACTTATTGGATTTTCCTTTTACAGGACCGAGGGGAAATGCAGATGGGTTGTTTCTCTTCGAAGAAGAAATCTGATCTCTCCCTACTTTATTATATGAGACTGCAAAACTAAGCCAAATGTAACCCTCCAGTTTTTATACTCAGGTCTCACCAAGGATGGGTAATCTGTGGCCCTTCAGATGTTGTGGGACTACAGCTCCCATTATTCTTCACTGTTGGCTGGCAGCGGTTGATGGGCTTTAGAGTCCCACAACATTAGGGCCATTAGTTCCTTGTTTAGGGAAGCTTTTAATGTTTGATGGACTACTGTATTTAATATTTTGCTGGAAGTTGCCCAGAGTGGCTGGGGAAACCCAGGCAGATGGGTGGGGTATAAATAATAAATAACAAATTATTATTATTAAAGGTAAAGGGACCCCTGACCGTTAGGTCCGGTCATGGCTGACTCTGGGGTTGCAGCACTCATCTCACTTTATTGGCCGAGGGAGCCGGCATACAGCTTCCAGGTCATGTGGCCAGCATGACTAAGCCGCTTCTGGAGAACAAGAGCAGCGCACGGAAACGCAGTTTACCTTCCCACCAGAAAGGTACCTATTTATCTACTTGCACTTGGATGTGCTTTCGAACTGCTAGGTTGGCAGGAGCAGGGACCGAGCAACGGGAGCTCACCCCGTCGTGGGGATTCAAACCGCCAACCTTCTGAATGGCAATCCCTACGCTCTGTGGTCTAGACCACAGCGCTACCTGTGTCCCTATTATTATTGTTATTATTATTATTATTATTCCCCATTCATTCTCAATTCCCTCCCCAACCTGGGACCAAGCGCATATGATGGGCCAGCATCCATGGATGATGTGTTGTTTATAGATTGGCATGTCACAAGTTGGGCAGGCACTAGTCTTGCCCTTGAGTGGCTTGGAAGGTTTCTAAGGGAGCAAGACCTAGGACTAGAGTTGTGTACTCCAGCATCTCTGAGAGGCCTCTAAAGAAGGCCTTCTCCCCTTCTCAGCTGGAACAATTACAGGAGAACTGTGTGCTTTAAGTAGGTGGAGGCATTGATGGGGGCAGGAAGAAAGGTGCAGCCAGGAGGGAGGTACAAGGTTCAATGGCAGAGTTAGATGTCATGTTCTTTTTCTGCCCAAGACTTAGTCTCTGTTAAGCAGTATGTTGGGGAACATGAGACCTCTTATGCAACTGTATTCATTTCAAGGTTACTCTTCAGAGTATTTACAACATCCAAGAGTTGGCCTAAAGCCACCGAGAACATCTGCCCCACTTCTGAGAAGATTGAGCCTGGTTGTCCTTATGAATTAACAGCTCATCCTTGCAACATGTGGCTTGGTCAGTTCTGAGAGTCATCTCAGGTTCAGCAGGCTCCTCTTGCAACACATTTGCTTCCTAACTGAGGCACGCCGTGATCAAGAATACAAAATTTGATCTGTGGATGGTTCTCTCTTGCTGCATGCCTTGCTTGGGTCATGGCTGGCCTATCATTCTGCTGTGTTTAGGATAGCCTCTTAAGATTACTAGGCCTATTGTTACCACCCACTTGTATGGGAAGGGTGGGACAATACATCCACACACTCTGCATCCAAGAAGGCTGGGATTGGCATCCTTAGAGACAAATAACATGGTGAGTGGGTGATGGTTAAATGCAAGTTGCTGCTGCAGGAAGAGGAAGGAAACTACAGGAGGGAGAAACACTCTTGTGCACAGTTCCTGCTTGTAGTCTTCTCATAGGCATCTGGGATGACACTGTGAGAACAGGATGCTGGCTTAAATGAGTTATTGGCCTGATCCAGGAGGCTATTTTTATGTTCTTATGCAGTGGCTTCCCCAATGGGGGCTAACACAGAACTGCATACAATCCCAAGGACTAGCTCTGCCTTCTGGTAGTTGCCCCCTCCTAGGCCAATGGACCTCCACAATGGGAGAGAAATAGTGACAGTACTATTCTAATTGGTGCAAATTGCCCCTTTGAATTTTCTCTAGTGCCTATAGATGCCAGGGACTGTGCTGAGGAGGGCTGGTGGGCACCCCCCCTCCATCCTGAGTCTTCCCAGGCACAGGAGGAAAGTGTAGATTTGGAACAGTGGTTTGCAGAGGGGCATAGTTCAGAAGGCAGAAGCTGGGAAATACTGTCGGCATCTCCGTTTGGCCAAGCTGATAAAGCTCATCTTCCGGAATCGCCCTCCTACGTGATTAACGACCTGAGCCTTTGATGAGGCCTCAGGCACATTCAGCAGAGTTTCCAGCACAGGGAAGTGATGAGATTTATGGCTACATGGCTAAAGGGTTTTATTTCTCACTACGCAGACAGAAAAGAAACATCCTCTCTCTATGAAAGCAGAGAGCAACTGAAAAACAAAGGAACAAAGGAAAAAGGAAACCAGTAACGTCACATCTGTCTCCTCGTCTCCCGTGAGACTTCCAACAGTATGGAATGTGTGGAATGTAAACAGAGTCTTGTGACTCCAAATCAGCTGTTCAGTGGCAAACAGAAACTAACAAATACTAAATGGGGAACAGCTAGAAGAAGAAGAAACACTGGGAGAGAGAGGGTTAACAGATTCACAGTCATTGGTCAGTATTCCTCCACCATGCTCCCCAAAGTCGAGAAGAGCTCAGAAAGTCTCAGAACAGAAAGCGCAGAGGGTACAAGCTCAGATTACAAGACGTAGGAGTGATGTAGATTAATAGGGATGGAGGGGGAGGGAGCCTTAATTGGGAGCACCGCCATTCTAAGGAGGCGTGTTCTTTAGTCTCTCACTGTGATTATTAAAAAATC
The DNA here is from genome assembly GCF_964106915.1 of Podarcis gaigeae. NCBI lineage: Eukaryota > Metazoa > Chordata > Lepidosauria > Squamata > Lacertidae > Podarcis > Podarcis gaigeae. Next base: position 16,035,209 of record NC_139688.1, read on the forward strand.
TAACTGATAAGACTTTCTTTTCGTTTGATCTACTTATTTACTGCCAGGAGGGGAGGAAGCCTATTTCCCAAAGCCTGACAATAGATTAGAATTCCTCTGAGGAACTGTGGGCAAATAAAACGGCAATGTTATGTTGAAGGACTTGTGGGTAGTTAAATGGTTGCTGTACTGGGTGAAGTGCTAGAATTGCTGTTGCTGTTGTGTTATGGAAGGTATTGCCAGGCCCGGGGGGGGGGAGCATATGGGCCACTTGGCCCGGGCCCTCTGATTCCAAAGGGGGCCTCAGTCAGCATATCCACAATCGCAGGGGGTGCCTCGGGTGAAAGCGGAGGCACAAAGGCGGGGGCAGGGGCGGGCGGATTATACTTAAAATAATCCTTTTCCCTATGTATTTTTAAAAAGCACTATTGTATATCTACATGTTCCATTTTGTCTTTATATGCAGATACGGTTCAAGCCTTGAAATAAAATGATTTCTCAGCATAACTTTTGTGAAAATTATTTATATACTTACTTATTTATAAGACTTCAGTTATCCCCAGGGGGAAATTATCTACTTGGCCCGGGCCTCTGCCTGGCTCCGCAAGGCCCTGGGTATTGCATAGGTGCTTTTCAAAACACTGCCAGGTGTTGGAGCATGTTGTGGTAGGTGACATTGAGCCTGTTCCAGAATCTTGGAGGAGAGGGGAGACACGAGTCCAGTAATAAGCCACCAGCATCCTAAAACATTCTCCTTCTCAGGAATTAATGCTACTGCGAGGGAGAGAGGAAACTCACACCCTTATGGTTTGAATTTTACTTTGGGCTTCAGTAGCTTTGCTGAGGAACCTCCTCTCGAATGCCGGATTGCCAAGTCAGCATTTCAAACAAGGGACAGAAATACCCCTCATTTAAGATAATGAGCGATGCACTTTCTGACATCTCCCAGCCCTTCCCTGCTCTCCCAGCCGTCTAAGCCTGGGCTGCCGCTGCAGAGTCTCATAATGAAGCGCACATCACATTCCTGCTGAATCAATATTTGAATGCTGCTCCAGGCCATTTTCAGTCATCAGCAAGTTTGATCGCTCTTATTTTAATATTATTAACAAATGGTTTCCTCGTACCGCTGTTTGAACATACGTGCAGTGTTTATTGTCATTTTCCACGCAGGATTTGCATTCCCTTCCCTGCTACGAATATTAAAAGCAGAACCCTTACCTGGAGAAAGACATTGATGAGTTGCCTCCGAATGCAAACACCGAAGAATTATGAAAGAGGGAGACAAAACGCAAGCAATTTAGCTTGTTTATAAATTACATGCTAAACACAGAAGAATGACTTTCTCTCTCTCTCTCTCTCTCTCTCTCTCTCTCTCTCTCTCTCTCTCTCTCGAGCTCCCCCCACTTCCTTCTTCTTCCCCCCACCCCCAAGGAACAAAACAAAGTGTGTATGTCTGGAAACAGCCAAAGCGAAAAGGCATTCAAGCAGGTGCCATTTCAAGGCAGTTTTAATCCATTTTCAAATGCCTTCACGAATCACTTTGTCAACACAATTATTCTTCGGCTGCAGAGGTGGCATTACCTGAAGTTTGAATGAGAGAGTGAGAGATAAAAAGAAAGGAAAAACACACATACACCAAATAATTTATTTATTTTTTGAAAAATTGAAAAGATTGCTTACAAATAGCATGAACTAATCCCCCCCATCTCCAAACACACACTCAAGGTTCTGTCTGTTGATATCCCAATTTAGGAAGGAGTTTTAATATTTAATATTTTTAAATTTCAGCTTATTATTACATTTATAGCCCACCTTTTCCTCCAAGGACCTCAAGGTGGCACACCCACTTCTCTCTCGTCATTTTATCCTCACAACAGCCCTGTGAGGTAGGTTAGGCTGGAAGATAGTGACTGAGCCAAGTTCACCCAGTGATATAGACATGGGATTTGTTGTATGAGAGCTGCAAGGTTCACCTGATTAATTGGTCAGATGTATGGATGTTTTTTAAACAAACAAAAACAAAGCTGCTTTTTAATTAAATAGGAAACATCTTTATAAAATGTTTCTTAACACAACTAATCTGACCAAACTGCGGGAGGCAGTGGAAGGCCCCCTGCCCCCTGACATCAATTCTGCCTTTGAAATCCCAGTATTCTCTGGAAAAATCCGGATGTATGGCAGACCTAATATGAAGCATCTGTTTTGCCTCTGGCCCCACCCCCCACTGACATGTGGCCCTTTAAAGGTTGCCTTGAAGAGAATGCAACCTTCATTAACCAAACAGTATTTTCCCTCCCAGAATTAACAGGGATGTCACCCTCACCATTCCAGTTTTTAGTTGTGTTGTTGTTGTTGTTTAGTCGTTTAGTCGTGTCTGACTCTTCGTGACCCCATGGACCAGAGCACGCCAGGCACTCCTGTCTTCCACTGCCTCCCGCAGTTTGGTCAAACACATGCTGGTAGCTTTGAGAACACTGTCCAACCATCTCGTCCTCTGTTGTCCCCTTGTCCTTGTGCCCTCCATCTTTCCCAACATCAGGGTCTTTTCCAGGGAGTCTCCTCTTCTCATGAGGCGGCCAAAGAATTGGAGCCTCAGCTTCAGGATCTGTCCTTCCAGTGAGGACTCAGGGCTGATATCCTTCAGAATGAATAGGTTTGATCTTCTTGCAGTCCATGGGACTCCCAAGAGTCTCCTCCAGCACCATAATTCAAAATAGTTCATATAGTAGGCCAGTTCATATAATAATTCATATAGTAGGCCAGTTTTAAACGCACTCACATGTTGCTCTCTGTCTCCCATCCCGACACACCAGGGGTGTTATTAGAGTTTAAAGGGACATTCTAGTAGGGAAACTCATTTCCTTGTGTTATTCATATTGCTCCTGAAATGCTCAGCTCCTTATTGTGTTGCTAAAATTGGTTTTTACTTTACATCTGAGGTGCGGAACATGTGTCTCTCTGGATGTTCTTAGACTCCAGCTCCCATCAGCCCTGGCCAGCATAGCCAATAGTGATGGATGATGGGAGTTGTAGTCCAGCCATATCTGGAGGGCTATGGGTTTCCTATCCATGCTAGTGCACATCTGGAACACTGAGACAGGACACATTTCCTTGAGTTAACTCTGGCCAATAATTACCTTGAACAAAACGTTGATCTAAAGCATGCCTTACGATGGCCTAGGAAGCTATAATGCTTTAGGAGATGTTAACTTATAACAGAAGAGGAGGTCGGAGACGATTCAAAGACCCCCACACACTAAAGCGCCATAGTGATGCTTTAAAATAAATAAAATATAAATTTCAAAAGCCTTCTCTTGATTAAAGGAATCAAGCCTTATATTTTATTGAAATGTTTTGAAAATGGCTAGAACCTTGATTAAAAAGATGTTATCTGAAAGGCACATCTGTTTGGGAGGAGTGTGCGAAGTGTTTCATTTGACACTCACACCTTTTGCCGTCTTATTTTAAAGAAGTTTTCATCCCCAGTAGTCTCTGAGCAAGCAGGGTGGGGGAAAACAACGCCCTGCTGTCTGCCTTTATAATTCTACAATGTGTTTTGAAGATCCACAATTCAGAAACCTGAATCTCAATAGGGCTGGGTCTGGTCAATGCCTAAAGATTGTCTGTGATTCCAAGGCATATTACCTTGAGTTCTACGATGAGAGAAAGATGGGGAATAGATGTAATTAACAAGAATAAATGAATACCTGTCTTCTACTCTAGTTGGTTGTTTTGTAAGCAAGGCTTCAAATGTCAGGTGCATCTATCCTCTCCAGGAAATCTTTCAGGACTGCAAAATATTAATTATTATTTCCATATATGTCTCAAGGAAATATTGTAAAAACAGCTTTTAAAAAGGTACAAAAATTAGCAGAAGATTAGTTTAAAAACAATACAGAATGGACTTCCAGGAAGTAAAAACAGTGGGCTCAGGAAATTGCCTGGGAATCTTCAGTGAAAACTCTTCAGTACCAAACAATTTGTCAATGCTTAGAAATGGTTGAATCAGTCTATTCCCATGTCACTTGCACAAGGACTCCCTCATAAACATCTCCTTTCCCATTTCTGCACTTATTTGTGGGTGTGGGTGGAATACTCACAAAAGTTTGCATTGAAATAATCATTTAAATCCACATTTTTTTTGGCCTATTTACTCTGAAAGTTCACAGCTCTAAATACGCTTTCTCTCAAAAATACAGATTTCCAAAGTGCATTTTCTCTCAACATGCACATTTGAAAAGACATTTTATTAAAAAAACAAAAGAAATGTATGCTGTTTAAGAGCTGTGTCACATTTCTAGCAGTATGTTCTTTCAATATGCACATTTATCTCAAAATATGCACTTTTTAAATGGGTTTAATTCCCCTCCCCCTTGAAAACTGTCACAACATTCAGGGTAGCACAAAACCTCCCTAATAGCTATGCTACCGTCAAGTCAGTTTATATCAGAATTTGCTAAGGTCAAATTCTGGAAGCCCTCCAAGTTTAGCTTCTCCAGAACTGGTAGCTCTTATTTTTCAGTTAAAGGAAACCCAAGTTTTGCTTCCAATGATGCATTCCTGCACTGAGGGCGAGTGCATTTGGTTGAATGAGGGACTTCCCCACCAATCTCAGTTTGCCCACAGCTAGCTCCCGCCTGCCCATCTTCTTTCTTATAAGCTATCCAGGGAGTTGTGCTGGCTATCGACTTTCTCCTTAGTCTCAGACCTCATCGACACCATGCATTTAAAGCACTTCATGGCTTCCCCCAGACTCTTGGGAACTGTAGTTTGTTGAGGGTGCTGATAATTGTTGGGAAACCACTATTTCCCACCCTCCACCCCATGAAACAGAGAGGGTTTGTCCTTCATACTTTGGGCTTTGTTCACAGCAGGGAGACATCAAACCAAAAAGAGAGCAAAACTCCCTCAGAACCATACAGCCAATTGGAGCAAGAGCCACCTCAGTAAACACCAGGCCACTATGCCCATAAACCACTATCAATATTCAAAGAGAACAACATGTCAAAGAGAACAACAATTACCAGACTTTCAGAAGACATCTGAAGGCAGCCTTGTTTAGGGAAGCTTTTAATGTTTGATGCATTACTGTATTTTAATATTTTGTTAGAAGCCACAGAGTGGCTTGGGAGGCCTGGCCAGATTGGCGGGGTATAAGTAATAAATAATAATAATAATAGTAATAATTATTATTATTGTTCTCCAACAATGTACTGGTGGAAGCAGGGGTCAACAAACTTTTTCAGCAGGGGGCCTGTCCACTGTCCCTCAGACCTTGTGGGGGCCCAAACTATATTTTGGAAAAAAAAATTATGAACGAATTCCTATGCCTCACAGATAACCCAGAGATGCATTTTTAATAAAAGCACACATTCTACTCATGTAAAAACATGCTGATTCCCTGACAGTCCATGGGCCAGATTTAGAAGGCGATTGGGCCGGATCCCACCCCCGGGCCTTAGTTTGCCTATCCATGGGTGAAAGGAAGGATTGAGTTTGTGTTGTCCTTGGTTCACATGAGGATGGGACTGAAGATTAGCAATCTCAGACTCATGTGAACTGAGGGTGGAGGTACCCAGGATGGGGGTGGAGGACTCTGGATGCTGTTGGACTACAACTCCCATCATCCCTGACCATTGGCCATGCTGCCTGCAGCATGATGGGAGTTGTGGTCCAACAGCACCCTTCTCTAGAATGTATCCCAGAATCCTCTGCAGTGTGTAAAGCAGGTGCTCTAGTCATGGCAAATGTTCAGGATCCTTCCCTCAACCCTAGTGTAAAGTTGCTGCATTTCCCCAAAGGTTAAAATAAGTTTGAAACGCACCGCATTAAGAACTGGATGTTTGAGATCAACACTCCTGCAACTTGATTATGCCTTCAGCTTTAGCATGAAGAATATGCAATATAGGTTTTTGAAATATATGCAATATAAACCTTATAAATGTTGTGTATTAATGTCTACAAAGAAGGTGAAACAGAGTTAAGAACAACCAAACTATGATCAAGAGGGGGGAAAGAGACCATTTATAAGAATGTAGCTCATTTTTTAAAAGATGTAAATGATTTGGCTACGTATAAAACTTATATTTCCTTGCTAGAAAGGAGGTTAGCATTCATACAGAGCTATGTATATTGCCTATTTTATGGATTAGAATTCCTCCACACATCAGTTAAACCATAAATGGATAATAGAGGAAAATTCTTTTTTTACAGATGGAGGATGAGACTAAATGGATCCTGTCTAGGCTGTAATGGATAGCGTAGTTAAAATCTCCCCCCCAAATCAGCACATTTTCACGCAGTCAATTTGATAAAACATCCCTCACAGTGATTCACCAAAAAAATAAAATAAAATAATCCTCGTTTAGCAGCCTAACATTGGCAGAATAAATGTTAATGAGACAAAAGCAATTTTGATCAAAGTTGTCCCGAACTTTTAACAACCTTTCCCTCAACACTCAGGACTAGGCATGGTGGCAAGAATAGAGCTAGGGGCAAAGTGGGACCCCAAGAAACCTTTGGTCTTCCCCCTCTTGAATAATTATCACAGGGGCATAGGAATCTGCCCTTTGTGCTGGTCCCGTGGGTTTCCTTGAGGCGTGGTCCGAGTCCAGTCTGAGGTCGAGGGTGCAGTATTGAGGCCATCCATCGAAGCTGAAGCTGGGTCCAAGGCAGGGAGGCGGGCGAGGTCAGGAGGTCCGGCAGGACAGGGTGCAGGCAAGAACTGGCTACCAACAATGTTGCTCCCGCAACTTGGGACTGGGGCTGGCTGGCTTTTATCTGCCCTGAGGCATAGGGTGGCCCCGGTCCACAGGTGACTCGCCTCTCCTGGCCTGGAGGTGAGCACTCTTCCTGCGGGAACTTAGTTCCCTCTGCCTCTCTGCCCTGAGCCTCTGCAGCTCAGGAGAGGCTGGAGGGTTAGCGGACCCAGAGGCAACCTCAGCTTCCCCTTATGGGGCTGAGAGTGGAGCACCTGTAGGCAATGGATTCTCCATCACCTCAGGAGCCAGAGCAGACTCAGCTGGTGCCTGCACCTGAGGATCCAGCACAGGTGAGGACCCTTCAGGCTCATGCCCCAACCACGGCTCAGCTGGTTCTGGAGGCGGCAAATCTTGTGCAGGCTCTCAGGTTCAGCCTCCAAGTCCGAATCCCAGACCATCACACCCTTGGTCTATCTTGCTCAGTACTGTCTACATTGACTGGCAGCAGCTCTCCAAGATTTCAGACAACTTGAAGTTGCTGGAGATTCAACCTGGGATCTTCTGCATTCGAAACAGATGCTCCACCACTGAGCATTTGCCCTTCCCCAACCTATTTTAATTAGCGATGCTTGAGAAATTTTATCTTTGCAAATTCCAATGTGAACCGACCTGATCTTTACCTCCTACACTAGCATGTGAATTGGATCCTGGTTATTTACCAGCTTCCAGACTTCCTGAGTGCTCTGATACAGTTCTCAGCAATCTCTCTCTCTCTCTCTCTCTCTCTCTCTCTCTCTCTGATGGCCTGGACTCAGATGCTGAACCTGAAGAATCCCAGCTTGCACAGCATTCCTCGCCTCCAGAACCAGCTGAGCCGGGGCTGGGGCTTGAGCCTGAAGGGTCCTCACCTGTGCTGGATCCTCAGGTGTAGGCACCAGCTGAGTCTGCTCTGGCTCCTGAGGGGATGGAGGACCCATTGCCTGCAGGTGCTCCACTCTCAGCCCCATAAGGGGAAGCTGAGGTTGCCTCTGGGTCCGCTAACCCTCCAGCCTCTCCTGAGCTGCAGAGCCTCAGGGCAGAGAGGCAGAGGGAACTAAGTTCCTGCAGGAGGAGTGCTCACCTCCAGGCCAGGAGAGGCAAGTCACCTGAGGATCAGGGCCGCCCTATGCCTGGGGCAGATAAAAGCCAGCCAGCCCCAGTCCCAGGTTGTGGGAGCAACATTGTTGGTAGCCAGCTACTGCTTGCACCCTGTCCTGCTGGAGCTCCTGGCCTCACCCAACTCCCTGCCTTGGACCCAGCTTCAGCTTTGAAGGACGGCCTCAATACTGCACCCTTGACCTTGGACTGGACTCGGACCTCACTTCACAGTTACCCACGGGACCAGCACACACACTCTCAAATGCATATGTGGAACAATTTGAAATGAACATGTGAATGCAGGTTTTCAAGCAGATTTTTTTAAAAAAATATAGATTAAAGTTGAAATGGAATGGAATGAGTTTGCAGTGAGGTAAAATAAAGGTAAAGGTAAAGGACCCCTGGATGGTTAAGTCCAGTCAAAGGTGACCATGGGGTGTGGCACTCATCATGCTTCAGGCCGAGGGAGCCGGCGTTTGTCCACAGTCATGTGGCCAGTGTGACTTAAGTGCTTCTGGCACAACGGAACATCGTGATGGAAGCCAGAGCACACGGAAACGCCATTTACCTTCCCACCACAGCGGTACCTATTTATCTACTTGCACTGGTGTGCTTTTGAACTGCTAGGTTGGCAGGAGCTGGGACAGAGCAATGGGAGCTCACCCTGTTGCGGGGATTTGAACCGCCAACCTTCTGATTGGCAAGCCCAAGGGGCTCAGTGGTATAGACCACAGCGTCACCCATGTCCCTTAGGTCTACAGTGAACACACATGAAAGGGGTATGAATCAGAACACTTATCTATTCCTACTTTCAATAAAGGACTCCTGAAGCCTGATTTGCATTTTTTGTTGCGTCCAGTGTGGTTACACATTGTGGCCCCATCCAGGACTGTGGTCATCTGAATGCAGATCTGGATCTATATGTTCTCCAGTGCTGCCAGATGTCTGGGTTCAGTGGCTTAGGCTGGAACTGAAAGTGGAACATGCAGAACATGTTTCTCGATTTACCAAGCAAAATACGAAAGCCCATCAAAGGAGTCAATATTTCACATCCCATTCTATTCAGCAGCAGAACAGGGCTCTGAGGCCTGAGCACACCTATGGCAGTCCGTTAAGCAAGATCTTAGCCTCAGATCCTGAGATTTTGAGTCTGAGAACCTCGGAGTGGTTGAGAAAATGGCTTCTGGGTGGAGGAACCATCATGGGCTGAAGGAGAAGCAGTCCCCATAAGCATGGCAGTAGTTTTTTTTTTAATCTGAAAAGACTCACAACCATTTGCATTGTGCACTTTCCCCCTTATGAACACAAACCCAGTAGATGGCAGAGAACCATACTAATAGAATTTTAGAGTTGAAAGGGACCTTTGGGGTAAACAACAACAACAACATTTTCCTTTTAGAGGCCTCTTTTAAATAAATAAGCAAATTATAGCTGGTATTCCAACTGCTTTTTAAATCGTTAATTTCACAAAAAGCCATGAGAAATTTACTGCCTGTTTCAACAAGTTAGCAAAGAAAAGTCTGGGAACAGGAGCTTCCTGGAGCAATGATTAAGCAATAATTAAAGGAAAGGAGCAGTATAATAGTAGCAGTAGTAATAGTAATAATAATAGTAGTAGTAGTAGTAATATATTTATACCCCACCCATCTGGCCCCCAACAGAATATTAAAAATACAATAAAACACCAAACATTAAAAACTTCCCTAAACTGGGCTGCCTTCAGATGTCTTCTAAAAGTCAGTTGTTTATTTCCTTGACATCTGATAAGAGGGCGTTCCACAGGGCTGGCGCCACTACTGAGAAGGCCCTCTACCTGGTTCAATCTAGTCCAATTCTTCATTCAACCTTGCAATTACAGCAACCTCAACAGATGGCTGAACACCTTGCTTAAGTGCCTTCAGTGAGCAGCATTCTCCAACAGGATTCTCTGCCATTGAACAGCTCTGGGTGTCCAGAAGTTTCTGCCAATGCAATCTGCTCCCTTGCAGTTTCCATCCTCTGGTTCTCTGGAATGACAAAGAAGAGGCCTGCTCCACGCTGTGCATGACAACATCGGTCAAAACCCTCTCCCCTCAGCAATCCACCTCCCCATCAGCATCTATAATAAGCTGCTGATAAGAAAACTGGGCAGTCCTGTGATAATTTATGAGAAGCGCATCGGACACTTCAAAATAGGCTTTATAATGCTAAGTATTGTTATTATAAATGGGCTTTAAATGTTCTAAATTCTGCTGTCAGCATTAGATGCTTAATTATTCTTCAGATGTATTGTCAACCAAGAGAGATATTTAATGTGCAAGAGCCTAATGGAGTAAAGAGCCCTTCACTTCAGATTTACCAAATGTGCTTATCAGCTGTTTTCTCCAGTGGGTGAAATGATGCAGTGTGACCTTGAGCAAACACTTTAAAAAAACCACTTTTTTTTTTAAAGAAATGGGAAAGAAGAGAGATGTGGTTTTGTGCTAGGTTGCAACCTTACCAGAGAGACAAGCTTTCGATCCTAGAAAATAAATGGCTTAAGTATAAAAGCAACTCTGCTTGTGTTTTCACATTTTTTGTTTGTTGAGTAGGGATCTGAAACTCAGTGGTTTGAATTTTTTTGTTTTCATTCTGGCATTTCCACTGTTAGCAGCAACAAATTATAGGCTTTTGAAAAGGAGCAACTCTGCCATTGCATGGTTAAAATATGGGAGATATCGATAATGGGCAGTAGGAGGACCTTACTGTCAGGAGCTCAGCCTACACTTGAGTAGGACCCTGATAGAGAAACAAGCCCGACTGGCATGTTCTCTCCCTCCTGGTCATTCGTTCGGGAGCTTCAAGAGCTTTCTTCAGCCTGAACATCACAGTGACTGATGCCAACTGACACTGGCACACTTAGGGATCCGCAGAGTTTGCGCATAATGCATGACAGACCTCAGCAACTCAGCATTTTGGCTAATCTACTTTATTTACATAGAAACACACACGGAGCACTGCAACATGGCTCTCTCTCTCTCTAGCATCAGACAGCAAAGAGAAAGAACAAAGGACAATAGCCCCACGGAACACAGTAACACAACCATCCTGTCTCCGTCACTTCCCACTCTGTGGAGTCAAAACATATAACGTCATGTGAAAGACAACAATCCCATGACTGCAATCGTAGAGCAGGAATTCTAACACTTAACTACATAAAAAGTAGCCAAGGGCACTGCTAGGTTTGAGGGGGTCCCTCAGGACCACATGTCCCCTCTGGTACTTCGCTCCCCCCTCTGGCTGCTGCTCTCTGCTCATTGCTGCTCCTTTCTTGCATTAGATCCAGAGTAGGGAACTTGATCTGTACCCCCTCCTCACATGCAAACTTTGATAAATGACCTCCTTTTCCATAGTGTTCTGCTTCACACTTTGCAAGTCCTGAAGATCAGTGTTGAGCACAGAGCGTTGGCGGTGCTGCTGATCAGCGCACACACACACACAAAATGCGAGCATTACGCAATGAATGTATAAGGTCTGAAACAAGAAAGACAAGGGACGTGTCCCAAACTTCCTCTTGTCCCATTGTTTTCTCCCAGGGACAACTGCTCTTTAACACTCAGTTGGAACAAATGGCAGTTCGGGTCTGTATTTATATTTGTTGCTTGTTCAGACCCAGAAACCTCCCACCTAAATAAATTCACACTTGACTCAAATTTTAGTTTGGTTTTTGGCAGAATTTAGGCCACAACTTTGTTGATTACAGAAAGTGAGTGGTTGCATAGGCTCTGGTTCGACTAGCTCCCTGCCATGCAGGTAGCGCTGATCAGGGTTCCAGCACAGCTCAGCCAAGGGTGAACAGCTGGATAGGCGGAAAGTTGGGAACAGACTATGTCCGCCACCCAGACTCAGGCATGGGCACAATCCCCTCTCAAGGGTTGACCAAACCATTTGAGTCCCTGGATTCCTTTAACGGAATACCCTTCACATAGGGATAGTGAGAGTGTTCTCCCATCCCTATCACCTGGACCAGAGCCTATCTGCAACCTTACAAGTTGTGATGATTTGCTACGCAGCAGGCAAAACCCAAATGGCAACAGCCAATCAGCCAAGTGGGAAAATTCTTACCATGCCCCTGTCCCAACGACAGACGACACACGGCCACACAGCAAGGTCAAGCGCAAAGCCCTAAAAGTAGGGAGAGGTGGGCGGGTGCTCTGAATGCACGTGCTGAAAGAGGAGGCTCTGGGTCACATGCATGGGTATATAAAGGTCCCTCGATCCATTTGGACTGCGCCCCATTGGCCAAATTGAACCCAGCATTGAGGGACCTACCAATCAGGTGTTGTGGTTGACCAATCTTACCCACCCACAACACAGGGGTTTGGTTTCCAGGTCTCACCGCAACACGTGCCCTCTTTAAGGGAGGACACAATCTCCAATTGAGCGGGTTTTCCCTGGGAAAGGAGAAGGGCTGGAGGAAAACTGCTTGGACTTCGGCTTTCTAGGTATGGAACAAGATGAGGTGTGGATGAGCCCAAAGCTTCTTTGTTCCTTTCTTCTCAGCTCATATACAAATTGTTCAGCTTATCCAGTAAAGTGTTCTCAGGTTTCTTTTCTCCCTGGACTTTCTCTCTGTGCTATTTAAGTGACTTTGTCAGGAGCTACAAGAAGCGGAGGGTCGAGATATGATTTGTGAGGTTGCTGCTTTCAATGGGAGACACATATTTGGCATCACATCTAGTCCAGGCAAACTGCGCTGCTGACAACCACCTCCATTACTGAAGGAATGCATCATCCCTGGGTATTATTCTTGTAGTTTTAGGGGAAATGAATAAAGTTTTCAAAATTTTGTGCTTTTGCAGCAAACCTTGAACAAACTTGTTTGGCCCACCTGGAACACAAATTACTTGAATTTCATTTAAGATGGAAAGTGAGGTGGCGTTCTTAGCTACTTTCCCTGTGACAAGGAAGAAGAAGAGAGTAGAATTTATTTGACAGGTGACTGCAATGCAAGCAATCATAAAACTTTTATTAAATTTAAGCCTCCTAATAACTTGCCGCCCGCTGAAACAAAGAAGCCGTGGCGTTGAGAAAGAGCTATCAAAATGGAATTGGGGGGGGGATTACATTTAAAGATACGACGGAAAGATATCTGGATAACAAAGCAAAAAATAAAATTAATTTCTGAAAGTGTGCAGTAGCAGAGCTTTTCCACATGACTAGAGACGTATTATTGAACTAATAAAAATAGCACCCTTATTGAGAAATAATGGAATAGTTTTAGCTCCACATAAATATTTAAATCTGAAAAAATGACTTTACAGTTAAGTTTAGGAAAAACCATCACCTTATCATTATTTTATACCATAACCATTATGGTATGAAGAAGAGTGAATACATGGGACTGGGTGGTTGGGAATGCTACACTGATTCAAATCACTTGTATTTGGATGGATTCCACTCAATACTCAACATACTTAATAGTTTCCTTGCTTTTCTCCTATGCAGCCAGAGCCGCAGTGTTTTGCTTCCAAGGATAGGAACCTTAGAAGCTGCCTTATACTGAGTCAGACTGTTGGTCCACCTAGGTCAGTATTGTCTACACAGTCCGGCAGCAGCTCTCCAGAGTATCAAGCAAGGCTCTTTCTAAACCTACATGGAGATGCCAGAAGTGGAACCTTCTGCATGCAAGGCTGAGCTATGATTCTTCCCAGTGGATTGGAGAGTTATAGTCCCTAGCCCATCTTCGATTACTGTGATTGGCAGAAGTTCTACAATATCTCAGGCACTGCCCCCCGGATCTTCTGCCTTTTCCCCTATTCAAGGATGCTAGAGACTAAACTTGCCATCTTTGGTACAGGAGTACATGCTTTATGCAGGACACAACATCCTCAAAAATGATTTATCTCTCCCTAGAAGGAAATGCAGCCAAGACTAATATGTAACTTACCTTTTGTGGGTGTAGCCACTTGGGAACTAGGAGAGGGGACACCAGCAGCTGGTCCACCCTCAGCCAGTCCTCACCTGCCTGCCTCCTTACTTGTAACTGATCCAGTGGGTGATCGGAGCACCCTCTTCCTTCCTTTCGGCATTGCTGCCCTTGTAGAACTCAGCAGAAAGGAGAGTATCAGCAGCCATAGAATTAGCAGACTCTGCCATTGGCTCTGCTGCCACCTCCTGCCACTCTCCCTCCTTTCCTTCCACCCTACCAATCCCATGGGCACCAGGCACCCACTGAATAGGAAGGATATTATTTGACCCACTTTTTGCAGTGGACCAACCTGATCCAGCATTCCCAAACTTCCTCGTTTATCAGAATGCTGTTCTCAGTCAAAATATGCACTCCTTTGGGTGTTGCAAGGTATTTTGGGTGCACAAAATGGATCAGGTTTACAATACCTCAAGGACTGCCTCTTCCACTATGAACTAACACAAAACCCTGCAATCTTCATCTGAGGCCCTTCTTTGTGTGCCTCCTCCGTGTGAGATCTGGAGGGTGACAACATGAGAATTGGGTCATTTCTGTGGTGGTTCCCTGCTTGTGTTTTTATATTTTGTGAACTTCCCTGTAATCCTCGGATTGTGTAAACTGCCCTGTGATCATTGAAAGAAGCGGGGTATAGAAATTTAATAAATAATATTAACCATAGTAAATTAAAAAGTGTGAATGTATGCTTTGCATTCAGATCATCCCAGATGAATCTTGAGTGCATCCAGTTAAATTATTGTGAGCAGCAGGGCTAGGAAAGATATCTACTTGAAGGCCTTAAGAGTCACTATCAGTCAGAGTACATAATACTGGGCTAGATGGACCAATAGTCAAACTCAGTACTGTATATGAATCAATACCATGATGGTAAGTTATCGCATGACAAATGTGATCTGTATTCAGGCACTCACTCTCTTCTTCCTATCAGGTAGGTTCAGTGTACTTAAGTGCTGTGATGTGCAGTTGGCCGACAGATATCTAGTGTATCTTAAAATATATTAGGAGTGGCCCATAAAATCTGTGGACTGTGTAACTACCCTGTCAAGGCAGCAAAGAACCTTTGCAAACATAAGTGGAAAGAAGTCCGATTCAATGGAGATTTATCTTCTTAAAGCACTCTAGAGGGGAAAGGATAATGTGTCAGTAGACAAATATGTACTATGTATTGCCATGTACTTCCAGGCGTTTTTCAAATTAGCAGCTTCCATTTCTCTGCCAAGGGTGGTCTTCATTATGGTTTTGGAGGATGCACTTTGAAATTTGCTTACCTGGAGGAAAAATATAATAGAAAGATTTGTGAAACCTGGAAAGAGTGCTTGAAATTTCATAAATAACTTCGATGTCTTAAAGCCTCCCTGCTAGAAGGGTAGCACAGTTTGCCCAATGACATTTGGACAAGAGTATGGCTTAGCCTTCCTTTCAGAATCTGTTCGTCTATACAGCTAAGCTTAACTTTCCTTACAGAACCTGCAAGTCCATACAGCCCAGCTTAGCCTTTGTTTGAGAACCTACCTGACCATACATCCAAATGAACCCTCCTACTAGTACCCTCCTGTTGAGGTAGATCAGTCATCTGATTTCATATTTTATAAAATGTATGATAACATGGGCATCTCTATGATCTCATGGATATGCCTGGGACTCCTGTTAAATTCGATTTTGAGCCAGAGTAAAAAGTCAATGCCTATGCACTTTGTCTTGTATGATTGGGGTCACTTATGAATGTACAAATGGGGAGAGACCATAGCACAGGTTTAGACTCCTGTACGTCCTATTTCTATACCTGACATCTCTAAGGAAGGCCAGGAATGACCCCTGTGTGAATTCCTGGGGAACCACTCCAAATTAATATAGATCAGCCTTCCATGGCCTGGTTCCCTCCAGATGTTTCAAAGCACAACTTCCATCAGTCTCGGCCAGCTTGGGAAATGATCAGGAATGAAGGAAGTTGCAGCCTAGAACATTTGCAGTACACCAAGCTAAAGACTAGTTAGTTGTGAGTTGGATGGGCCAGTGGTCTGTCTTCATTTATGGCAGTTTCCTATCTCTGTCATCCAAAACTCTTATCATGGAGCTACATACCTCTGCAATAAAAATGCATCCCATTCCCATTATGTAGCCACAACTGAGTGAACTTGCGTGGGGAGTTCCCGCCCCCCACCAGACACCATAGTTTAAAGGTTAAATGGGTGAATTAGGCCACAACTTTATTGAATTCAGGAATGAGAGGCATTGGCTTAGGCATTGGTCCTATCGACTATCCGGCTCCAGCCCATTTGCTGGAGACACGGGGAAGGGTTAACACTATATCGTGGGAGTCTCCTGCTGAGGCACGTCGACTAGGAGCTCCCCCGGGTCACCGCTCAGGGTCGTGGCTTTGGCCCACACCTCCATAGACTTTGGACAGGGCCACACCCCCGGAGTCCTTTAACGGACCACCCTTCGCTCACTGGAGGGAGGTGATGGCATTCCTCCCCCCCCCACATCCTCTTAACCCCTTCTTACCAATGCCTACTGCCAATGCCGAAGACTTGTGACAAGTTGCTACGAGGTAGGCGAAAAACCAAATGGCTGTAAATTGCCAATTGGGAAAAAATTCCTACCATGCCCCTTGCGGCGACAGACCAAAGTCCATAGCAAAGTCAGAGACCTACCTAGCGCCTACCTAAAGGGAGGGAGGGTGGGAAAACGTGGGGGCTAGCCGGCGAAAAGAGGGCGAGACCCCTCTGCGCCGGCCCTAAATAGGACACGCCACACCCCCCCAGCCAGCCGATTGGCTGGCTGGGGGGGGGAGACGCGGCCGGGATTCCCCTGCTCTCGCGGGGGCTGAAACCAGCCCCTGCTCACGTGGGGGTAGGCATGAAGCCGGCAACCCCACCTCCTTTTTTAAAAAAGAATATTTATTAAAGTTTTCAATAATAATACCATAAAAATCAAAAAGGAAAAAGAAAAGAAAAATAACAAAAATACAAAAATGAAAATAATTAAAAGCACACAAAATTTCCATTACTTATTTCCATTAACTTATTTCCCAGACCTCCTCATACAACCCCACCTCCTGGGCAGGCCGGAAGTGGCTTTACAAAACAGATGTAGCCACAACTGGTGAACACATTTTTTGTGAACATTTGCAGGGACATTTTGCCAGAGTTCTGCTTGTGTTTCAAGCAGGGAAACACTTGTGTCTTTGCCACTGGGGAAAGAGGTGGAATAAATGTGCAAAGTCTTCTTAGGAAGTTCTGTCCGAAGCATCAAAAACAAAGCCTTAAGCGAAAGTCTAATCTTTAAAATTAGTCTTCTATAGAAAGCTGCCTTGTTCTTGGAGAACATGCCTTGTAAACCATGCAAACAGCCTCTTCTGTGGATAGCTGTAAACAATAGGCGGGATTAGTCTGAAGAGATTGGCTTTATCTGTACGATCCAAATTAAAGACTGCCTCTAATCCATCCCAGAGGGAAGATACCGTGTCTTTACAAATCAAAAGCCTTAATGTTCTTCAGCCAAAACCCTGCTTAGCTTTTTGATCAGAAAGATGGTGAGTGGGATTATTTCTGCACATGAGGTCAGCTCATATTGCTTCAGTGGTAGCAAAAACAGGCCAAAAGGAAGCATCTTGAACCTTCCAGTCACCGGATTAAGCACATGGTGTCTAAGAATGGTCGTTGGCAAGCATGTACTTTTTTCTTCATTCAAGTGCAGTCTTTGTGGTATTTATGCATGGCATAATATATATAAATCACAAGCTCAGCTCAGTGGACCATGAACCCAAGCTGCTCCTATTGACTGATGGATTGATTGATTGTTGCTCCTATTGTCATATACTGATTGATGGATTGTTTTGGACTTACCTGCTTCAAGTCCTTGGGATGGGATGGAGTGTAGCAGTTTGCTAGTTGTTTGCACCTTGTCTTCTTTATCCCCAGCCACCAAAAGCTACCCCTGTGCTTCACCCTTAGAAAAGTTATCCAAGAGGCATCAGAAACACAATGATCTACTCAGGTTCTCAGTTCATTTCATATTCTTAAAGCCTTTCTACGACGGCACAAATAGAGAGTCTATCAATGACTATGAGCTAATATGGCAATGTTCTGCCTCCACTTTTGGAGGCGATATGCTTCTGAGTACCAGTTTCTGGGGACAGCAGATGGGGAGCTCTGTTGCACACAGGTCGTTCTCAAGGGCTTCCCATAGGCATCTGGTTGGCCCACAGTGCTGGACCAGAAGGGCTGATCCAGCAGGGCTTTTCTTATGTTCTTAACCCAAGAGCTTCATACTTCCTAGTGAAGTGACTAGGAAGGCTCTTAACCTTCAGTAAATTTTTCATTGTGCAGAGACAAGTGGAACAATGCTTAAAAATGCATGGGACAATGGGTCAGATTTTGTGGTGGAGGAAACCAACTGACATGCAAAATCCAGTTCGCAAGGGAACACAGAAAGCTGTTCAGATGAGGGATACTTTTTCTCTCTCCTGGAGACTGTCCATCAGGAGTGAGGAACTTCATGCATGGGATGGGGTCCAATATGGCCCTTGAGACATCTCTGTCTGACCCTCAGGGCTTTCTCTAAGCCCCACTCATTTCTAAGTCTGCTCCCCCATTGTGCTTTGTCCTGTCTGGCAAGTGTCCTTGGACTATGACAATGTCTGTTGTTTGCCTGGATGGAGGATGTGTGTCTGGAAACCTCTGACATCTGGAATGTACCCTACTGTACAAAGTTAAAAGCCACCGGTACTGTGCTGCCCACTTTTACATCTGGCAACACCCACATAAGGCCCCTGGATTCTTGGAATGATGGAATCTGGCCCTCGGGGTGCCCCAGAAGTAGACACACCCTAGAAGTGGTGCAAATGAGCTTTTGCTATCCTTATGGCTATGCCCAATTCTGCTTGGTATGAGCCAATGAGGGCAGAGACTGTGTTCCTCCAGATGTTGTTCGACTACAGCTTTCATCATCCCTGACCATTGGCTTTGCTGGCTGGGGCTGATGAGAATTGGACTCTAATAACCTCTAGGGCCTCAGGTTCCACATCCCTGGTCTGGGCCATTTATGGTTTTATAGACTGAGGATCTGTTTTCGCAAGCCAGTGCACAGCTAATAATAAAGAAAGACTAGATCCCTCAGTACTTATCTGCTGCAGTGTATGACCCTGATGTACATATTATATTGAGTTTCTCTGCTTATGAAGTGTCACATTCCCTAAGCAGCACATTCCTTATAATTGAGAATTGTGATGGGATGCAGGAGCCAGGCCATGGAGCTGCTACATAATTTTAGACACGCGGATGAAAAGTCTATATTAGAATGACGTCAAGCTAACTGTCTTCCCTTTGAGAGGTGAAAGTGCTGTGAAGTCTCTTAGCCGATAAAAATCAGGTCTGCACAAATCCCTGTCTTCAGAACGCTCAGATAATTTGACTGCTTTTGCTGAATTCCATGGGCTGTTTTAAGACTGACATTTGGTACCTCTTAATCTTTCTAACACCAGACCTCACCTGTATAATCTAATGCTATCTAAATGTATGAGATTGGAATTTTTGAACAGAAGTGTGCGTTTACAGAAGGAGCCAATGAAATAAAATAAATGTTTTTTCTCTCTCTCACGCAGAGTCTAACAACTTGGCAGGCTGACGATAAAACTCAGCACTCCGGATGAGAAGCCAGTAGCACAGCCACACACAACTTCAGGCTTGTTCACATATTACAGTGAAAACAGGTGCAAGCTGTACAGTGAAAACGTGTACAAGTGTTTGTGTGAAAGTGCGTACACGTGTTGATTTGTTCAGCTCACCTGTTGTGCACACAGGTACTCAGACTGTAAGCTAATTGAACGTTACATATGAATAACTATAGGAGCATATAGCTCAACAGTGGTGTGTGATGAAATTTTTCATGGGGGAACACTTAGGGCCAGAGGCACCAACTTGCAAGGGCAATGGGGGAGGGGGAGTCGCACATGTAACATCACGTTGTCATGCCGGTAAGCATTGTGCCTCCCTCCCTAAGCTGATCAGAAGTTTCCTGGGCTTTGGGAAAGCAGCACTAGTCCACTTACAACACGCCACTGTAGCTCTACCATTAGCAGGCCCAGACAGAGGGAGGGGTCCATATGGGCCACTTGGCCCGGGCCTCCGATTCCAAAGGGGGCCTCGGTCAGCATATTCACAATTGAATAAGAAGACAGAGAAGTTTCAATTATAATTATAATTTAATTATAGTTAATAGTCAAATTTGTCTACTTAAAAATAGATTTTTAAATACATTATTGAACTATTAAAAATTGTATAATACATTTTAACCCAGTTATCCCCAGGTTAAAAAAGGGGGGGCACGTTATCTACCTGGCTCCGGGCCTCTGCCTGGCTCTGCAAGGCCCTGACCATTAGGAGATAGATAAAAAACAAAAGATGAACTGGCTAAATGGGGCCAATGGCCCATCTACAGTGGTACCTCGGATTAAGGTACTTAATTTGTTCCAGAGGTCCGTTCTTAACCTGAAACTGTTCTTAACCTGAAGCACCACTTTAGCTAATGGGGCCTGCTGCTGTGCCACTGGAGCACGATTTCTGTTCTCATCCTGAAGCAAAGTTCTTAACCTGAAACACTATTTCTGGGCTAGCAGAGTCTGTAAACTGAAGCGTACCATATTTTTCGCTCTATAAGATGCACCAGACCACAAGACGCACCTAGTTTTTGGAGGAGGAAAACAAGAAAAAAATATTCTGAATCTCAGAAGCCAGAACAGCAAGAGGGATCGCTGCGCAGTGAAAGCAGCAATCCCTTTTGCTGTTCTGGCTTCTGGGATAGCTGCGCAGCCTGCATTCGCACACACATTTCCCCTTACTTTTTAGGAGGAAAAAAGTGAGTCTTATGGAGCAAAAAATACGGTATGTAACCCGAGGTACCACTGTAATTCAGCATCCTGTTTTCACAGTGGCCTCCTGTGAGAGGCCCGGGAGCAGGACTTTGGTGCAACCACGCTCTTATTTACATAAAAATAATTACTTTCTCCCCATTAATGTGGTTGATTAGAAACTCACAAAAGGGAATGTGTCTATAAAGCTCAGATGTGTGTGTGTGTGTGTGTGTGTGTGTAGTGCAGCCCTCCACACCTCTATATCTGACCCACAGAAATCTCCCCAAGCCGCTCCACTCACTCTGCTTTGCACCTCAAGTGTTTTTATCTGGCTGGAATGTGCCCTTGAAATCTGATAATGCTTCTTGCCTGGAGGGAGGACAGAGAAGGCTGTGTGCAGAAACAGTGTTCAACCCAGTTCTGACATGCGGCCCTCAGAAGGTTTCCAAGAAAGGGATGTGGCCCTTGGGCTGAGGAAGGTTCCCTGCTCCTGTTCTGTCCTCAGCATTTGTCAAAACATGTGAAGCTGCCCTCATTCTCAGGCAGCAACACGGGAGGGAGAAAAATACGATTTCATGCTAACTACTCATTACCATGCCTCCCACTCGATTTTAGTTGTGCAGTTTTAGGGAGGATTTATGATTTCGTACGGAGAAGGAAATAGATGGGAAGGAGTCCTTTTTACCTTTGCTGCGTTGGCTTCCTTTTAGTGCTCATTATTCAGCAAATATACGACACACGCTACTGCCAAGTTAATTTGTAGTGTAATAATGAACTATTAATTAACTTCCCCAAACCCACCTGTTTCTTCAAACAATTAGCGGCAATAAAGTAATTAACAAAATCCAATATTGCATCCTTTGCTTCAAATTTATAGGCCCACTCACAACATGCCACGTTTCCAATGCAGAGGTTTAATCTGCACCCCAGAAGACATTTGTGGCGGTGCCAGTGCTCTTTTCTCCTCATGCAGATTCATTGGAAAAACTGAAGTATAGAGCCCACTCTCAATAACTAAAGTAACTAAGGTCCTCTTCTCTTGAACCCTCCACGGGATGAGCAACAACTTCCTTGCTCAGGAATGATACATTTAAAGCACTATCATACCACTTTAAACAGTTGCAGTTCCCCTAATGAAAGTAGTTTGCTACAGTTGCTTAGAGTCATCAGCAGGCCTGTATTAGGAAACCTCGCCAATTCCCTGAGTGGTTTAGCAGTCAATTCCTCTTCCCTAACTCTGGGAACTGCTGCTCCCTAAGGGGAACACTCAGCACCCTTAAGAAACTACAGCTCCCAGGATTCTTTGTGGGGAGCCATGGCGGTTTAAAGTGGTATGACACTGCTTTAAGTGTATAGGGCAGCCTGGCTTCCCCTATGAAAATCACTTCCACTAAGCAGCCCCCTATTAAACACCATTCCACCAAACACCCACATTTCTTCCACTGTGTGCATTTGGGTCACCAACATGGCACTCTAACCAAGATGGCACCCTCAAACACCCCTTTGGTCCTTAGCAAACCCTGCCTTTCCCTCTCATTTTTTATTTTAAAAATACTTCTTTCTTTTTCTTTTCTTGTTTGTTCATTTGGTTGCCTGTTTGTGTGTGTTTGTGTGTGTGTGTGATTCCCCCCAACCTCTGTTTGATTTAGTTTTGGGGTGTATGGGTGTTTTAGGTGCATTCATATGTGCATTTATCCAATGATCATTGCTTGTTATTAAATCAGTGTTAAGATTCCCCTTCAAGGCTCATCGCAGTTTGCTATACATGATCCTTCAGAGACGATTCCTTGGGGCTTCTCTATACCATCATTTTCTTGATTCGGAAAAATGGTAGTAGTTTCTGCTGGTGTTTTATCATCATAATCAATAACTATGTTTACTGCCAGAGTACTTAGAGACAGAATCAGGAGGATTGTGTACATTCAGGTCTGCAGTCTATACTTTGTCCCAGGAAACTTGCACCTGAAGGAAATAAGAAACATCTGAATTGGTTGCTGCTGCTTTTTAAGCAGCAACATGTGGTTATTAATGTCCTGAAATTATTGTTGGCCTGTTTCAGCTTTCAGGGGAAAACATGTAATAATCAAATTATTGAGGGGTGTGTGTGTGTAGGAGCTAATACAATTCCACAAAGTTCCATTTTCTGACCCCATCCCCCGTTCCATTTTTAGCCAAATGATCATCTCAAAAACTTTTCAGTTTCTTAGGGTTGCCCTGGAGGTTGGTTCAAATGGAGCACTCAGTTCTTGCGTGCCCTAGAACTGTATGGTGAATTGGGAATACGGGACCGTTTGCCTGTCATCAGCTGGGCAAGAAACCTGAGTTGGGAGTTTTGTCTTCAGCATTGGCAGGTGAGAACTCACCTCTTGTATCTGGGTCCCTGGTATGTTGTCATGCATATCTGGGAATAATTCTATGAATATAGAGATAAATGGGCCTCTCCAACGAGCTTTGCTGAAAAACGGTCAACATTTGGGCCCTTCTCTTCATAGACATCCATGCCAGTTGGTCATGGTAAGAACTCTGGAACTAAGAACCAGACCCTGAGCCTTTATTTTGTTGTTGCTGAAGGCAGGATGAACGCATTTCCCCCCACTCAAGGAGACCACAGATAGTTAAGAGCCAAAGAAGGCTGGTGAAAAAGAAATGTTTCTGCCTGGCACTCTAAGCTATGTAATGATGGTCAGAATGTTTATGAACATTCCATAGCTTTGTTGCAGTGAAAGTAAAATTAAGCTTCTAAATATTTATACTTGTTTGCGTCATCATTGAGGGATGAGGATTCGTAAAAGGCTCTCTTATGGGGTCTTCATTACCACCAGGTTTTCATTAAAATGACAACAATCAACAAATATACTTGAGTTCCTTTTTCTCTTTGTCGCTACATTTTGCTTCCTAGCTTCTGTGTGAGCAGGGGGCACAATATATATATAGACAGAGTACACAAGAAGGTAACTCCTCATGTAAACTACCAAGGTGCCATCATTCAAATAGCAAAACAGCTGAGAACGAATAAATCTTTTTTTTAATGTGCACTGAGCCTGCATTAAAAAAATACAGATGTACTGTATGCATATGAAATTTTTGATTAAAATGTCTCTCACCAGTCTGTCTCTTTAATTAAATAAAACCTGCTTGATATTAATCAAGGCATAAAGAATTTATGCCCCAAATCCAGATTAATTAAAAGCCCGGAAGCTTGAAGAACTTACTGCATATAAATACTAAAATAAATCAATCCAAACATAATATTTATGGATATGGGGTGGTGTATTTATTCTTAAAAATATAAATATTTTGTGGAATTATTGATTGGTAAACGCACCAAGGAAACACACTGGTTATTAGAATTTATATTTGTGCACAAAGTTGTACAAACAGTTTGATTTACACATTTCCCTTTTAGAGGCCTCTTTTAAATAAATAAATAAATAAAAGCTGGTATTTGAAATGCTTTTTAAATCGTTAATTTTACAACAAGCCATGAGAAATTTACTGCCTGTTTCAACAAGTTTGCAAAGAGAGGCCAGGGAACAGGAGCTTCCTGGAGCAATGATTAAGCAATAATTAAGGGAAAAGACCATTTTGTAATAATAGTAATAATAATAATAATAATAATAATAATAATAATAATAATAATAAATTATTCATACCCCACCCATCTGGCTGGGTTTTCCCAGCCACTCTGGGCAGTTCCCAACAGAATTAATGATAATAATAATAATAAAGCAATAAAACATCAGACATTAAATGCTTCCCTAAACAGGGCTGCCTTCATATGTCTTCTAAAAGTCTGATAGTTGTTTATTTCTTTGACATCTGATGGAAGGGTGTTCCACAGGGCGGGTGCCACTACTGAGAAGACCCTCTGCCTGGTTCCCTGCAACCTCACTTATCGCAGTGAGGGAACCGCCAGAAGGCCCTTGGAGCTGTATCTCAGTATCCAGGCTGAACGATGGGGCTGGAGACGTTCCTTCAGATATACTGGACCGAGGCCATTTAGGGCTTTAAAGGTCAGCACCAGCACATTGAATTGTGCTCAGAAACATAGTGGGAGCCAACATAGGTCTTTCAGAACTGGTGTTATATGGTCTCAGTGGCCACGCCCAGTCACCAGTCCAGCTGCCACATTCTGGATTAGTTGTAGTTTCTGGGTCACCTTCAAAGGTAGCCCCACGTAGAGCGCATTGCAGTAGTCCAGTAGAAGAGCAGATACTTTGCATGAAGGAGGTCCCAGATTCAATGCCCAGCATCTCCAGGTAGGGCCTGGAAATGACTCTTGCCCTGAAAGATTGGAAGGACACTTCCAGCCTCCCAGAGGCTGCTAAGCAAGGCAGAGGGCTTGAAAGCTTTTTTCACCTTGCTTACCAGGCTCTGGGAGGGTCACACAAGGCCTCTGGGAGGCTCCCACAAGATCTCAGATGAGGCAGGGTGACTGATGGCCAGCTTGATCTCCTACAGTGTGGTGTAGTGGTTAAGAGCAGTAGTCTTGTAATCTGGAGTACCGGGTTCGCGTCTCCGCAGCTGCTGGGTGACCTTGAAGTCTCTCAGCCTCACTCACCTCACAGGGTGTCTGTTGTGGAGGAGGAAGGGAAAGGAGATTGTGAGCTGCTTTGAGACTCCTTAGAGTAGTGATAAAGTGGGATATCAAATCAAAACTCTTTTTTCCCTCCTTTTAAACTTTAGATTCAGACTAGGCAGCCCTCCAGATGGCAGACTCCACAGCAGCCCTGTGGATAGAGGACTGTCCTCTGTGAAGTAGGAAACACATCCACCCAAGGCATCTGTTACCTGATCTTAAAGATGGAGAAGCCAGGGATTGAACCTGGTTTCTTCTGCTCTCCTACCGACCTAATGGTTTCCTCTGTTAACTAGGAACGGCCTGTGGACTGTTGCCTCTGTCTGCTGAGTCTCTAACTTTCTCTCCCTCGTAACACGGACACTTGCCCTGCTTCTAGGGCTCTTTCATTGCGTGGACAGGCAGAGTCCCCAGATCCCGCGCAGTCCCCCCGTCATGTGGAATAACGACTCAAGACAACGTGCTATGGGATTAAATTGGTCACAAGTTTATTAAATTTCAAATGTGGGTAGACCTTGGCTCAGGCATTGGGCGTTCTCCCTCCCCAGTTCCCCAGCCGGGGACCTAGGGAGCATCAGGGTTATCCACTGTGTGTGTGTGGGGGGGATGGGCCGGCTCTGGAGAACATATGTTCAAGCAGAGATAGCCGCCCCCGTAACGCCGCCGCCGCAAGGGAGAGGAATGACGACCTTTCAGCGTACGGTCAAAGCCTCCCTTCAGAAAACCCCTTTAACGGGGAACCTCGTTATCGCCGCCGCAAAGAGGAAGATGGACAAAAGGATTCCGCCCAAGGCCTGATACCGCCAAAGTTGTGACGTTTTGCTACGGGAAAGGCGAAACCTGCCAATGCAGGGAAATTCCTTTCCGGCCCTTTAACAGCGACCTTAACGTAGCAGTGCCCGCATACCTGTGAAGAAAAGCTAACCTGCAAACCTGTGAGGAAAAATTAACCTGCAAAATAAGACATTAACTGAGGGTGGGTAGGGTGGGAGAAGCTCTGGAGCCAAGTGAGAATTCCCAGGTAAGATCCTCCCTCTATTGTGTGGGCAGGTAATCCCTCCCCTACCTGGCCTGGTCTCCTTGGCAACGCTTCCCTCAGGTGGGATTGGACAACTGACTGAGGTAGGCGGAGACCTCCAGGTATCCCACCTGAGGGAAGGCAAAGCCAAGCCTATGCTGTTGGAGCCGCTCCAGATCTAGGGGCTGCATGCGTCCACGCAAAGGGCGCCCCCCCCCGTTTTAAGCGGGGAGCTGTCATTGTGGCAAAAGGTCCCCAACTTGCCCCCTTTCAGGATGTGAGTCTAAGTATCGGACAAGTCCTGTTTAAAAAGCTCAGCATTTGCATGCAATGGCCCCTCTAACCGGTAAATGGACGTACTCCAAGACAGAAGAAGGAAAGCCATCTCTGCAGCTGGGACAAAAGCAACAACAGCTTCTGCCCACAGCCACGACCATCAGTGATCACAACCTTGCATATTAATTCCCGAGCAATGACAAAAAACAATAATATTCAAACAATTCTTCCCCTTGCCAGAGATTCTTAGGACAACAATGGGTGCCAGTTCCTACAGCTGTGAAGACAATGCATGTCATTGCCAGAGCTGTCAAATACCAAATTTGACACCTGTTTGCATTGAGCGGATGTGGCATGGATGGCGGTGGAATAATTGCCTTGCTGAACACAAGGGGGAGGGAGGTTGCATGCATACCAAGCGCATCTGCATTGTGCTGGGTCTTCCTTCCCATTGATCAAGGATGCTTTTCCTCCCTCTGGCTTGGCTCTGCATGCCAATAACAGTTTGCTAGAGCCTGGCTGGATCAGGTCCTCCTGTGATTTTTTAAAAATGTAAGATCTGCACTCCCTGACCTGGTTTTTTTTAAATATATATTATTATTATTTGCAGTCTGTTTCCGGTTCAGGTAACCCACCTGAAATCTCTAATTTGACATCTGTGTGTACCAGCTGGTAATGAGAATTTGGATTCCGAGCATCCCTGGTTTTTAATCTGGAGCATTAGACTTGTTAATAAGGATAGATGGAAAGCAGGTGTAGCAGTGGTTGAGGGGTTACTGGCAGGCATAATTGCTCCTGCTTTTGTTCATAGCTCACCCCCCCATACCCTGCTCAGTTTGCTTTCGGTGCTGCTAAGCTGGAAAACAGACAATTCCCCTCCCCACTCCAATGCGTATATCTCCACAATTTACAAACTGGAAACCAGGAGCTGGGAAAGCTTCCAGGGGTTATGTTATTGCCTTCCAACAAAGTGGAGGCTTTGTCATTGAGCTGTGTTTATATGAATGTTGGGAACACAAGGAACTCTCTATGTTGGGAACTCTCTAAACCAGGCTTCCTCAACCTCGGCCCTCCAGATGTTTCTGGCCTACAACTCCCATGATCCCTAGCTAGCAGGACCAGTGACCAGGGATGATGGGAATTGTAGTCTCAAAACATCTGGAGGGCCAAGGTTGAGGAAACCTGCTCTAAAGGCAGGGCCCATGCCAAACTGAAAGGGTGGACGTTTTCCCAGAAAAACTTTCAGCAGTAAAAGGGGGAAAAATCATTTTGATTATTTGCCCAGCATTCCAAAAAACGTAAGCGCATCAAAACCCTGTAAGTGCATCAAAACCCTAGGCCTGCCTAGTTTAGAGACCTTGTTACCTTGTTACCTTTGGAGAGTTCACAAGCAGAACATGACAACAATGGCATTCACCCACTTGTGACTCCCAGAAACTGGTATAAAAAGATTGGCCAACTGGGTAGGCCCAGGTCACACCCATGCCACACTATGATACCACTTTAAATAGTCATGGCTTCCCCAAAGGTTCGTGGGAAACTTTGGGGTGCTGGTGCTGAGAACTGTTCCCTCACAGAGCTATCAGTTCCCAGATTTCCCTGGGAAGAGCGACTGGTTGTTAAACAGCTCTGGAAATTGTGCAGGGGCAGACTTTGATAGTATGGTGCCCTGTGAACAGCCAAAATAAAGTGCCCTCAAACAGATCTTCTCAATTATGGATCTTTCAGTTTTGTGCCCCCTCAGCTCAGCTGCCTGCAGGGAGGCCTGCCTGCACCACCCTAAATCTGGCACTGAATTGTGGTTCTGTGAGGAGAACAACCATCAACACCCAAAGCAAACTACTGCTACTAATACTACTACTACTTATTATTATTTTCTACCATGCCCATCTGACTGGGTTGTCCCAGCCACTCTGGGCAGCTTCCAATAGGGTATAAAAAAACACAACAGCAAAATGGTGGACACAGTCACTGCCGTTTAAGGAAACTGATGAGGAAAAGTGGCAAATGGAACATAATATCAGAAAAATGAGAAACTGAGTGAAGTTGAAAATGGGCAGATTCATCCATACCTAGTGTGTGCATATATGGCTGTGGAAAGTGTGATTTCCATTCCAGCCTTCTTGTAATTTCCACCCCCTCCCATCTCTCTGCTCATGCTGATGAATCTCATGAGTAGTATATATCATCAGGAGGACAATCAAATGTAACCATTTCAGAAAGGTAATCAGCACTCCAGAACATGCCTCTCTGCCTTCTCTCTGCGACTGGCATTTGGGATGTGGCTTGATCAGTATGAAACAGGCAGAATTCCAATGGCTTTTTAAGTTCCTGATTAATGTGATATTTTGTCGTTGTTGTTTCTGTAACATTAACTTTTTAACCTTAATTGGCAAAAGTATTGCTGTGCGGCAAGGATAATCAAAGGCAAAATCAATCTCACTTGTTTATGAGGGGAATTATTCACTATGCATTTGGTATTTTGAATTATTTAGAGGCTACTTTGTTTCACCACTGCTAATTGATTCAATAAATGGTGTTTCAGAGGCCTCGGAAGGCTATTGCAAATCAAAAGTGGGGATTTAGAAGGCACTCGTGATAACCATTACCAGGTGCAATCGAAAGTACCTATTCTGGAAGGCTGTTTGCCTGAACTAAACAGCAAAAAAGGAAGTTCATACTTGAAATTGCTAGCTGGCAATGGTGGATGTGTCTGAAACGATCTGAGGCAAACACCTCAAACCAGTGACTCTGGTGCACAAATGAAGCTTCATGCTCAAAGCATTTCCAGATGCTGAAGAGGCGGTGCCATTCTCTTTTATAGATTCTTTGGAGAATGCCTTCTCCTCTGTAAATCTCTTGGTTGTTAGTTATCTCAGGAGACCTTGTGCTTCACCCATTGAAGATCAAGTTGATAAGGACCTCTGAGGGGTTTGAGCTATTCCACCAAATTGTTTTTTGTTTATTTGATCAGTACATACACATTTTTTGGGGGGGGCGGGGATGCGTGATGTGACTTGAATATAAGGCTGAAAAAACAAGAAACTGAGAGAAACCAAAATTGGCAAATTTGTCTAGCCTTATCCTCTGGAGAATATTTGGCCATCCATGAATTTTGGGTACCACCATAGATCCAGCTTTAATTAATGACATCTAACATTACTTTCATATTGCTGAAATAAACAGTGGCTTTGGCCTTGCCCCCTCCTGCCATCCATTTCTGGCGTCCTTCATCCAACAAGATGGACCAAGAACTGTGTATCATTCAGTATTAACTGGACTAAGCACTGCCAAAAGAGAATTTTCAAAGATTTCCCCCCCTCCTGGACTGCTGGGGGAATTCTACCACACCCAGAGAATGTTCAGCCTCCACCCCCACCCAAAAGCACTCTCACAATTTTATTACCAATAAATAAAGTGGAGAATGTTTGGAGGCCTTTTTTTTTTTTTTTTTTTTTTTTTTTTTGCTCAAGCTGCATTTAAAATCATGCTGTTGTTTGGGGGGGGGAAGCAAAATTGGAAACCTGTGATGAAGAGCAGAATGGCTACAACTTTGTGGTGGGAGGAGGCATGATGAATGGAAACAACTGTGTGTGTGTGTGTGTGTGTGTGTGTGTGTATGTATGTGTGGTGAATATCTGCTGCCTTTTGTTTTATGGCACAACTTCGCTGCCTGGAGGGACTGGAAGGAAAATGAAGCTTTTACCGTTTCACTGAATAAACATCTGCATATATTTCAGAAACTGTCATTTGTTCCTGTTTGTTCCTGTTCCCCCCTTTTAAAAAAAATGATAGGCAAGTATTGTTGTAATTCTGCTTTTTAAAAAATAAATAAATAAATCACTGTGTGTGTGTGTGTGTGTGTGTGTGTGTGTGTGTGTGTGTGTACAACAGAAAATCCGAATAATACAATTGTTACTAAGGAATAAAATCAGGTAATCCAAACTAGAAACCTATCAATCCCTTATTTTTGTGCCTAGATTTATTACATTTATATAATTAGATTTGTTTTTTAAAAAACAAAAACAAAAAACACACCTTCCTGCAGTTTCCAGCAACTAGTATTCAGAAGCATTACTGGCACTCACTATGGAGCAGAGCAGGTAAAACACCCCTGGATGGTTAAGTCCAGTCAAAGGCAATTACGGGGTTGCGGCGCTCATCTCCCTTTCAGGCCAAGGAAGCCCACGTTTGTCCACAGGCAGCTTTCCAGCTCATATGGTCAGCATGACTAAACTGCTTCTGGCACAACGGGACACCGTGACAGAAGCCACAGCGCATGGGAATGCCGTTTACCTTCCTACCATTGTGGTATCTATTTATCTACTTGCACTGGCATGCTTTCGAACTGCTAGGCTGGCAGGAGCTGGGACAGAGCAACGGGAGCTCACCCCGTCATGCGAATTCAAACTGCCGACCTTTCGATCAGCAAGCCCAAGAGGCGCAGTGGTTTAGACCACAGCCCTGGAGGCAGAGCATAGTCATCATGACTGGTGGCCGTGTAGCAGCTAATAGCAATGTTCCATTAGCCTGAATGGGCCAGCCTTCCCTGTCTCCCAGTGTATTAGCTATGACATTCAAGGTCTAGAATTGAGGGACTATGTGTTCAGGAAATAAAATAGCCCTAGCTTTCATTATCTGAGTTGGAAGTTTCCTTATTCTAATTCAGAAGTAAATAGAAACCAGGACAACAGAGAAGTCTTCCTCAGTGGAAATAAGACCAGGTAATTTGGATCATAGAAAACTAGTAAGGAGAATTTCAGAACCATCTATATTTTTTTTTGGTTGGGGGGAAGGCAGAGCAGAATAACCTCAATAAAGTTTGTACGGGAAAAGTTTTGCCCATTGCTGAAACACAGAAAAACCTCTCAATTCACCCAGTAGATTTCATCTCAATCTCTAATCAGGTTCTCTGAGTCCACAGGGCCTTTCACATGCTAATTTATGGGAACACAAAATCTCGCACTCATAATGTAGGTGCTAATTGGTGTATTTCTAGAAATCTCTCCCCTCCCCTTTTCCCCTGAATTGGTGATGGAGGGGTAGGAGAGATCCAGTATATGCACAACCAAAGCATGCTGGTCCTGTTGGAACACCATTGTTGTCATTCGGTCAGTTATACCTAATACTGTAGGTATTATCATTTAATATAATATGCAGTCAGGAGGCTGCTTGGTGAGTCTGGTGTAGCATAACTTTATATTCCGACTCTACTCTGGGGCTCATCCAGACTTCCTTTTGTTCAGCATTTCTAGTTACAGATCCAGGCTTTAAAACTCCATGTCTGAACGCTTTTCTTTTTTTGGAAGCGGTACTTTCCCCAGGAGAACTGAATTGAATTTACCATTGAATGGGAGCAAATAGCAATGGAGGTTTCTGCCATTTGGTGCTTGCACTGATTCAGTGGTAGAACATGAGTTTTCCTGGAGAAGGTGCTGTGTGTGTGTGGAGAAACCGACTTGGACACGGAGCTTGAAAGCCTGGAAAGTACAGCACAAGAGCAAGTCTGAATGAGCTCAGTGCTTTTTTCTGGGGGGACGCAGGGATACGCATACCCCTAAACATTTTGTGAATCTAAGTTTGGCCTCATTGCAGGGTAATATTTCAATATGAGTCGGAAAATTAGAGTACCCCTAAACATTTTAGGGATGCGGGTGGCGCTGTGGGTTAAACCACAGAGCCTAGGACTTGCTGATCAGAAGGTCAGCGGTTCGAATCCCCGCAACAGGGTAAGCTCCTGTTGCTCGGTCCCTGCTCCTGCTAACCTAGCAGTTTGAAAGCACGTCAAAGTGCAAGTAGATAAATAGGTACCACTCTGGCGGGAAGGTAAACAGCGTTTCCGTGCACTGCTCTGGTTCACCAGAAGTGGCTTAGTCATGCTGGCCACATGACCCAGAAGCTGTACGCCAGTTCCCTCGGCCAATGATGTGAGAGAGTCGTCCGCGACTGGACCTAATGGTCAGGGGTCCCTTTACCTTTTTAAAACATTTCTTTGGGGTGGGGGAAGCGCTGGCTGAGCCTAATCTAGCCAGTTCAAAGAAAGGGATAGTGAATGCTGAAGCAAGAGAAGAACATACTTGTGAGGCAAAGAGGATCCAGAACTATGGAAGGAGGCCAAGATGTATAGGAAAGAATGGGAAATGGTTCAAGTTCTACTTTCTGCAGCAGCAGAGAACACACTTGCTCCACCTTCTATGTAGCAACCCTTTACAGGGGCGCCATTACGCCCTCATGATTGTGGGTGCCCACCACCGTAATGCGGACATGTGACATCACATGCACATGCCTGCACAGAGGTACATGTGACATCACACGCACAACGTGCAACGTCACACTGCGTTTTTGAAGGAGGAACTTCTCTTCCTCCTCCTCTCCACAGCCAGCAAGGCACCCTTTTCCGTGGGAAGGGTGTCGGACTTGGAGGCAGAGAGATTCTGCTTCTGCATCTGAGCGTGCACACACACACACACACACACACACACACACTGAAAAGGGTGCCTCACTGGCTGGCTGCAGGGCTGAACTGCTTCTCTCTCTGAGGCAGTGCCACAGAGGCTGGTTGTCTGCCTCTCTCCGGCTTTGCTCATTGACTTTGTGGGTGCCTAGCCCCCACTATTATATTATTGTGGGTGCCCAGTGTGATAGGAATGTTGAGGTCTTAGATATATGGAAATGTTCATAAGCGTACCAACCAAGCACTTACATAGATCAGCACAGGAAGACCAACCTGGAACCATTTTGATTCCTAAACTGACCAATTGTTTTCTCTGCAAGGTCAAAGTGGGAAACCTCCCCATTGTCTTTCCTCACAAATCCTGTCTTAAGGGCACATTTAAGATATGAATAGGGTGTGAGCCTGTGACATGGCCCAGGAACTAAGTATTTATCATTACAAAAGACTAACCAGGCTACCCAGGCAATCCAATCAAGTGCCCTGCCAGACAGGAGATAAACAATGACAGGAGAAAAACAACATTCAAATTTCTGTTTTAAGACCGCCTTTTCTGGGATGTAGGTATGATGTATCTGGGAGGTGGTCTTAGGTTACACCCCTTCTGTGATGTATGTATGATGTTTCTGGGGGTGGTCTTGATCTACAGGGTGGCAATTTCAAAAGTCTTTATAAGGCTTTGTGTGCCATTTTTCTGGGTTCCTCATCCTCTCCTGCATGTGAGGGGAGCACCCTGTTGCAACAGTTCAATAAAGATCAAGCTTACTAGCTGCTTTGCTTCTCAATATTCTCTGGTTGGCCTCTGTTATTCTCTCCTACCAATAGGGAACCTATGTAAGAATATGGGCTCTTGGATACCCCATAAGGGAAAAGGGCAAATTTTTTTTTTTTACATCACCAAGCACCCACGCCCCCTTGTAGTTAGCTCCTATGGCCCTTTAGATATCTATCAAACCTCCTCTCAGTCTTCTCTTCTCCAAACTAAACATACCCAGCTCCCTCAAACATTGTTCATAAGGCTTGGCTTCCAGACCCTTGGTCTTCATGGCTGCCTTCCCCCTTCACATATTCCAGATTCTCATTATCTTTCTTAAACTGTGGTGCCCAGAAGTGGACACGGTGTTCCAAACTTGAGCAGTTAAAGGGCTCTAGTGCGATAAATCATTTTTTTTAGAAAAAAGAAGAAGAAGAACCTGAACCTGGTTTTTCTGTAGCTTTGGGATGAATAAATTACTAAAGGGAGAACATATAAACACCCCATAAGCAGATCAGGATGAATGCAGAATGAACGCTCCTTGTCATATAGCCGCCCCACAATCAAATCAGAATAAAGGCAGGTGAACCGGAGGGACCCTGTATCTTCCAGATAGAGATACTCCCTGTGCTCCACTTGTGAAAACTGGATGCTAGATTAGATGTGCCATGGGCCTGATCCAGCAAGTTATTCTTAACTCCTAACTTTGAAAGACAGTGGAAGTTTGTTCAAAATAACTGTTAATAGTAAGTTGGTTTGTTAAGCAAGAGGTCAGACTGGCCTCCAGCTGGCCTAGGGCCATTGTAAAAATGCCTTATTTCATATTATTATCTATACAAAAGTAACCCCAGTAGCAAAGATTTAATTAAAAAAGAAAATCAGTGAATATATCACTCAACTTTCTCTTCTTCCCAGCTCTCCACACCCGCTAAAATCCCTTCCCTACATAGACGCTCCCTGCAGGAAAAACTGACCTATCTCATAGGCTGGAGAAAAAAAATCTACCTTCCAACTTTCTGTAAGTAGGCGGTTTGTTGCATTCCCCATCCGACTGCTTCGAACAGCGGGGAAGACGCAGTCCAGACAAGTCCTGCAGCTGTTTTATTTAATTCAAAACCTTTCCTCTAGTTTTCCCAAGCAATTCCCTTAGCCGAGAAAAGTTCCCGGCAACTTGCTAGACATTGCTGGAAGACATTTCTGTTTGCATTGTACGCTGGGCAAACAATGCCACAATCAGATCTGTAGTAATGCTTAGCACACAAGTAGCAAAAGCAAATGTTAGCTTTTTTGGGGTCTGTTTAGCAGCTATTACATTTGATAACATTGGTGTCTGCAATCTAAACATACGTTGCAGCCCCCAGGCCCCCATTACATTAGTATATGTTTATCAGGTGTATCATCCGGTCAAGATTGTTACTAAAAGGGTTTATGTGGATACATTACATTGCATCTCAATGAAGGCAAACAGGAATAATGAGTGTGGGGAGGGAGAATTGAGTCTCTTCTGAACGCTATTGTGTAGATCAGAGGTGGCAAATGTCTATATTCCGTATTTTCACCTATCAGGCTACATTCCACTATTCACTTACCTGGAAGCAAACCCCTTTGGACACAATGGAGTTTACTCCTGAGTAGACATGTTTGGTGTACTCCTACAATGGGTGCAAGATCCAGTAGCAGTCAACTCTACATTGACATTTGTCAATCACATGATGTTATATGACATCAAGTCATTGAAAGTTCAAGTCAAAGGACTGCAAAGGAAAGTTTTGGTGAATTTAAGATAAGAAGAAGAAAACTAGAAACTGAGAGAAACAAGAATTTGCCCATCCCAAGTGAGATGTGTGATTGTGTGTGAGATGCATATCTGGCCACACCTGCAGCTTTGTAGCTCTTTATCCATACAACTATATATATAATTTTTTTTTATTGGTTTTAACAATTTTTTCAAACATAACATGCACAATTGTAATATGATAAAAAATAAAAAATGGCTATATAAGCCTGAGCCTTCCTTCCCCCCAATTATTGCTTTTCATATTTATTCTCTAATCATGCAATTAATTGTTTTTGTTATTATTAAATCAAATCCTATTATGAATAAATTATAAATCTCTTAATAATAAATGATAACTTTATCCTTACAAAACTTCTTGTAACCCTACTAACGATGTAAGTTGTTGACAGTTGTCTTTCAAGTATAACATATATTTATTCCAAACTTTCAGAAAGTTCTGGGTGTCCATACAACTCTTTGTACCTTCAACAAACTACAGTTCCTTGGGTTATTTGGGGGGAAACCATGGCTGATAAAATAGTATAATAGTGCTTTAAATGTCTGGTGCAGATGTGACCTTTGTGTATGTAGTCTGTATATATTGGGGGAGGGGAGCGTTGGCCCCACCCACTTTGGCCCCACCCACTCCTTCAGAAGCTGGCTAACAGCAAAGTGTGGCTCTCCATTCAAAAATGTCAGCATCCCTTATGTAGGCTGCATACTCTAGGCTATGAATGCAGCAGAGTACAGATTGCAGGGGTCAGAGTGGATAATGATAGCTCAGCATGTTGTAAGAGGTACAAAGTTTACTTCTGAACTCTTTTAAAAAAGGAGAAAAAAATGCCATTGGACTAAGGAGGAGGAGGATAGGACATGGCTTGGAGGACTTGCCTGAATTTGGGTAGGCATCTTTCGGGAGCTAATCCGACAAGAATCTACACCTTTGACATTCACCCGCTGCTACTAATTGAAAAAATATCAATCACAGGTTTCAATAAGAATGCTGAATTTGTCCTGTGGAAGGGCTGAATCGACCAAAGCCTGAGCTTTTGTTCGGAGGTAGAGAGGCTGCCAAGAAATTGTCTTTATTTTACCTTTTATCAGGAAATCTTGCCAAGTGGCTGAGAATTATCCTGTTAAAAAAGGCATAACTGCAATAAAAGAATCTGCAGTTTCTGTAGCTAAAGATCTGGCTGATTAGGTCAAACCAATATTTCAACTTCAGTTTTCTCCACAAGGGAAACCTGTGGCCTTGAAGGTTCCTCCTCTCTTCAGATCCTGTCTCTCGCCTTACTTCCTCCTGTCTTACCCGTTTCCTCTAGCCTTATCAGAAGGAGAAGGGGCATTCATTTGTTTTTTGTTTTTATTGTGTATTTTGTTTTGTTTTTTTCCATGTACTTATATGCTGTGAACCATCCTGAGATCAATGGGTGGAGGGTGGTATACAAATTTAATAAAATGATATATAAATAAATCCTGTCCCTCTTTATAATGGTGCTGGGGGTGTGGTTAGGGCCACACGTGCACTATATATTGAAAGCAGTAAGACAGCTCTTTAAAAAGTCATGTCTTCCCCCCAAAGAGTCATGAGAACTGTAGTTTGTTAAGGGTGCTGAGTAGGGATGGAGGAGAAATTTGATTCAGTATCCAAATCAGAACTGATCAAATTCACACTTTCTGAGATGATATGCAAGGAGCTTGGCTCTTGGAAGCCCATCTTAATATTGCTAATGCCCACTTCCCTGTACTGGTAATGCCACAGAGGGCTGGCCAGTTGACACTGGCTCATGACAGGGCCTTTTCAGTAGTGGTTCCCAATATGTTGCATGCCCTCCCTGGTTAGATGTTTCTGTCTCCCTCTACAAACTTTCAGTAGAGCTTAAAAACATTCCAGCCAGTCATCTGCTGGCTGAAAGATACTATTCCTCACAACCTTGAAATTATTATAACTCTGAAGTTGTGTCAGTATGTTACCTGTATTTAGTTGTTTCAAATTGTTTGTTTGTTTGCTTGTTTTTAAAATAGTATTGTTTCTCTACTTTGGTGTTTACCACTCCAGGAGGGAGCACGGGAAAGAAATGCCATAAATAAGCAAATGCATAAATTGCTGATAAATAGCCCAAGGATGATTCTGATTTTCATTGTTTTGAAAAATCTGTTGCCTGCATAGCAACCAATCTCGAATGGACCTTTCCCCCCCCCCTTTCTTCTTCCTTCCACCCCCTCCCTCTTCCCATTTACGAACTTGGAGGCCTGTTAGATGCCCTGAAGGACAACAAAGTCTAACACATGGCACACAGTGGAATATGAGTGATGATGACACTAAAGACGGCGCCTGATGGGTATTGGGAATGACCCCCTTCTGACTGCAAGGCAAGTGGATTCAGGGTGCCGGAATTACTTTTTTAATTGCTCTCCCAACTAATGGCAAATGTCCTAATGAGATCAAAACCATTACACTTCTCTTTCATCTGTTCTCGCATAATTTGTAAAGGGAGCTGCTTGCTGTCAGAAGACAAATTCCAAACGCCGTGTAATAATTACAAAATTGAGTAAAGTAAGACTTGAAGCAATTTGTTTTTATTTGTATATACACACACACACACACACACACACATAAATAAAAAATATATACAAATAAGTAAAAAATGGGAAAGAGGGTAAGAAGAGTTGGGATATGGGGTGTGCACTTTTCTGTACATAAATAGTTAGAGTGACCACAGACTCTCAATGACCGTGACAGAAAATGACTATTTTTAAAACATCCTATGCCCTTTTAAAATGTGGTTCTTTTTTTGGAGGGGGTGTTATTTGGTTGCTGTTTTTATTTTGATTATATATATTGTGGTTTTATATGTTGTTTTTGTTTGATGAACTGCCCTGAGACCTCCAGGTATAGGGCGGTTGTCAGGGGTTCAGGGAGAGAGGCGCAGGTGGGGGAGGAGACAGAGAGCGAGGGGGAAGGATCCCAGGATGACGAGGAAGAGGATGACAATGACCCGAGGTTGTCCATGAGTCTGTCCAGTGAATCGGAGGACTCCCAAAGAGGAGCCCCCCTGGTCAGGCCAAGGGGAGCTAGAGGGGGAAGCAGTCAGGAGCAGGGGAACGAAGGGGGAACTCCCAGTGGGAGTTGGAAGTCGGGACCGGCTTCTCCGCCGGAATGGAGTGAAGGGGGTGGAGTTACCAGTGTGTCAGAAGCAGCAGAACAGGGAGCAGAGGGGGGAAGGAGATCAGCGCAAGACGTCCTGCCGGAAGGGGCGGAGAGTAGTACCGAGAGCAGTGTAACTGTCAAAAGGAAGGTCAGAAGCAACGTACGCGCGCCAAGTTCAAATGTGGAGGCGCGCGGAAGTGAGGAGAGTCCTGGGGAGGAGCCTGGTCCCAAAGCGCGAAGGAGGGGGGAGCAGGCGTCAGAGGATTCAGCCTCTGGGGAGTCCCGGAGGGAGAGAACACAGGGGAGCAGAAAGACCCTGCGGAAAAGAAAGGAGAGGAAGAGGTGGTCCAGCACAAGCCTCTTGAACTGGTGTAGAGGCGAGACTGACTCAGAGGGGACTTCAGCGGTCTAAGGGTAACAGACGTAGAGCCACGGAGCTCGGATGTAAAACCAAGAATGTTCTTCAATAAAAGCTTTTGTATATAACCCGGACTGGACTTTGGTCTCTTGTGAGCTGGGACCTCGGGTGGCTCTGACAGTAAGTCCCCTCCCAAAGAACGCAAAAAATTTTTTTGCAAAGCTCACGAACGGTAACGGCCATGAGTGCGGAGGAACAGCTGACAACGCTGCGGACTGCAGTTACCGAACTCACCGCTGCAGTCCTTGCATCTCAGAAGAAGAATGACGAAATGGAGAAGCGCTGCCAAGACCTGCAAACAAGGTGGGAGCGTGCAAGCAAGGAAGGGTTCCCAGGGTCCAGATCGGAGGGAATTGGACTTGGAAGGCGGGGGGGCAGTCTAGTCACCCACTTCGATGGGAACCTGAAGCACTACCCAAGTTTCAGAGCAGACGTCTTGTATGCACTGCATTTGCTTCGTAATGACTTTAAAGATGAGGAGGAGAAAGTGGGATTTATTGTTTCTCATTTGCATGGGGAAGCTAGAGCTTGGTTGCGCAATTTGTGGCGCGAAGATGGCCCTGCCCGCCGCAATTCTGATGAATTTATTAAAGCGATGGATGCTTGTTTCCAGTCAACCGTGGATCTTGATCTTGCGCGCAGGGAAATACATGGACTGCGGCAAGGCAAAGCCACTGTGCGTCAGTATCATTCCCGATTTTTCGCGTTACTGACTGTGTTGGGCTGGGAAAAAGACTGCAAACCTGTGAGAGATTTGTTCTGGGAGGGTCTCAGCGGCCCCATAAAAGATGAACTTGCCAGGGGCGACAGACCTCAGACCCTGGAGGACGTGGTGCAGAGGGCTCTTGCGATAGGGATACGACACGAGGAACGTCCTTGGCACAATGAGGAAGGACGCCAGGCGCGTGCACCAGCAAGGTCGCCTCCTTTCATCCCCAGGGACTTCGGCCAGGCACATCCCTCGCCTCTGGTGAGGCAGGGAGAGGAGCCGATGGAAATTGGTGGTGCTAGGGCTCAAGCACCAGCCAGAGCCCCAGCTTCCGGTGCAGTAAAGGCGAAGCCTCCTAGAGGGACCAGGAAGTGTTACATCTGTGACAGTGCACAGCACATGGCGAAAGAGTGCCCCCAGAGGCTCCAGAAGCACACTGCAGCTTTAGCAACAGTAGCAGCAGAAGTGATCCAAGAAGAGCAACCTCAGGGAAACGACAGTGCCTGGCTGGAAGCAGAATTGCTGGGGCTCAGCCAGGCGAGTCTATAGAGCAGTCCCCAGCGCCTTTGCGACCCACAGACCCTTTACCACCCAAGCCAGCGGTGCAGCTCACTGCAACACTTCAGTTGCCTAATGGAACCACCCTAGAAGTACCCATCACGATCGATTCTGGGAGCAACGCGGATTTCGTGGGGATGCAATTCGTCAAGCAGCATCGCATAGCGCTTCTGCCCGCAACAACGCCTCTGAACGTAGTCACGGTGGATGGCAGGAAATTGCTAGGAGGGCAAGTTGTGCAACAGACACCTCCCATGGTGATGCGGATTGGAGATCATCGAGAAGTCATTAGCTTCAATGTCACCCACCTGTCTGACACGCCTATAGTATTAGGCATGAGTTGGCTGGAGAGACACAGTCCTGCTGTAGCGTGGTACCAACGTCAGATCACCTTTTGCTCATCGTACTGTGCTCAACATTGCATCCAGTCCTGCCAGGAGGAGGGGGCTGAGCAGCAGCTGCGACTTGGCATGGTGCAGGCAGTACCTCGCAAGTACGAGGGGTTCCTGGAGGTTTTCTGCGAGAAGGAAGCTGACCGGTTGCCGCCCCACAGACCTTATGATTGTGCGATCGACCTGTTGCCGGGGGCGCAGCTGCCGACTGCGAAGCTGTATTCCATGTCTGAGGACGAGATGCAGGAACTCAGAGAGTTCATAGAGCATAATTTGAAGCGTGGATTCATCCGGGAATCTAAAGCAGTGGGGGGCAGTCCTGTGTTTTTTGTGAAGAAGAAGGACACGCCCCAGAAAAGACTCATTGTGGATTATAGGGCCATCAATTCTATGACCAAGCCCAAGGCCTTTCCCATGCCCAAGATTGATGATCTCCTAGCGACCGTGCGGAAAGGGAAGATCTTCACCAAGTTGGATCTGCGTGGAGCGTATAACCTCATACGCATCTGGGAGGGCGATGAGTGGAAGACGGCCATGTTCACGCCTCTGGGCACGTATGAATACAGAGTTATGCCGTTTGGTCTCCAAAATGGATCTCACGTCTTCCAAGCCTTTATGCATCACGTGCTGGCGGGACTCCTCTACAAGAAATGTGTGTGTTTCCTCGACGACATCCTGATCTTTTCGGAATCGCAGGAAGCTCATGAGAGGGACGTAAAGGAGGTCCTGCAGAGACTACGGGAACACAGGCTCTACGCCAAGTTAGAGAAGTGCCAGTTTGATGTGACGGAGGTGGATTTCCTCGGCTACAAGCTGTCCGACAAGGGGCTGGCCATGGACAGCGTCAAGGTCCGCGCGGTGTTGGACTGGAAGAGCCCCCGCAATCGGAAGGAAGTCCAGAGATTCGTCGGTTTCGCCAATTTCTACCGCAAATTCATCAGAGGTTTTGCAAAGGAGACGGCAGCGATCACGGACACTCTCAGTTCCAAGAAGAAGAGGTTCGTTTGGACGGAACAGGCGGAGCGCTCTTTTCGGAAGCTTAAAAGCCTCTTCGCCTCCGAGGAGCAGCTGCTGCATGTGAATCCAGGCAGGCCCATGCGAGTAGAAACCGACGCGTCAGACAGAGCGGTTGGAGCCGTACTCCTGCAAGAAGATTCGCAAGGGAATTGGAGACCCGGTGCCTTTTACTCCCGAAAGCTCAGCAAGGCGGAGCAAAACTACACCATATGGGACAGGGAGCTGTTAGCCATTCACGCAGCTTTCAAAGCGTGGCGACACTTCCTCATAGGAGCCAAGCACACAGTACAGGTCCGCACGGATCACAAGAACTTAGAGTATTGGCGCACAGCGAAGCTCCAGAGCCAAAGACACATGCGCTGGGCAGAATTCTTTGCGGATTTCGACTTCAGGATAGAGTACATCCCGGGGGACTCCAACGTTATAGCCGATGCGCTCTCCAGAAAACCGCAATATCTCGATGAAGCGGCGCCAGTAGCGGCCAAGCACATTTTCGCACCGCAGGCGTGGGCGTGCGCTGCCATCGCAGTCGACCTGGACGCGGTGCGACGCGCGTTGCAAGTAGATCAGTTCGCACAATCCAAGATGGAGGAGCTGCGCAGGGGTTCGCAGAGAGACGATGAGTTCCAATTACGCGACGGGCTGTTAACTCGCAAAGGTGCCCTCTACGTACCAAGCGACGAGCTCCGCGCAAAGGTTCTGCAGCAGTTGCACGACGCCCCCAGTGCGGGCCATTTCGGCAAGGAGAAGACAATGGAACTGGTGGCAAGGGACTTTTGGTGGCCCCGGATGCGTGGAGAGGTAGCGGATTACGTCGCCAGGTGTGACACTTGTCAAAGGTCCAAGCCAGTACACCAGAAGCCAGCGGGGTTGCTGGAACCGCTGGAGACACCACAGCAACCGTGGGAGAGGGTAGCATTGGACTTCGTTACTGACCTGCCCAGCTCCAGAGGGAAGACGGCGGTACTGGTGGTAGTGGACCTGTTCACCAAGATGGCGCACTTCATTCCATGCGCAAAGGTGGCGACAGCGGAACAGACTGCCAAACTCTTCATCGATCACGTGTTCAGGGTGCATGGGCTGCCGCAGTCCATCCTGTCCGACAGGGGACGCCAGTTTGTTTCCAATTTTTGGCAGAAGCTTCTAGGTATCCTGCACGTCAAGATCAACCTAGCGTTGGCGAGACATCCACAAACCAACGGCCAAGCTGAGAGGGTCAACGCGATCATGCAGCAGTACCTGAGATGTTACGCCAATCAGCGACCCGCAGCTTGGGTGGACTACCTGCCGATGGCAGAGTTTGCCTATAACAACACGAAGCACGCGTCGACGGGGGTGACGCCGTTCTTCACGAACAATGGTCGTCATCCCAGAACCTTCCCGGGTTTCGTAGCACTGGGAGAGGGGGTGCCGCAAGAGGCCGACCAGTTTGCAGCAGAACTGCAGGAGGTGCACGAAGAGCTGCGGAGACATTTGGAGCTAGCCAAACAAGCATATAAGATGCAGGCGGACAAAAACAGGAGAGTGGGGGAGGACATCCAGGTGGGGGACTGGGTATGGTTAGCGGCCCAAGCGATGCCAGCCAAGTCGTTGGCTAAGAAGAAACTAGGGCACAGGCAGCTGGGGCCGTACCAGGTGGAGGCTAGGATCAACCCTGTAGCTTTTCGACTGGCTCTCCCCGAAGGTTCCAGAGTGCACCCGGTCTTTCATAGGTCGGTGCTCACTCCCTACAAGACCCCGCACAGGTTTCAGGAGTCTGAAACAGTACCGGACCCACGCACAGAGTCGCCCGAAAGGGAGGGGGCGCCTAGGGCCGAACCACTCAACGAGGTCACAGAAATCCTGGACTCGAGATGGGGGGAAGAGGGGGTAGAATACTTTCTAGCCAGAGAGGGTACTCCGACCAGTGCCAACAGTTGGGTGCCGGACTACGCTTTAGACGAACCTCTTCTAAAAGACGAGTTCCATGCCCTTTTCCCGCATAGACCCATGCCAGCCGAGTACTTTGATGACTGGCTCTTTACGCCCACACTTTCAGACAGTACTTTCCGGGGCTTTTCTTCCGCCGAG
Organism: Podarcis gaigeae; assembly: GCF_964106915.1. Classification (NCBI taxonomy): domain Eukaryota; kingdom Metazoa; phylum Chordata; class Lepidosauria; order Squamata; family Lacertidae; genus Podarcis; species Podarcis gaigeae. Next base: position 16,078,996 of record NC_139688.1, read on the forward strand.
GAGAGAACGCCAGAATCAAGCCCGCCCAGGGGATCGTGCTCAGGGGTGGACACAGAACCCTCTTATTGGTGGGACGAGCAACCAGAGGAAGACTGGCGCAGGAAATGGCTGACGGGACCTTGGCTGGCAGCACCAGACGAAGTGGCAATGGAAGAGGGAGCTGAGAACACTTTGAGTGAAGAACCCGAATTCGAACACTCATACACCGAGCTGCAAGCAGAGGACATTGAAGTAGACGAACTGTATCCTGCATCTACCTCCGAAGAGCTGCAGCTCCCACAACCTGCACCCGATGGGCGGGAGGGGGGAAGGGGGGGCTTCGAGGGGGGGATGGATGTCAGGGGTTCAGGGAGAGAGGCGCAGGTGGGGGAGGAGACAGAGAGCAAGGGGGAAGGATCCCAGGATGACGAGGAAGAGGATGACAATGACCCGAGGTTGTCCATGAGTCTGTCCAGTGAATCGGAGGACTCCCAAAGAGGAGCCCCCCTGGTCAGGCCAAGGGGAGCTAGAGGGGGAAGCAGTCAGGAGCAGGGGAACGAAGGGGGAACTCCCAGTGGGAGTTGGAAGTCGGGACCGGCTTCTCCGCCGGAACGGAGTGAAGGGGGTGGAGTTACCAGTGTGTCAGAAGCAGCAGAACAGGGAGCAGAGGGGGGAAGGAGATCAGCGCAAGACGTCCTGCCGGAAGGGGCGGAGAGTAGTACCGAGAGCAGTGTAACTGTCAAAAGGAAGGTCAGAAGCAACGTACGCGCGCCAAGTTCAAATGTGGAGGCGCGCGGAAGTGAGGAGAGTCCTGGGGAGGAGCCTGGTCCCAAAGCGCGAAGGAGGGGGGAGCAGGCGTCAGAGGATTCAGCCTCTGGGGAGTCCCGGAGGGAGAGAACACAGGGGAGCAGAAAGACCCTGCGGAAAAGAAAGGAGAGGAAGAGGTGGTCCAGCACAAGCCTCTTGAACTGGTGTAGAGGCGAGACTGACTCAGAGGGGACTTCAGCGGTCTAAGGGTAACAGACGTAGAGCCACGGAGCTCGGATGTAAAACCAAGAATGTTCTTCAATAAAAGCTTTTGTATATAACCCGGACTGGACTTTGGTCTCTTGTGAGCTGAGACCTCGGGTGGCTCTGACAGTGGTATATTATTATTATTATTATTATTATTATTATTATTATTATTATTATTTTATTTATATCCCGCCCTCCCCAGCCGATGCCGGGCTCAGGGCGGCTAACAAAAATAAAATAATACACCATTCTAAAATCATTCTAAAAATCACCATTCATTATAAAATATAAATTCAATAAATAAATAAATAAATAAATAAATAAATAAATAAATAAATAAAAATAAAATATTGTATATTTATTAAATGCCTGAAATTGGTGCTGGATTAAAGGATGTAAGGAGCCTTGTGCTGAACTGCATCCTGGGATACCACGATGCTCTGATGATCTTTCCATCTCAGGGCTGTGCCAGTCAACTGGGATTTTACAGACTTGGCCCAGAAAACTGTTGTGGATGGTAAAAGAGAGAGGGACAACATAATTACAGGCCGTTTAACTTTGAAAATTACAACTTTGACACAGCTTGGACCATCATGGAGGAGAGCTGCTTAACTCCTGTGCATTATTCCAACCCAGTGGTCCCTGAGCTAGCCCCTATCAACAATCTTGTGTTGCAGTCTGGGAACGGGGGGCTCTGCAGTCCTTCCAGATGTTGGACTACAACTCCACTGCCTATGCTAGCTGAGGCTGATGGGAGTTGGAATACAACATCTGGAGGGACCACAGATTTCCCCATCCCTGACATATAATGTTATCCACCCAGCCATCAACCCAGCACTGCTGTGAAGAGTCTACCTTCATCTCACCTTGTAAGATTACTGCTGCAAGCATTTGGTGACCTCCTTCCCCGTGAAATCTCAGTCCCTTTTATTTTTGTCAGCAAAGGTTTTGCTACCAGGAAAGGTTCTGGATATCTATAGTGCAGCTGTACTACCAATGTGCCAGATACTGGTGTCCAAATTTTTGCTCTGTCATCACCATTGGCACAGGCATCTCGGACAATGAGGTCCATTTGTGAGAAGTTAACATAACTGTAAATATGCTTAGACCACACATTTTATAGTACAGTGGTACCTCGGGTTACATACGCTTCAGGTTACATACGCTTCAGGTTACAGACTCCGCTAACCCAGAAATAGTGCTTCAGGTTAAGAACTTTGCTTCAGGATGAGAACAGAAATCGCATGGCGGTGGCGCAGCAGCAGCGGGAGGCCCCATTAGCTAAAGTGGTGCTTCAAGTTAAGAACAGTTTCAGGTTAAGAACGGACCTCCGGAACGAATTAAGTACTTAACCCGAGGTACCACTGTACTTTAAGAACAGGCAGAAATCTTCGAGATTAGATCAAGTGCTATCATTCTAAGTACCGAAGTGTTGGCATTTTCCTTGTTTCATTATGTTACTAGATAATTAACAAAGATTTCTCGGTTCAGAACTTAGAAACACAGGACACTGCCTTCTATGGAGTCATTTTTATTATGTATTTTGTGTTCTGATTTTATATTTTTACATTGTAAACCACCCTGTGATCTATTGACAAAGGGCAGTATACAAATTTAATGAATAATCATAATTTAAAAAGCCCTTCACCCTAGAGCATATTGGCAACAAGTAATAATAATAATAATAATAATAAGAAGAAGAAGAAGAAGAAGAAGAAGAAGAAGAAGAAGAAGAAGAAGAATTTTATTATCTGTACCCCGCCCATCTAACTGGGTTGCCCCAGCTACTCTGGGCAGCTTCCAACAAATATAAAAGCATAACAAAACATCAAACATTAAAAACATCCCAATACAAAAAAGCTTCAAAAAAGAATTCAGCTGGGGAAGGCTTGAAGGGTTTTCAAGAGGCATCTAAAGCACAGACCAGCAGGAGCTCATCTGAACTGCAAGGGCAACAGTTTCCCATAATCCAGGGGCAACCACAGAAAAGGCTCTGTTGCCACTAACAACACAATGAAAGTCTTGCACTTAATTTGCTGAGTGCAGAGGCTGGGCAAGGCGATCTCTGGGGCAACATCACAGTTGCCAAGTAAACTATATTTCACCAGTTGCATCAATCTTGGTACTCCTCTTTCTATCATTTTCAGTAAACATTCAAGAGGGTATATCTTTCCCAATTCTGGCTCCCTCTCTCTCACACACACACCCATGGCTCAATGGCAGAAACTCCAGCACCAAATGTGAAATCACTCCACGGTGCCTCCTGTATCGTATGAGCAAGGAAAGACTTTGATTAGCCATGTCTTTCAACGTTAACGATGATGTTCTACATAGTGGAACATGTCTGAAAGAAAACGAGCACACAAGATGGCTCAAGTTCCTCTTTGTAATGTTACAACTACAACTATAACACTCAAACGTGTGCACACATGTATATATGAACTTGTTCATAATCATAATAATTATTCCCAGGGATAATTCCAAGGCTATAGTCTTTATTTCTGAATTTGCTCAGGGTTTGTACCATGGGGAATGGGGGGAGGGAAATGGTGCTTTAATAACATGTTGTGCTATTTATAGTAATAATTACTGAGCATGGAGGAATATTGTTCCTTTTCACAATGAAACAGGACAGCTTTATCTCTCTGAATGACTTGGGGAACCATCCAAAATGCTGCAATAATGAGAGGTTTGGTTGAAGAGACATCCTGTTTACATTTGATTGACATGATACTACACGGGCAAAGAAATGTACTATGAATTTCGTTGTTCATAACAATCTGGATTAATGTTCTCTTGCAAGTTTGTTTCCTGTGCTTTACATACAATTTCATACACTTAGGATGCCAGTTTCCTGCCTACTTTGAAAGCCATACATTTGAAGCCCCCTCTGTCTCCAAGGAGATAAAGAGAATATGAGGTTCACACCCACCCACCCACCCACCTCTTTATCTTCAGAACAACCCTATGAGGTGGGCTAGAACAAAAGCATATGATTGCCCCATGGTCACAGAGTGAGCTTCTTGGGAGACTGAGGTTTTGAACCCAGGTCTCTGCAATCAAGTCAAGTCCTTTACTGGTTCTTTAAGTCTCTGTGGATGAGACCAACGTTGCAAATTTTCAGAACCGCCACATTTCTCCTTTAAGATGTCCTGAACAGGTAGTAGCGAGCTTGTGGCTAATATTTAGCAAAAACCCCAAAATACCAGTCTGTAAATTATCGACTCAACTCACATATGGGTAATTTGTAAGTTTATGCAAAACCTGTGATTTATTTACTCATTTAATATTCCAAATTTCTTCTGTGGAACTCAAAGCATAGGATTCCCAAGCAGCCTTCTATTCCACTGATAGAAATGGATGAGCAGCAGGCACCAAAACATCTGGAGGACAAGAAGTTAGCAAAGGCTAATTGGGATGACCTCAGCAAATGCTTTCCTGCAGATGTTGACTCGTATAGGAGACAGTGCCAGTATTCCCACTTGCAGTAAATATCAATATTGGGTGGAGCCAGTTTCTATCAGGGTTGCAGAATGGGGAAAACAGGTTAACCCTTTCCCATTGGTTAGCCCGATTCCACTCCCCATGTCTGCTAATTGTTTTGAACAAATGGTGGACGAAAACAATGCAGTTCATGTTGTTTCATTTGGCTGGTCCTTCATAGAGTTCATTTAGTCCAAGCCCCTGCAATGCAGGAAACTTTTGTCCAATGTGGGGCTCAAACCCATGACCCTAGGATGCTGAACCACCCCCAGGCTTCTACCTCCACTGACTGTAGCCTATGAGATACTTGATAACCCTTTACGCTTCCCCAGGCAGTTCCAGGTAAGCAATGAAAGACAGGGGAGCTCTTGGACACCCCACCATATGTCTGTTAGAATTCCTGGTCTATGATTGCAGTCATGGGATTGTTGTCAATCCCATGACGGTATACGTTTTGACTCCACAGAGTGGGAAGTGACGGAGACAGGATGTTTGTGTTACTGTGTTCCATGAAATGGGACTATTGTCCTTTGTTTTTTCACTCTTTGCTGTCTGATGCTCGAGAGAGAGGGAGCCATGTTGCAGTGCTCCGTGTGTGTTTATATGTAAATAAAGTAGATTAGCCAAAACGCTGAGTTGCTGAGGTCTGTCACGTGCATGATGCGCAAACTCTGTGGTTCCCTAAGTGTGCTGGTGTCGGTTGGCATCGGTCGCTGTGATGTTCGGCTGAAGAAAGCTTTGATCGACCAGGAGGGAGAGAACATGCCAGTCGGGCATGTGTCTTTGCCAGGGTCCTACACAAGTGTAGGCTGAACTCCTGACAATGTCTTCACTAAGCAACAACCTCATTCAGGGTGGGGAATGCTACATGTTCTTGTTTTGAAAGCACACATTTATCAGTGCTGTCCTTCTCTTTGGGAGAGGAACCATTGCTCAGTTCAGTGACAGAGCATCACTTTATGCCAGTGGGGAGAGAGAGAGAGAGAGAGAGAGAGAGAGAGAGAGAGAGAGCTGAGCTGTTGTGCTCAGGTCCTTTTTCCTGGCTTCTCATAGACATCTAGATGGCCAGCATGAGAACGGGATGCTGAACTACATTGGCCTCTGACCTGTTCCAGCAGGTCTCTCATGTTCTGCAGTTTCCTCTTTCCTTTCTTGCCAGCCACAAGGTCTGTCCTTATGTAGCAAGCAGCCGCATTATTGTTTCTGAGGGAAGGAAGCGTCACATCATTTTTTGACATTGCAAGATATGACCCGTTGCTTTAATTAGCATTTTTCTGTTCCTTTTCTTTTTTTACGGACCGCAATCTGAAATGACAGCAAATCTTCAGCATGTTCTCTGCTCTTTCACTCTCTCTCACTCTCTTCCCTTCAGTGGCAAATGCAATTCAGAGCCCGCTGTAGAGCTCTTTAAGTTTGGAATTAACTATGCGGCATTACCATAAATGGCGCCTGCATAATTTTACAGATATTTGTAAACTTTAATATATTCACTTTAACTTGGCTTTCAGATGGAAAGCATGAAAAATCAATTCCCCAAGCTGTGCAAATATGAATGAAAGGAAAAGCATAATTTGTGTTTGATCCTGCTGAGATATATCCAGGAACTGAAAAGGGCGGGGGCAGAGCAGGGGGTGGGAGTTGAGAGATTGTAATTCACAGAATTTTAAGCAACTTACAAAATGTCCTACTACTTTGCATCATTACCATGATTGCATAAAGCAGCAGAAAAAAGGAAGAGCACTCTGCAGAGATGTAAATGAACTGTCTCCATCCCCAGCATTTGGCTTTGGCGTAGCACCTGAGCAGCGATGCCAAAACGTCTCATTATCATTCTTGCCTTTGAGAAAAGCAAGCACCAGTCACCTATTTGGCACTGGGGAAAGTTTGACGCTAGACTCCAGGGCAGACTAGACCTACTGGCATGGCCATAACTGCCACCAGCCATTCCCAAAACATTCTAGGTAGGATGCCAAGAGAGACACCAGGGAGGGTGGTGGAAGCAACCGTCAGAGATCAGCTCCTACAAACAGATGCTGAGAGGATTTATAGGGCCCTCACAGCAAACCCCAGCTGCCTTCTCCTCATTTCCAACACTGGTGCCTCTGCCATATTTGGCGTTCCCAATTTTCACACAGCAAACATATCCTCACCCAAGAATGCACCAGCCATAAGGTGGCCTGCAGCTCACCAAAAAGGGGGTATAAATTAGCAGACTCTCGTTTTTATGCATAGATGTGAATTTTTAAACAATTCCACCCATTGAAACAGAGGTATCTAAAAAAATAAAAAATATATTGAGCAAGTGATCTGCTCTGTGGCTACTCAGGTGTTCAGGTGATGACTGTGGACTTCAAGGCTCCTGCCATCTTGCCTAATGGTCCTGTGGACTGCCACCTGCCAATTCTTTGAATAGATGGCTGTCTTCTGCAAGGAAGGGTGCATGGACCTTGGGAGAAGTGACAAGCCGTAGTGGTTAATTTTGCAGCGCAGGAGCTCATCATGTCAACCGTCACAGTCTTAAGGGGAGAGGTGAGAGGAGGAGCAACTGCCCAAAATGCCCCCCCTCTCATTCTGCAGATGGAGGCTTTCTCGTGGCAGAAGGTTACAAGGGAGTGCCATTCTAAGGTGATTGAAAACACCGATGAAACCATTCTGCGGCGTCCATTAAACGTGTGTGGCAATGAATTGGTTCGAATGCTCCCTTCTCCTCCTGGAATACAAGGAGCCTCTAATATCTAAAAGTAAGAGGCGTCAGGAAGCTGGGGGTTACAGATTGATAAGAGTTGCATTTTTCCCCTCGCTGCTTTGTCTACCGAGCCAGTCCTATCCATAATACCAGCCACTTGGTAAACTAATCAATATTGTAAGTGCCCGAGGTTTTGGATTCTACAAGCACAGATAACTAATGAAAATGCCTTCGTGCCGGAGATGAGAAAAACAAATGTGTCAATAAAAGAAGGGGAAAGGACCTTGCAACTCTTGGGGAAGGGGGAATTGAATGACACATTTATTTTTATTTGCTTGTTTCATATGGGATCTCGCAGCTGTTGTTTTAATGCTACAGCAATTTATGTCCTTGCGGTATTACCATTGTTAAGAGCTTCACCAGAGGCCTTGTCTCGATGCCTGAACCATCGGGTGGGTGGCAAATCGGGGCCATGGCCTCTTCAGTGGTGGTGCCCTGATTCTGGGACCCTAAAGCCATTGGATAACACCCTTTTTTCTGACTTTCGGACAGCAAAGCAAAACAGGTCTCCTTGGCCAACTAGAATAAGTACTCCGAAGTTGTTTTATTGCTGCTGTTACCTGGTTTCTGTTTTGTTCTTGCCTTTATGATACTTTATGGTAGATTGCTTTTATTCTCCTTAAGCTGCCTCATGGGCCTTTTTTAGTAGATGGGCAAGACATAAATGTTTACAGCAAGGTAAATAAAACTAGGGTTGCTGACTCCTCCTGCCCACGGCATGACTCCATAACAAAACCACCTTACCCCACATGTACCTACTCAACCACTTTGGTTAGTGGAATTGGCACTAATACAGGTGCCACATAATACCTGTTCTGCACCTGTAAGAACTCAGTTGTTTAGTGCAGCAGCCCCTGAACTTTGCAACTCCCTGCCTATTGAGATCAGAGAGGTGCCTTCACTGTACACTTTCCCGCACCTGCGAAAAATATTATTGTGTAGAAAAGCCTGTCCAGATGCTTAGAAAGTTGAAGTAATTTTAATATGGTTTAGCATATTAACTTTTGCATTTTGTGAATTTCTCTTGATTTTACTGTTTTATCTTTTGTAAACTGTTCCCATTCTTTTATAATAATTGTTGTTGAATTTTCAAAAATTTAACATATATACTTTAATACGTAACAAATTTGTCTTTTCTCGACTTCCCACCCCATTTTCGATAATGTTTTAATTTCTGCCCTTCTGCTGCACATTGCATTCTCTTTTTTATAACAATGCTGTATTCTCTAATGCCTTCTGTTGCTCATAATGCAATTCCTGCTTGCTAGTTTGCCAGACTATAATATTTCCTTAAATAGTCTGAAAAGGGCTTCTGTTCTTCCACAAAACAATCCTTTTTAAAACAACAACAGCAACCAACAGCAACAATCAAAAGCTTCCTGCAGCCAATCAGAAGCCGCGCTTTGGTTTCCGAATGTTTTGGAAGTCAAACGGACTTCCGGAATGTATTCTGTTCAACTTCCAAGGTACGACTGTACTGCAATCTACCAGGCTTACTTGTATAGGATTCTCTCTGAACCAAGTCATTTCTTTATTTTTCAGTATTAACTGGCAATGACAGGGTGTGGAAGAAAGAAGAGAACAATCAATATATGCTTTCTTTTAAAAAAAATGTATTTCTTATCTTCCAGTGCCTATGCTATCAGTAGGAAGGAAAAAACAGAGTTACCTGAAGCCATCTAACCAACTTTCGCAAGGTTAGTGTGGGTTTTGCAAAGCACCTAGTTGTATCTGAGAAAATGTGTGTGCATTTGGATATATATATATATATATATATATATATATATATATATATATATATATTCATTAGTATTTAGCTGCAGTGTGTACCTTTTAATTTGGTTGTCAGGGGAGACAGGAACAGGATGCAATAATTAAGGATAAAAGATGGGGAATGGAAGCTTTATTAAAGGATATATTGAAGATGGGGATTTGATCTGAGATTAGATTATGATTGAAGTTGTTAATGCAGCTGTGGCTCTCTTGAGTGACAGAGCAGTGGATGAATTGAAGAGGCAATTATAAGTACAGGACTCTCTGTAATCTTTACAATCCCAACCTCACTGTCACATCTGCTTAAATTAATTTCAATGAAAGCTGCAAATTTACAGCTTTCCCGGACTGGAAAATGTTTGTTTGTTTATTGTCCTCTGGAAATATTTTCAGGGGAGGCTGTGGGCAGCAGGCAACGTGGAGAAGGAGGGGGTTGGGGGAGAGCCATTTTGTTTGCCTGCTTGTATATTTTTGACTCACTGAATTAATAAGAAGAGATTAATCTGAAGGCTGGCGCCTTTATGAAAACTGATTGATTTTCGGCAGCCTGGTGCTATTATGATTATCTTCTGGAAGGTCAAAGGGAAAGCATGTAAAAGTCATAGCTGATTCATGAGTTCCATATATTAAGAAGAGGATAAGGCAAAAGAGGGAGGAGTTTGTTGATCCGTGCTACAAGTGAGGACCACTTTGCCTTCATTGCTGAGAGTGAAATTCGAGGGAAAGGATTTTAAACAACTTTGGACATAGTTATTTAAAGATGTCTGTTCAGGAGAGATAGCAATAGTTCATTACTATGCATGCTGAAAACCTATTTTAAGGAGCTCTTTTGGCGCACAAAGATTAATTTACCACCACATTTTCTACCACCCCCATCCCTCACTACTAATATAAATGATGGTTGTAGTTTAAATTGGTATTATATTTTGATAGCCTAGTTTTGAATGTACTGAAGAATATGTTGCATAAAATATGTGGAGACCTGGTGGGCGGGGGGAAACCACCCCTCCAGAAACTGAGGCCTGAAACACTGTTCTTTTTCGGCTCATGGGCTAGGAACAAAATGTAAGCATTTAAACCAAAATTACTGCTTGAAAAGATTATTGAATGCATTCGTCGCTTACGGACATTAAGGAAAATAAATATACAGTGGTACCTCAGGTTACATAACGCTTCAGGTTACACACTCCGCTAACCCAGAAATAGTGCTTCAGGTTAAAAACTTTGCTTCAGGATGAGAACAGAAATCGGGCTCCGGTGGCGCAGCGGCAGCAGGAGGCCCCATTAGCTAAAGTGGTGCTTCAGGTTAAGAACAGTTTCAGGTTAAGAACAGACCTCCGGAACGAATTAAGTACTTAACCTGAGGTACCACTGTAGACATTTATTCCTGATCAGGTCAGGGAACATATATGCATGGAAAGGTGTTTCTTCATACACGACTGGTTAAAAAAAGCGTAAGTGTAAATGGTGCCTGGTGTGTGCAGCTTTAATTTAGTCCAGGGATGTGGAACATATAACTCTTCTGATGTTATTGGGCTGCAGCTCCCATCATCCCTGGCCATTGGCCAACCTGGCTGGGGCAGATGGGCATTGTAGTTCAGCAACATCTGAAGGGTACCACATTCGCTATTTTAACATACAGAGATATGGAGAGATTTTTGTTGGTGGGTGCAGAGAAGACGTAAGAGTGCACTTGTGATTTTCAGGATTTAGTTGCAGGAGGAAAGTATCTGACCTCAAAGATGTCCATGGTAGACCAGGAAGATGTCTGAGTTTGGGCAGGAGGAATGGAGGAGAGGCATCCGATCCATCATTTCCATTCATAAGTGTTATGTACTGAAGTTCTCACCCTGGGCCAGCAGGGGGATACTGTCGATAGTTTTCACTCAGGTCCGCATATGCAAATAAGGAATTGAAAGTGACGTTCAGTGATTGGATAGTTACAGAAAGTTGTTACTGTTGCCCTGTAGTTGAGCTCTATATAAGCAGGTTGGCTGAACCCTTCAGTCCTGTTCTGTTCTGGCCTGTGAATAAGCAAGAGCTGTCTGAAGAATCGCTGTGTCGTCTGATATGTTCACCCACAACTTAACAATAAGAACATAAGATGAGTCTGCCAGATAAAGCCAGTGGCCCACCTAGTCCAGCATCTTGTCCTCACAGTGGACAACCAGATGCCTGCAGGAAACCTGCAAACAGGGCCCAGGCCCAGAGCTCTGCTCCCTCCTTTCATTTCCAACAACTGTTATGCAGAAACATTACTGCCTGTCAGGGAATCTGATCACTCCAACGGTAGCAGCCAAGAAGCCAATAAACAAGAAGAATTCTTACCAAGTGATTTATTCAAAATTTACAGAGAGAGAGACAAAGGAATGCAGTCTTCCCTTGATGACGGCATTGCTCCGAGTAAAGTCCTACCCCCTCCATCTCTCCTATTATACATTATCCCTGTGTTGGCTGATCTGTGCTTTCTGCCTCTGAGCTTTCTGTTCTACTACTCTCAATGCCTGTCTGGTCCTGGGAGAGGAGGGTCAGGAATGCTTTACAAAGACACTGAGTCTGTCAGCTGTCTCTCCCCTGGTGCTTCTTCTTCCTGCTGCTCTTCTTCCAATATTTTCCAGCTTCTCCCCTCTGCAGTCTCTGAACTATGTTGTTGTTGTTGTTTAGTCGTGTCCTACTCTTCGTGACCGCATGGACCAGAGCACGCCAGGCACTTCTGTCTTCCACTGCCTCCTGCAGTTTAGTCAAACTCATGCTGGAAGCTTCAAGAACACTGTCCAACCATCTCGTCCTCTGTCGTCCCCTTCTCCTTGTGCCCTCAATCTTTCCCAACATCAGGGTATTTTCCAAGGAGTCTTCTCTTCTCAAGAGGTGGCCAAAGTACTGAAGCCTCAGTTTCAGGATCTGTCCTTCCAGTGAGCACTCAGGGCTGATTTCCTTAAGAATGGAGAGGTTTGATCTTCTTGCAGTCCATGGGACTCTCAAGAGTCTCCTCCAGCACCATAATTCAAAAGCATCAATTCTTTGGCGATCAGCCTTCTCACTTTCATACATTACTACTGGGGAAAGCTTTCCATTTTATACATCACTACTGGGAAAACCTGCAAACCACTGTTATAAATCTATACTGTCCTCCTCGTCTCGGGAAGATTCAGGAAGAGGGGGGGGTGGTCCCCACCATTCCTCCTCAGTCCAGCCCCTGACACTGCCTCCAACTGTGGTGGCAGTGCATAGCCATCATGGCTAGTAATCATATATAGTCTTACCCTCTGTGGATTTGCCCAATCCTCTTTTAAAGCCATCACTGCCTCCTGTGGGAATGAGTTCGATAGTTTAAGTATGCACTGCGTGAAGAAATGCTTCCTTTTATCTGTCTTTAATCTCCCAACATTGGATGTCCAAGACTTCTAGTATTATAAGAGTGAGAGAAATATTTCCCTCTCTCCATGCTATGCCTCATTTTATAAATTTTTACCATGTTACTTTTCCCTTACCTTTTCTCTAAACTAAAAAAAGAATCCCAAACGCTGTAGACCTCACAGGAGAGTCCCTCCATTCCTTTGCTTTTAATGCCAAGGATGCTTTTACCAGCACTTCTATCTGCATAAAAGTCAACAAGGGAATTTTTTTAAAAAAAATAATGTGTTCCTTTTGATGTTCTGCACATTAAATATGCTCTGCTGCAAGGTTGCTTGGGTTTCTATTCATTTTTGCATAGTTTCCTTCCATTCTCATTTTAAATTGCCATAGACTTTAGAAGGGCTGAAGGGAAGGAAGGAAGAAAATGCCGATCGTATAGATGGGTCAACTACAGGGAGTCAAGGTTTAGATCTGAACTGCTGCCAATTGGCATCTACCCATCACTTCACTTAATAGGAAAGAAATCCCTCTCCATCTGCTGGGAATATGCTGAAGAGCTGTCAACATCAACCACAAGACATTATGAGAGATTGAAAGGTCAAAGCCCTTTCAGAAGTACAAATTCACAATGATTTTATTATATTAATACCCTGACCTCTCCTCATTGACATCATCACCTTCCACAGAAGTCTTGACCAAAAAGGCTTGCTTTTAGTGCTTGAAAACTAATAAAGGAAATGAAAACATGAGGAACATTTGGCTTTGGGGGGAGGAAATCTGTTCATCTCCCCATCCATTAATGGAAGAGGGGAAGTTGCTATTTTAATTTTGCTTTCATAGTAATCTTGTAGCATTCTTAAAGTGTGCTACAATGCACCCTGTGCAACATCAAAATTCAGTGCCTCCCCCCGCCTCCCCCCTTCTATTCTATGTCACTGTTGCCACACCCACTGCAGCTCCCTCTTGGTACCCAGAGTGGGAGAACCAGTCACACTCCCTTAAATCTGGGGAGAGTCTCTAAGGTCAAATACAGAGGCCCAGGGTGCATTATGTGGCCTGTGGACCAGAGGTTGCCCATCCTTGCTTTAAAATGGGCAACAGACTCTGTGTTGGCCATCAGGGGATGGCTTTTCCCACTCTCCATTCTTAGGTGTGTTCATAAGGGAATGCTTAATGGGGTACTTTGACTTGATCAATTAGTAAGCTGTATGTTTACTTATATGTTATATGTTTATTCTGAATACAACATCGAAGTCTCACATCAAATATAACTGATCTGTAGAAATGATCTGAAAATAGAGACTATGCATGTACTTATGTGACGCAAAAAAATCTTCAATAAAAACCAAAAAAAGAGAAATTAACTATTAATTTTTAGTGCTATATTTCAGTGCTATTATGTCTTATTGTGTCTTATTGCATTATTGCAATTAGACTTTGATTTTTTGTATGAATCACTTTGAGTACAGATTACTCGTGGAAAATGCAGCATATAAATTAATTTGCTATAATGAAATAAAGTGAAATCGAAACTAAGGTCAACTTAACATGATGTTGCCAGCTATCCCATAAACACTGAAATCTTTTTTTTTTAATTGTCCAAGAGGTAGAATGACTTCTTGACAACTGAGGAAGTCCAAAGGCCTGCAAAATGGGTGGACTAGTGAGGTAAAAAATAACCTTATTCTTAACAGCCCTGATGATTGGGTTTCACCAATCTTCAGAAAAAACTAAATATAGAAAGGTTGAAAGAGGATTAAATCTGCAGTAACTGAGGGCAACTAAAGAGATTAAGAAATGAACATAAAGTTTAATTAATTCAATAGACGGGGTGCTACTTAGTAGCTTCATTACTTATAGCAGATATCTCATAATCTAAGAAAAACGAGCACTCTGTTGCTAGTGGTTGCATTCGGTGGAACACACTGTAAGGTACCCCTTGACTTGAATAGTAGAATCCAGTTACCAGGGCTGAGGTTCTTTTCTCCACGCTTCATGGGGTGCTCTTAAAGACATAGTGGGAGCAACAGCGATGGAAGGCTGTTACTTCTGGTTGACACTGTGTGAAACAGGGTGGTGGACTGGAGGCCACATTCCTGGCATACATTTAAAGCACTATGATGTCTTTTTAAACAGTCATGGCTCCCCCCCCCCCAAAGAATCCTGGGAGCTGGGAGTTGTTAGGAGGCCCCCTACTCCCCTCACAAAGTACTGGGAAGAGGGGTTGATCCAGGCATAGGCAAACTTGGCCCTCCAGATGTTTGGGGACTACAACTCCCATCATTCCTGACCACTGATCCTGTTAGCTAGGGATGATGGGAGTTGTAGTCCCAAAACATATGGAGGGCTGAGTTTGCCTATGCCTGGGTTGATCATTAAAGCTCTTCAGAAATTGAAACTCTATGAGGGGAATATAGGAGACTCCGGACGCGGGTGGCGCTGTGGGTTAAACCACAGAGCCTAGGACTTGCTGATCAGAAGGTCGGCGGTTCGAATCCCCATGACAGGGCAAGCTCCCGTTGTTTGATCCCTGCTCCTGCCAACCTAGCAGTTCAAAAGCACGTCAACGTGCAAGCAGATAAATAGATACCACTCTGGCAGGAAGGTAAATGGCATTTCCGTGCGCTGCTCTGGTTCACCAGAAGTGGCTTAGTCATGCTGGCCACATGACCCGGAAGCTGTATGCTGGCTCCCTTGGCCAATAAAGAGAGATGAGCACCGCAACCCCAGAGTTGGCCATGACTGGACCTAATAGTCAGGGGTCCCTTTACCTTTTTTAACAACTCTCAGCACCCTTAACAAACCACAGCTTGCAGAATTCTTTCTGGGAAGCCACGACTGCTTTAAATGGATGGTGTGAATGTGCCTTAATCCAGCAGGGTTCTTACTATTCCAAGACATAGTCTGGGATGGGGACAGCGGGGATGACTGATGGTACAGAAATCCCAGTAGGTAGTTGAAACAATATCTATAGATAGGAACAAAAAAACCCACTGAACATTCACATTTCTTGGTGTGTGGGGAGCGGGGGGCAGGAATTCTGCTCCTGGCCTCCCCAAATTGAAACAGACAAAGAGCCATAATCCATACACTGTCTGTTCAGATATCACGGGTTACTAAAGCAATCATTACCTCAATAATACTTCAACTTGCAGAAGTCAACTGAAAGGTACAGCCTTGCTATTCAGCTCTAGGTCTTGTGTGGAGAAGAGAGCTCTTCAGAAAAGAGCCCTCTTACAGCACAAGTAGCAGTTAATGATAACAGTTTTTCCTCTGTTTGTTCTTCACCTCTTTTTTCATTATTTTTTTTAAAAGGAGAAACATAGGTGAGTTTGGTATTCATATGTGTAAGCATATCCACCTGTGTATCACATGTTGTGTTGGCTTGGC
This sequence comes from Podarcis gaigeae, assembly GCF_964106915.1. Lineage (NCBI taxonomy): Eukaryota > Metazoa > Chordata > Lepidosauria > Squamata > Lacertidae > Podarcis > Podarcis gaigeae. The sequence continues at coordinate 16,094,738 of NC_139688.1, forward strand.
CGATGCACATCTGAGTGTACGCACAACTTCTTACACACAGAGAATAAACATAATGGGGTCGGAGCGAAACATTATAAATTAAGGGCATTTGCAGACGACTTAGTTCTAACATTACAACAGCCAGAGGAGAGTACGAAAAGAGTGTTGGACCTAATTGAGATATTTGGTCAAGTGGCAGGATTCAAATTGAATAAACAAAAAACCAAAGTGTTGGGGAAAAATTTGACACCGGAAGAAAAAGATAGATTTCAAAACGTAACGGGTTTGGAAATTGTTAAAAAAGTTAAATATCTGGGGGTAAACTTAACATCAAAAAATGCTAATTTATTTAAGGACAATTATGAGAAATGCTGGACAGAAGTCAAAAGGGATCTAGATATATGGTCTAGACTGAAACTTTCCTTGTTAGGCCGTATAGCTGTTATCAAAATGAATGTATTGCCGAGAGTGTTATTCTTGTTTCAGACTTTACAAATTCTGGACAAGATGGAGTGTTTCAAGAGGTGGCAAAAAGATATATCTAAATTTGTCTGGCAGGGCAAAAAGCCCAGAATCAAGTTTAAGATCTTAACAGACGCAAAAGATAGAGGGGGGTTTGCCCTGCCGGACTTGAGGCTCTACTATGAGGCAGCAGCTTTCTGCTGGCTAAAACAATGGCTACTTCTTGAGGACACAGACATCTTAGATCTAGAAGGTTATGATAATAACCTCGGCTGGCATGCGTATTTGTGGTATGACAAGGTGAAAGTGCATAAGAGTTTTAAAAACCATATGGTACGGAAGGCATTGTATAATGTCTGGATCAGGTACAAAGATTTAATGGAAAATAAAACCCCCAGATGGTTATCACCAATGGAAGCAAAAGCAGTTAAAAAACTTAACATGGACTCAAATTGGTTAAAATATGATGAAATGTTAGAAAAGGATGGAGAAAAGTTTAAATTAAAGAGCTATGAAAAATTAAAACATAGAGTTAGAGATTGGCTACATTACCATCAAATAAATGAAGTGTTTAAGCTGGACAGGAAAGTAGGATTCCAGAGTGAAAAGTCAAAGCTAGAAACGGAACTGTTAGAACCCAATACAAAAAACCTATCTAGAATGTATAACCTGCTGCTGAAATGGAATGTACAGGATGAAACGGTAAAATCAGCTATGATTAAATGGGCACAAGATGTTGGTCATGACATTATGTTTGCTGACTGGGAACAGTTATGGACCACCGGTTTGAAATTCACAGCATGTACTGCTTTGAAAGAAAATATTATGAAAATGATTTACAGGTGGTACATGACTCCAGTCAAGCTTGCTAAGATCTATCATTTGCCCAATAACAAATGTTGGAAATGTAAGGAAGCTGAAGGAACCTTCTATCACCTTTGGTGGACCTGCCCAAAAATTAAGGCCTACTGGGAAATGATCTATAATGAAATTAAGAAAGTCCTTAAATGGACGTTCTCAAAGAAACCAGAGGCTTTTCTTCTGGGCATGGTGGGCCAATTGGTACCGAAGAAGGATAAGACTTTCTTTATGTATGCTACCACGGCAGCAAGAATTCTTTTAGCAAAGTATTGGAAGATGCAAGAACTACCCACTCTGGAGGAATGGCAGATGAAGGTGATCGAATATATGGGATTGGCAGAGATGACCGGCAGAATCCGTGACCAGAGGAAGGAGGCGGTGGAGGAAGATTGGAGAAAATTTAAAGTATACCTTAAGAACTACTGTAAAATATTGGACGGTTAAGATGTCGAGAGGCTAGAAACAAAGAACTACAGCTGTAAATCGTAAATTAAAGGGGGAAACTTAATGAGAATATATAGAGAAATTGACTGAAGGGTTGCTGACACATTATAAAATAATGATGCAGAGAAGGGGAGGTATGGGGAAGTCATATTTTATGTATTTGTTTGTGATTTGTTTGTTTTTCCTATACCCTTGTTCCCTGTTTTTTTGTTTTGTAAAAATAATAAAAAATTATTATAAAAAAAAAAAAGAGAATAAACATAATGGGACATAGGGATTTAGCGGGGGTGTGTGTGTGGCAGATATTCCCATTTCTGTGCCCATTTTGACTGGTTCCAGAGACATTGGAACAAACCTTACAGCTGATTGTCCTTGCCCGAATGCAACACAACTAAACTTCCTAAAATGGGAATAGAAGGCATCCTTCTATTTGTGTAATGAAGGTGTACATGGGATCAGTTAACTCTATCCACATAGTACAATTGTTCTGGTTTCAAGGCCCACCTCTGAGGCCAGCTCCAGATTTGGATGGCAGGCGCTGGTCACTTCCCACTTTTTCAGCGACGGCTGGTCTGGGAAGCCTCCTATAGGGAATGGGGAATAAATTCAATTCAGTTCACATTTGAAGGCAAACCTGCCTTCTTGAGACAGTACACAAACCAAAGCTCACCAGTCCTTTGAAATTAACACTTCTGCAAATTTGTTAATGCAGTTCTCCAGTCAAGTATTGTGAAAAATGTGCACACACACACACACACACACACACTGTGGTAAAATTTAAATAGAAATGCATATATTCATGGAAAAACGGCATACCAAAATGCATTGTATTCGAGGAAACCTGCAAGGCAAAAATGTGTATATAGGGCAAAATTGAATATAAAAGTGTGTATTGGGAGAAATGTGCAACAGAATGCTAATGAGTTTTCATGAGGGCTTTTAAAAGCAACGCAAATTGATGTTTGTGTGGAGAACTCAAAAAAGCAGAATAATGAGAAACTGAAATTGACAGATTCACCCATCCTTCATTTCTTGCCTTTTAAATTTCCCGTGATGCCCTGGTGCAATGCTATGTTAGGCATTCAATGCATTGTGGTAAATTTTGAGGGTGGTTGATGCTTTTCCCAACCCAGCTGCTGAATCTAGATCAGTGTTTCCCCAACTTTGGTCTCCAGCTTTTTTTATATACTACAATTCCCATCATCCCTAACTACTGGTCTTTTCAGCTAGGGATGATGGGAGTTGTAGTCCAAAAGCTGCTAGAGGCTGAAGTTTGGGAAACACTGACCTAGATCAATCCAGGTATCAGTTCCAGTGGGGTCAAGGCACTGTTGCAAAATACACCGGCTAGAGCAATAAGATCATGGAAGTGGCCTAGGGGTTCTGGATGCCGAAGCTAGCCTTGCTCACATTACGAAAGATAACTGTTATGATTCTGAATGGAACTCTGAATAGTCTTCCAAACCTGTGATCCTGTATCTGTGAGGGTGGAATGCATAAGGGGAAGTTTGCCAAACCAATTCCCTTACCAAGGTGATGGCTTAAGCCGACCACTTTACTATTATTATTTTGGCCAAAATATTGGGAAATATTAGAAAAAGATGGAGACAATTGGAAATTGCAGAGTTTGGAGAAAATGAAGGATAAAGTGCGAGACTGGTTACACTACGCTCAGATTAATGAAGTTTTTAAAAATGACAAAAAGCTAGGGTTCCAGGTGGAGAAATCAAAATTGGAAACAGAACTGTTAGAACCTAAGACTAAGGTACTTTCAAGAATGTATAACTTGCTGTTAAAATGGAATACACAAGATGAAATGGTTAAATCGGCTATGATAAAGTGGGCACAGGACATAGGGCATAATATTATGTTTGAGGACTGGGAAAGGTTGTGGACCAATGGGCTGAACTTCACTGCATATAATGCTTTGAAGGAAAATGTAATGAAAATGATATATAGATGGTACATGACCCCAGTTAAACTTGCCAAAATATACCATTTGTCTGATAACAAATGTTGGAAATGTAAAGAAAATGATGGAACATTCTTTCACCTCTGGTGGACTTGCCCTAGAGTGAAGGCCTTCTGGGAAATGATATATAATGAGTTGAAAAAGGTATTTAAGTATACCTTCACCAAGAAACCAGAGGCCTTCGTTTTGGGTATTGTCGACCAGAAGGTGTTAAAGAAGGATCAAACATTTTTTATGTATGCAACAACGGCAGCAAGGATACTTATCGCCAAGCACTGGAAAACTCAAGATCTACCCACACTGGAAGAGTGGCAGATGCAACTGATAGACTATATGGAACTAGCCGAGATGACCGGCAGAATCCGAGACCTGGGAGAAGAGAAGGTTGAAGAAGATTGGAAGAAATTTAAGATTTATTTAAAAAAGCATTGTAATCTGGCTGAATGTTAAGATGGAGGCTAGATCATAAACAATTGACCACCACTAAATTAGATGCAATTGAGATGATAAGTGAGATTGAGGAAAAATTATAAACCTTTGGGAGAACTATTAGATTATATTCTAAATGAATGGGACATAAGAATGTAAACAAGATGATAAATTGCGGGCAATAATTGACAATGATGTAAGTGGGAGAGGAAGACGTGAGGGAGTCCAAAGAAGCTTAAGAAATTATGTTATGATATATGTTACATTGTTTATTATATTTGCATTTATGTTTAAAAATCTTAATAAAAATTTATTTTTTTAAAAAAACTTTACTATTATTATTTTGAATTAATTTATTTGGTTTTTCGGTTTAAAATTTTACAGTCATATATTGAACACAGATCATAAAAGCAAGATTCCAAGGAGTCTCCTGGACTTCCCTCCTCCCCTTTGTGGGTCCTATTATTAATCATTTCCTCCTGCATCTTTTATGATGATCCAAATCTTTTACATCTCCATTATATCCAAAATTCGCCATTAAACTACAAGTGATATTCTCATCCTGCTAACGATTTTAACTGTTAACAATGGTCCTTAAGAGAAATAATTAATTTCCCCCATTCTTTATTAAAGCCGACCACTTTAGGTTCCCTCATCAGAGTCCGTAGGATCAGGCCAGTGCTCCATCTAATCCAGCATCTAGCCAACCAGATGCCTACAATTACAGCTACATTTAAGTGATAGTGCTATCCAGCAAAGGAGTGGATTGGGAAAATGCCCCTCTGCTGGCAAGAAGGTAGGAGAACAATAGCCAGAGTTGTGGTGTGTGTGTCTTGCTCTGTGCTGGACTGCGGGTCTCTCCTGGAAATCTAAAGGAGAAGCAACATCTGTTGAGTGCTAATGCTCTGAGCTCTTCCAAGTTGTATATTTGTGTAAATCAAGCAATATACAGTTGTACCTTGGATCTCAAACGCCTTGGCTCCCGAAGAAATTGATTCCCAAACGATCAAAACCTGGAAATGAGTGTCCTGGTTTTTGAACGTTCTTTTGGAAGCTAAACTTCCAACGGGGCTTCCGTGGCTTCCTATTGGCTGCAGGAGCTTCCTGCAGCCAATCAGATGCCTTGCTTTGGTTTTCAAATGTTTTGGAAGTTGAACAGACTTCCAGAACGGATTCCGTTCGACTTCCAAGGTATGACTGTATTCTACATATGTATCCCAAAGACACCATAGTCTCCATTGCAAGGAAACTGAGCTCTGGGTAAGCACAGACCCCCCTGGAGTCTCTCACCACACAGCGATTGGGGTGGTGTATTACAATACTATGAATGCATGTATGCATGTTAGTAATTGTGCCACCCTTTGTGGGTGTACTTCATAGTTCTACATGAATCCAGGAACCCCAAAATGCTCACCCAAAAAGTAGTCCAGAAGTGATTAACAAATACTGGGACGCCATTTCTTAATAGCAATGTTGAAGTTGCCGCCTGATAATCAACATCCTGCGTTCACGCTTCCTGAGGTTTCCCGTCTAGATGAGAAATCAGGTTCTGAAATCAACAGACTGCAAACAACTGGTCTTTAATCAACAGATTTCTCAAGGAGGCTTTGAGTATCCAAGCTCTGCAGGCTTGCATTAAAAGCCCACCAGCAAATCAGACAAAAATGATTAAAAAGGTCTGATTCAAAATCCTCCTGCAACGGTGAGGTGGGTGGGAGAGATGAGAGTGAAATGAACAAGAGTTACTTTTGAGCAACTATAACAGACTGCACTGGGCTGGTTCTTATTAATGTTCACCTTAGGCAGCACGATAATAGGCAAAGTACCCCACCTTTGTCTAAGAATTTTTCTCTTATCACTAACCTGGTCCTGGTTCCTTTTGATCTCCACTTCTATTAACTTGCATCCTTAGGAAATCTGAACCCTGTGGATTTGATTGTGTTTTATGCAGTGCACAAAGGTCTCCCACCTAATCCATTTCTCCTACCCAATTTTTGCATTTAAAGAAACACCGTATTTGTTCCATCAAGCCATTCTCTGGCTGAATACGCTTTCTGGGTCACACTAATGTGTGAAGGAATTTTACAAGGCACCATATTTAAAAACACAAGCGGTGTTCACACATTACATTTAATGAGTGTACAGTCTGTGCACATAGTAGATGAGCTGTATATTTGTATGGGTATCCACATGTAGCATTCAATAACTGTATACAAGCTGAGTCATACAAATCAGCCGATGTACACTCTTGTACAAAAACGCTTATATAAGTACAGCTTGTACCTGTTTTTAGTCTAATGTGTGCTCAAGCCTTCAGTGTCTCTTGCTCGCACTCAGTAGGGCTGTTATTACAATCAATAAATGTACAATATGTGTTGTGTGCAAACAGCTGAGCTGTACACTTGTGCAGTTATTCAGAAGCAATGTTCAATCAGTGTACAGTCAGTGTTAAGTGTGAGCACAATAACCGAGTTGTACAAATCAACAAGTATACACTCACACAGGCATTTTCAGACTTTTCACTGAAAGCAGGTACAAGCTGTTTCCACACATGTACAAGTGTTTGTGTACACAGGCTGTACACTTGTTAAATGTAACATGTGAATAATTGTACCAGTGTACAGCTCAACTCATGCAGGCACATAGATTGCACATTCATTAAATGTAACATGTCAACAACTGTACATGTGTAGAGACAGCCTGTACCCTAAATGTGACCAATGAATTGTTGGGGTTATGGAGCTGTAAGGAAGAAACCAAGACGATAAACAGGGGCAGTTTAAGGTGTCTGATTTTGCACCTCCTGCCTCAGACTGCAGTGAGGGCAACAGCTACTTGGACCAAGGATTCCAGTGTAGAGAAATTGAGTTTTTCTTTATCTATCCTTCCCTGGAGCCCTCACTCTCTCCCTGCCCTCAGCCTCAGTCCCATGCACATCCTGAATAGGAGGAAGCATTAAACCCACAGGTCCAAGAAGGATGTGCATATGTGCATATCATGCCTTGGACCCTGCACTTACCAACCTAATGTGATGAAGTTTGTAGCAGCCGAGCCCCCTTTGTTTCCTTTGGAGTAGGTCCACATGTCCACAGTGAACAGAGTGACCAGACATCCTGTGGTCCTTCGTGCTGGGTTGAGATCTTCCCTCAAGTTTCCTGGATAAGTTCAGCCCTCCTGCATTTTTCTCCTTATTTCTTAGGGTGAAATTTGGAGCTGGGGGTTGTTGCCACACACCTCTCTCTAACTTATGAGGCTGCTGGACATTGATCAGGGTGCCCCCCCTGCTTTAAAGTCCCACGCTTCACACACCACCATGAGGCTCTCCTTGCATTGTCCCACCGGCAGTGAACTTCATGAAAGATCCTAATAGCATAATTGAATGTTGAAGAAGTAGAAGAAGCAGAGAACACCTTGCCCGCACTTAGAGTAGAAATGCCCCCCTGTCTCCAAGAGTGAATAGGATGTAGTCCTGTTGTAGGGAAGAAATGTTGAAAGTAGAAGTTACATCATTTTCACAGGTCCCCACTCAAACTTTGGAAAAAGCAAGCTCCATTCATTTCATACTTCCTGCAAACTCTGCTTAACATCAGATATCCACAACCTTATTTATTAGCTACAGTAAGCCTGGAGGTCTTTTGCATGTAGGAAGCAAGCTGTGAATCATCTGGAGAGCAGTTGACATGCAGGACTTGGTGGATTTGTGGCAAATTAGATGAGGTTATTATCATGGCATCATCTTAGAGTCTTTGTTTATAGACTACTTAGAGGCTGGGAGTGAGGAAATTTACAAACTGAGTGCAGAACTTGAGCACGCCACAACTGACAAATAAATTATGTTAACTTTTGGAATTAAATTAACCACTAAAACATGCAGCCTCATTAGTTGTGGTAATGAGGCACTTGATGAGATATGCCTAGTCTTTGAGACAGAGAGCTAGGATCACTGTTGCAAAATACCCAGGGTTGTGGAGAATAAATCAATCAATCACGTTTTTAAAAATCAAAATCAAATATTTCTTTTGCTTTGACCCCTGAAGAAGACCTCATCTTTGTGGTATTTGGAGCTCTGTGCTAATTATCAAGCCACCAGAGTCAGATGAGGTCACCAAGGTGTTGAATCAGTGTTTGAAGGCTGTGGCGAAGTAGAAGATGACCAATAAACTGAGGCTGAATCCTGATAGGACAGGAGCCTGTCCTGGATGAGATTGCACTCACCCAGAATGAACAGGTATCGTGGTACCTCTGGTTCAGACATAGATGGTCAGGGGTGATGATGAGATACGTAGTCTTGAAATAAGTGTCACACAATGCCCATTCTGCATTTGAGCCAGTTGTTTAGTACAGTGGTACCTCGGGTTTAGAACTTAATTAGTCCTGGAGGTCGATTCTTAACCTGAAACTGTTCTTAACCTGAGGTACCACTTTAGCTAATGGGGCCTCCCACTGTTGCCATGCCGCCGCCACCAGATTTCTGTTCTCATCTTGAAGCAAAGTTCTTAACCCGAGGTATTGTTTCTGGGTTAGCGGATTCTGTAACCTGAAGCGTATGTAACCTGAAGCGTATGTAACCAGAGGTACCACTGTATATAGTCTTGGGCGGGGAGTAATCATTGATACAGCCTTGACACCAGAGGTCCAGGTAGCTTGAGTAACTTGAAGTGCCATCTGCATTGTGCCACTGAATTAAACCTTTAGATTAATGTACTCTACATGAGGTTGCCCTTAAAGACGTTCCAGTACTAGCTATACAGAATGTTGCAGCAAGAATGTTCTCTATAGGGAAACAATCACGGATCATGTAAAACGGATCATAAAAAATAAATCTTCATTAGCTGCCCATTACGTGGAATTTTAGCCCTAAACCAGTTGTGGTCCAAGTATCTGAAGGTCCAGGTATCAGCCTGCCTCGGTCCTTAGATCTTGGGCAGAAGCCCTTCTTGCTGATCTACCACCATGGGAAGTTCATTGGGTGGGTCATAGAATCATAGAATCATAGAGTTGGAAGAGACCACAAGGGCCATCGAGTCCAACTCCCTGCCAAGCAGGAAACACCATCAGAGCACTCCTGACATATGGTTGTCAAGCCTCTGCTTAAAGACCTCCAAAGAAGGAGACTCCACCACACTCCTTGGCAGCAAATTCCACTGTCGAACAGCTCTTACTGTCAGGAAGTTCTTCCTAATGTTTAGGTGGAATCTTCTTTCGTGTAGTTTGGATCCATTGCTCCGTGTCCGCTTCTCTGGAGCAGCAGAAAACAACCTTTCTCCTTCCTCTATGTGACATCCTTTTATATATTTGAACATGGCTATCATATCACCCCTTAACCTCCTCTTCTCCCGGCTAAATATGCCCAGCTCCCTTAGCCGTTCCTCATAAGGCATCGTTTCCAGACCTTTGACCATTTTGGTTGCCCTCCTCTGGACACGTTCCAGTTTGTCAGTGTCCTTCTTGAACTGTGGTGCCCAGAACTGGACACAGTACTCCAGGTGAGGTCTGACCAGAGCAGAATACAGTGGCACTATTACTTCCCTTGATCTAGATGCTATACTCCTATTGATGCAGCCCAGAATTGCATCGGCTTTTTTAGCTGCCGCGTCATACTGTTGGCTCATGTCAAGTTTGTGGTCAACCAAGACTCCTAGATCCTTTTCACATGTACTGCACTATCATGGGTCATCATAGTGCCTTCTCAATGGTCATTCTACAAACCTGTCTATTTATGCAGACATATATGGGATGTTAGACACTGCTACCGTTGGTATTTTGGATATATTTTTTTTAAAATAAAACCCTATACTCAATTTATATTATGACCTGCATTGATTTTGTTTGGGTTGTTACTTTAATTCTTTATTTCAATTGTTTGAAGAATGCTTGATATTATCCAACACAGATCTATTGATGAAGGGCAGGTTTAAAATGTCAGTAATGCTACTGATAATGATGACGTTGATGATGTTTTTGAAGATATAACCACACATGTAACCAGACAGCTTCAGGGTGGTCACCTGACTGTTAATTTTAGTTCCATCTCTTCCTGGCATGGAATAACTTGGGAGATTGGCTATGCCCACCCAAGAACACGAGTAACGTTTTGCTGAGTGAAATGCCACACCAGGATGCTATAGTTAATTTGCAATGCAGTAGTGCTCTATAATGAACTGTATTCTGCCAGAGATAGGGATGTGGAATTTAACTGTCTAACATACTGGTGGAAATAAATCACCCCTCTCTGTTGACATATTGGGTTCCAGGAACAAAGCAAAGATGAAGTTTGTAACAATGGAGAGCCTCATCAGAAAGCATCATGCAAAGAGAGGAACAGCTAAAAATCGATCCCCGGAGGCACAATAATGTGGAAATAATTAAATGTCTTCCCCCAAAATGTCAGTCTTTAATTTAATTTTCCTTTTAATCTTTAGAAAAGCTCCATCAGTGGCAATAGGCACTCAGAAAAAGAGTGCCGTGTCCTATAAATCGCCTTAAAGACAAATGAAAAAGCCTGGCTCGGCTGTCATTAGGATTGTGTTTAGCGTGCATTCTGATGCATTTACCCCTTTGGCCTTTGCCGCATCTCCTCCGCTAACCTGCTTCTTCCCAGATCAAAGTTATTATCCTGTTTCCAGTGTACACAAAATAGGAGGACACGCCACTAATTTGTTATCGGGCTTTGAATGACTTGTACTGGCTCCTTAAACAGGCATTTACCTGCCATAGACCATTTGTTTAGCACTTAATATATGGCAAAGGGGGGTTCATGAAAGGGGCTATGATTGATTGCAGGAAACGATCTTCCCCAGCAGTCGTATTTGTCAGAGGACACTGAGAGAATTCCCAATAAGGATGTGGAGGCAAATATAGGATGGAGGGAAGATCTCTCTGCTGCTGCATGAGTTTGCAACATGGGTGGAGAACCTGCGGATCTTAGGAACTGTTGAAGCTGCTGGGAATTATTCCCCTCCCAGAGCTACAATTCCCAGAGTGGTTTAACAATAAAATCTGTTTCCCAGGGAACTTTGGTGACTATAGCTCTGTGAGGGGTTCTGATCTGCCCAGCAAGCAAATTTCCCCAGCCGCCTTCAAGACCTCATAAATTTTGGTGGCAGTGGCAAAAAACAAACAAACACACAAATTAAAGAAAACACAGCACTAGGCTGGTTGGGGAGGTTTAAACCTTTCAAATTACACAGCGGTACCTTGGGTTAAGAACTTAATTCGTTCTGGAGGTCTGTTCTTAACCTAAAGCTGTTCTTAACCTGAAGTACCGCTTTAGCTAATGGGGCCTCCTGCTGCTGCCATGGTGCAATTTCTGTTCTCATCCTGAAGCAAAGAGCTTAACCCAAGGTACTATTTCTGAGTTAGCAGAGTCTGTAACCTGAAGCGTATGTAACCTAAAGCATCTGTAACCCGAGGTACGACTGTACTTGTAAAACTGTGCTCCAATAATGCAAATCCAAGTCAATAGTATATTATGAGAACAAGGGATTTTTGATCTGATCTAACTGGCCCCTGATATTGCTCGACATGTGCAACACCTATGCAGATTATTTGTATTGGCCACATCCAACATGACAGTAGCAGTCCATTTTATACCTCCTTGAGCATAGATTGCTAGTTTCAAGTCATTCAATGAAGCTGGTAAACACAAAGACAGTCGTCTAGGGCATTTCTCCAAGCGTACAAATGTGAAAAACTAAATCTGAAAGTCAGATCTTGTAAGGGCTCGATTCATCCATGATAATTTGGAATAGAGGTCTTGCACCCCAGCAATCTAACACTGGCATAGGCAAACTCAGCCCTCCAGATGTTTTGGGACTACAATTCCCATCATCCTTGACCACTGGTCCTGTTAGCTAGGGATGATGGGAGTTGTAGTCCCAAAACATCTGGAGGGCCGTGTTTGCCTATGCCTGATCTAACATACGCTATTAAAATAGTTCCTTGGTCTATTCAGTTGATATTTGTGGAATCAGGATCAGGTCTACATTTTGGTGCCTGCAGGTTGAAAAATGCTGAAGAGAAGGCCTTTTCCCCCAGTCTGCTGCTAGGTGGAAAATCCATTTCCTGTCGAGAGTTATTTAATAGGGTAGGACAAGAGTGGATACAGCAGTGCACTGTGTTATGATGAACCTCTAAGGTGAGCGAGGCGACACAGCGAGGATTCCTTGGAGACAGCGGCTGTTGCAAGCAATTCTGAGGACACAATGCCTCGCTTCTTGTTATTCCGTATGAGGCCTAGAGAAAAGAGGTTATAGAGGAAGTGACATTGTGAAAGGCAGGTTGGCACAAGGCATATTTCTCTGCCTTACAGCAGTCTCTTTGTGGAAGGTCATTTGTTTTGAAGACAGCTCTGTGCATGTTTCGATATATAATTTCCCTTGTATACAACGCTTAGGTGGAAGTCTGCATTTAAAAGAAAGGTCTCCCATATCTTTTTTGGCAGCTGCACAGCACTCATCAAGAGTGCTGTCAAGGAACCAAGAAATCAAGTCCTTTTGAGATGGAGGGAAAAAATCATGACTGCAAAATCAATGTGTTCCTATTGTTGTTTTGGTCCCTTATTAACAAAGTTTGGCGCTGTCTAAAGATCAGTCAATCGTGGAGTCACTTTTACATGAAGGACACAGTATTTTGTATCTGCTGTGGATCTAACGTTCATCTCACTCTAGAGTCCTGAATCAAAAATAAATTTAAGTAAAAAAAGAAATGATCGCAGAGGACAACCCATGAGCTGTCACCTAGAACAGTGTTTACACACACACAGATATATATATATATATATATATATTTGCTTTCGTAGATTTTCACGGGTACAGGAATGCAGGTTTTGGTGTCCTCGGGTGTCTTCCCGTGTAAAAGTTGGGGTGTCTAGGCGACGTTTCGACGAGGTCGAGATAGAGAAACACCCTCACAACATGAACAAGCGTGACGACACATCCCGCTTGCCAGACATCTGGAAATTAGCCCTCCCCACAAAAACTGACACCAGATCCAGAGGCACACAGAACGCCAACACCAATCAACCACACCAGACCCAAACCCAGACCCTCTCCACAGATGAATTACTGACACCATCCAGTAGCCAATCCATGGTGGCACCTCCGGATGCTGCACCCCCCTGCAATCCCTACACAGATCTGGCTGACACAAGCCACAAAACCACAGCTCGCCCCTATACACGAAGCCAAGCCAAAGCACAACTAAGTGCAATACAGCCATCTTCTCAGGAAAACTCTTCACAAAGTTCAAGAGGTCAAGACACAAAGACTTTAGCAACTAATCCACACCTAATGACCCACCTAAGTGGTACTCAGGATATCACTCAAGAAATCACTCAAGGTATCTCTCAAGTAATTAAGGAACAAAAGAAGAAAAGGCACACTAGCCTGGGAACTTCCTCTCTGCCCAGAACATTGGAGGCTAGACACCACACCCCCTCTACAGTATTTATAGGAACTCAAACATTGAGATCCCGCTCTGTTCCAGTAACAAGAAGCCGAAAGCACCAGCCTGAAGATGACGAGTGAGACCTCGTCGAAACGTCGCCTAGACACCCCAACTTTTACACGGGAAGACACCCGAGGACACCAAAACCTGCATATATATATATATATATATATATATATATATATATATATATATCAGCATGAAATACAAAATGTGCACTTTGAATCTGACTTGTGAATGCATAATTTTACATTATTATTATTTTAAATTGTGCTTTTTTTAGGTATCATTTTTTTTATTGTGGCATGTATATATATATATAAGAGGAAGACTCAAATGTTGTCAGATATTATAAAGAGGAATGACACATATTCATCCCTGCCAATGCTAAACGCCAATGCAGCTTAGTTTTCAAATACCCTTGGATAGTAAATGCAGGTGCCAACTATCAAAAAATTAATCTTTCAGAACAGGAAATAAATTTCAGATCTTCACTTCACTCTTAGATCACTGGTGCTTCATTTCAGTTGTGCTTTGCCGAATGGCCAACCATTGCTACTGTGTCCTTTCTTTTAGCACATCAAGATGATCAGGCGACAGCAAAAACTGCAAGGTTTTTAGTGGGGGCAATTAGAATAAGATCTATTATTTGATTATTGATGTAAACCTCCAAAATGCATTTTGTATAGTTAAGTTTTTACCTCTATCTTCAGTACATTTTATTTTATTGCTATGACTAGTAGTGGTTGATGCAAATAAAAATTCTTCTTCTTCTTCTTCTTCTTCTTCTTCTTCTTCTTCTTCTTCTTCTTCTTCTTCTTCTTCGCTGAAGGGTTACATTTCCCTCAAACGCTCCATGTGAAAACATGACAGCAGAATTTTGTTTTGTTGGTATGTGCTTTAGTTTTCAAATTGCTCAAGACACCATGAAGACAAGCCAGGAAAAAAAAGCAAGTTCAAATGTTCTTTGAGTGGGGATAGGATATCATTTTTTTGGTTTCAGTCAAAATGTATGCAAGCTGTGCGTTTCTGACATAGAGTGCAAGCAAAGTGATAAGAAGCCTTCCTAGCTCCCATTCTAGCATCCACAGTGAGGAAAAGAGTCAGCCTTAAGTGGCATTTGAAGTGAGAAGAATTTAGTTACTTTCAAATACAGTCTCTTCTTACCGGAGGTAATAAGTTGGCTGGAGAGACAGCAAATCCAATTCCTTCCATTTCGATTCTAGGCTACTCCACAATGTGTGGTTTATTTACCAGGCTCAACGCAACTAAGATCAGATTTGTGCAAGATGGTGGGTTTGTTTTCTGGGTGAGCCTAAAAATATAAATGTGTGAATGGCAGTGGAGCTACAGGTTAGCACGGCAAACACATGTTCCCATTACAGGGGTGTAGGTGTTACGCAGCATTAACTTCCTGTACCAGAATGAAAGGAGAGTCCTATTACTGTCACTAGTTATCACAAAGCTTTAAGACTATGGCAGGGAGCAGAGCCATCTCGAAAGCTCCACAAGTGTGGTGCCTAGCTCTCCAGGATGCAGCTTCTCAGTCTCTTGAGATTTTAGTTGGACAACTCCCTACATTTTTAGGGGGAAATCTGAATGTGGGTGCTGCTTAACCCTTAATCTGTGACCCACAGATTCTCCCTTGCAAATATCTCCACAGGCTAGGGGAAGCCAACATGATGCCCCTGAGATGTTTGTTGGACTCCAACTTGAATCAGCCCTGCTCAGTGTGGTCAGTGGCCAAAGGTCATGGGAGCTGTAGTCTGACAACGTATGGTGAATGCCATATTGAGTACCCCTGCCACAGAACATCTCCCTGTCAGGACAACTTATGCCCTGTAAGTACAGCTTGAAGTTCACCTTATGGATAGATACAATGTGTTTGCCTCATTAGGTGCAGGCCTGTCCTCATACATCACACCAGTACACCTGTCCAGGGCTGTCTCAGGCATATCTGGTGCCATGGTGCAAAGCTTCCTCTGGCGCGCCCCCCATTTTCCAGAGTTTTTTTAGGGAGGATGCCACCACCGGAGGATGTGAGCAGCGGCTAGAGGGCTGCTCCTCTGGTGGAGAAGAGGCAGAGGCTGGACATGGCATCTCCCAGCTCATCTAGCTGATTCGTGCCGCAGTAGCCAAGGCAGACGGAGGCTCCGGGCGTGGTGCTGCTTCGGCGCGGCATGGGGGAGGCGGGCAAGGGCGGCGAGCTGAGGCCGGGAGGTGCCGCATCAAGCCTTTGCCTCTTCCCTGGGGCCCTCCAGAACTTGGCGCCCCAGAGCCCCACGCCACTAGCCTCCATGGGTAAGATGCCCCTGGACCCGTCAAAGACCCAGGAGTGACTGTAGTGTTGTTTTTTTAATCGAGGGTATATCTAGGTTAGATTACTGCAACACATTATTTGTTGGGCTGCCTCTGAAGGTGGTTTGGAATTTCAGCTGGTGCAGAATTCAATGACTAGGTTGCTCACCGGGTACAATGGTTTGAGCAATCCTGGCCCAACTGCTCTGGCTGCTCATTAGTTTCCGGGCCCAATTCAAAGTGCTGGTTTTGACATATAAAGCCTTAAGTGGCTCAGAACCACAATCCTCAAGGACCGCCTCTCCCTATATGAACTGACCCAGACCCTGCCATCATCATCTGAGGTCCTTCTTTGTGTTCCTGCTCCATGAGAGCTTTGGAGGGTGGCAACACCAGAATGGGCCTTTTCTCTAGTGGCTCCCTATTTGTGGAATTCTCTCCTCAAGGAAGCTTGCCTGGAGCCTTCATTATACACCATTAGGTACCAGGCAAAAGTGTTCCTCTACAAGTAGGCCTTTGGCTGATTAGCATCCTATATCCTTTTAAATTGTGGGGGGTTGCAGGGGAGGTGTATTTGTATTGTTTTTGTTTTATTGTGCGTTTTGTGGTTTTATCTTGTATTTTTATGCTGTGAACCAAACCACCCTGAGAACTCCAGAGGAAGGAAGGTATACAAATTTAATAGAGAATAATAGCAGCAGCAACAACATTTCGTGGGATGGTTTTCATGTTGTGTTATGTGGGGAAAGATCCAAATTTTTATATTTTCTGAAGAAGAGATGGTCTGCTCTGTTTTCTCTCTCCAAAATTATGCAGATACAGATATCCAGAAAACTGGTAGGGAAACTAGCATTTATACTGCTCTGAGGTGTTTGGATGAAGTGTATGTGTGTGTGTGTGTGTGTGTGTGTATAGTTGACTGGCCACTAGTATAGCTTAAATATGGTAAATGAGAAAAAAATATTCATAACAAATAATTGCAGCAAAAATCAAAAGCTATAAAATCTGTTTTGACTGGCTGACTTCCGTAGAAGCATTTTACACATACCATCTTGTGTCATCTGTAAGATGACAGTCAACATGCTTAAGGTTACCTAGGAAACTCCATCAACAATGATGTGATATTCCAGGCAATCTTACTAAGTGTTACTTAAATTAAGAGAAATCTCAATTCTTTAGTCATTCCAATTATCCTAGTTAAATTGAAAGAGATCTCCAACTTTTCCAATTAGGAATTTACACACACACATATGTAAATGCAAAAACTCAACAGAAGGTAAATACAGATTTGTGAAAGCTGAGTGAAGTGTCTGATATCTTGCTGTTGCAATAGAAGGCGACAGTGCAATATGTTACCGCTTTTATCTAACTTCCCCCAATCCACTCTGGAAATCATCAGCAATTTATAACCGTTAGGGAATCTGTGGAGAGAGCACTTGAAAATTAGACAGAAACACGACATGCAAATCAACCTATGGGGAAAAAATAATTCTTATAATAAAAACCTACTCATGGGGGGGGGGAGGAGAAGGGAATCCACAAGTGTTTGTCTTTCATCTGCAGAACTGCCTAGGAGTGTAAGACTGAAGAATTAATTAAGGCTTCATCCAGAGCCAATATGGTGCTTCCAATATGGCTTTAGCGTAGGGGTTTTTGAGCAGTTGGGATTTTTTCACATTCTGACATTAGCTGACCTGGATTAATTTGCAAGTCAGAGCGCAGATATATATGAAATTTCGCACTTCCTGAATATTCTGCCAACATTCTTGGCTAAAAGAAAAAGGGAAACAGCAGAATTTCACCAAAGCCAAAGGAAGACGCTGAATGAAGGGAGTCTGGGAACTGGGGTTTGCATTGGGTGAAGACAACACACCACTTACCCACACCAGTGATTCCAGGTAAGGGAAGGTGGGGTAGTCACTGTGACACATGAGCAGCCCAGCTATGAAAGGGGGACTTCCTGATTGCAAGTGCAGTATAGAAAGTGATAGGTAGATATAGTGCAATTGGAAAACATGAAAATATGCTAAAAAATTTTGATTCACATGAGCATGGAATCCTTGAATACCATTATAAAAGTTCTACCCAAGAGACACTGCCTCCATGAGTGAATTTTTCTCTCCTCTTGGACAGTCCGTTCTCCAGCCAGCTATGGGTATGAAGGTCCTACTTGATCCATCACTGAAGTTGATTGTTTAATTAGAACCCTGTTTTCACTCTCCTGCAAAGCATTGCCATTCTCGTATGAAAAGACCAATTCAGCCTCTTATTAATGTCCTGCTGAAAATAGCTTCTCCTCCACCCCCAATTTTCCTAGAGATAACTCAGTCCCAGCCAGCGGGTGGCGAGGGCTCTTGTTCTGCATGGGATGTGCTCTGCTAACATGGATTTTGCACAGAGGAAACGCTGACACCACCCGAAGCAACTGCAGAGCACACACAACCGCTTGCAGTGATGGAGAGTTACTTTTAAAATAACATCTGTTCATTATAATGAATATGTTTTTGCTCTGTGCAGGAACCTTAGCTGGCAGTTATACAATGTTGATCACAAAACTAATTAACCTACTCATCTGCCAACCCCCCGCCCCTGTCAAAAAAACAAAACCACCCTCATGTATTTGCACAACAGCTTTAAAATGAGGCTGAATAAGAATGTGCTGTATATTATCAGACTGCATTAAAGGAGTTGTAATTCTTTGTTATTGAGCCGTAAAAGCCCCCGCTATCTATACGGCTGCCCAAATGGGCAGGGAGCGTCATTAACTCTTGCTTCGTTCTTTGTTGTGCTTCAAGCTGAGATTCTAACCACATCTAGAGCCACATCAGGGAGCAGATTTTCACATATATGCTCATGCCTTCTTAAAAGCACCCCCTCCCCCTTTGGACAATGTTTGGGAGCAGGTAAAGCATGGGTTAATAAGACATGGCAAACAAGACATACTTTGCAAACCCTATTAAGAAAATGTGGAACAATAAGAAAACCATCAAAAATAAAACATGTGGAAAAGGAGAAAGGGATATGGTTACTATACTCGCTGCAATGTCAACATCCCTGAAAGAGATTGAATAGGACAGGACAAGTATTGTTGGCAAAGCCATTTCCCATTCCTGGGGAGATGACGTTGCGGGCTGGGAGCAAGCCCTCCCCATGCGCACACGGTGGGATAGCCACTGCACCATTGGATGGTCCTCGGCCATGTCATTCTTAGGCCGTCCAACCCAGATGGTTCGGGGGCATGGTGTGGGGTATTTAAACTTCCCGAGGACCCCTGTTTTCTCCCTGCTTGGTCAGTTCTCCCACCCTCCCGCCCTTAGGTTAGGGTCTTTATTTCTTGACCTTGCTATGGACCTCGGTTGGTCGCCTTGGTTATTTTCCCCCACTTCGCAAATTGGCACCGGCCATTTGGTTTTTTGCCTACCTCATAGCAAATCGTCACAACTTTGTAAGGTTTGGCGGTTAGGCATTGGAGTATTAGGTTGCAGGGGAGGGGAGCTAGGGTCCATCACCTACCCCTCCTAATTCAAGGGTATTCCATTAAAGGAATCCGGGGTGTGTGGTCTCTGTCCTCAACCCTGTGAGAGGGTTGTGCCCATGCCTGAGTCCAGGGGGACATCTGGGTGGTGGACATAGCCTGTTCCCAGCTTCCCGCCTATCTGGGTGTTCACCCTAGGCTGACCTATGCTGGTGCCCTGGGTCAGCGCTGCCTGCAAGGGTGCAGGGAGCTAGTTGAACCAGAGCCCATGCAACCACTCACTTGCTGTAATCAATAAAGTTGTGGCCTAAATTCTGCCAAAAACCAAACCAAAATCTGAGTCTTGTCTGAATTTATTTAAGGGGGAGGTTTAAAGGTATGAACACGGAAATTGCTGGACTACAACTACCAGGAATTAGAGCGCTTCTTCCTCCCAGTGTCTGTTTCTTCCCTGAAAGGCTCAGTTTCTGGTTGGTTCCAAAAAGCACATTGAAGTTGACAGTTGCCCTTCTGACATCTTTTTTTACCTCCATGGCACTAACTGCATGCAGATGTGGTTCGAGGACCCGACCCCCGCAATGTGAAATGAATACGCAAGGACACGTGATATAAGGTTAATGGGCAAGAAAAGGCCACAACATTATTGATTACAGCAGTGAAAAGGTATTGGTTTAGGCACTGGATGTCTAAAACAAAGTGGGTTTATTCGCCAGTAGGTGGAGCCTGTTGATGCTAATCCAACTATAGGCTCTCCCCTGATGTCACCGAGGGTCGTGCCATGGCCTCCCGCCAAGCAGGCATCGGACAGAGTACACAACTGCCAGATTTTGGGAATACCCAAAAATTGAAGGCATAGGCGATGGCCACACCTAGCCCTTCAACACACCACAACACATTATTCCAATGCCTAACCTACCCACCAATACCACAAAAGTTGTGACGATTGCTACGAGGTAGGCGAAAAAACCAAAAAGCCTAACGCCAAATGGAAAAATTCCTACCAGGCCCCCTGGACAACCAGGGCGACCAACCTAAGGTCCATAGCAAGACCAATGAACTAAGACCCTGAACTCAAAGGGAGTGGAGGGTGGGTGACTCGCGATGAGACAATGGTGAAGAATGAGGCCGAGGAGAGGCTGGCGCTGCAGCAAAAGGCTGCTGTAACCGCCCCCTCGGAGGCACCTGGTCGGGTGCCTGCCGAGGGGTGTGGGCGCCAGCCAGGTGAGAGGAGGAGGCAGGGGGCTAACGCCCCCTGCTAGGGGCGGAGCTCGGGCTCCTGCCCACAACCACTCCCCTCTCTTCCAGGGAGGAGAGTCTTTCTTTTTTGCCTGTGTCTGTCACTGTAATAGGGCCTAAACAATGTCATGCATTGCCCAAATGGTTGACAGAGTGGCACCCTTTCTGGCTCAATAACAGAATCTGAAACATTACGTAGCGAAATGGCACAGGGCTTGTGCTTCTTGGGTGGAACAGTTTGACATCTGCTAGAGGCTCTTCCTCCAAGCCGAAAGAAAAGAAATAAATTTAATCCTGTAACAAATTGTTGCAAGCTAAAGAAATTAGCTATGAAAATTTGACCATATAATTAAGCCGTAGCCCATTCTGTTGAGAGCTCTATGATGAGATAATGGACGGCAATGAAAGTAACCAGTGGATGGCTGTGGGAAGCCAGTAGCTCCTGGAAGTTTTAATGAAGGGGATTTTCTTCTTTAGGGATATGAAACAAGAATGTGGCGTTTCTCAGCAAGGACTCCTCTTTGGAATCTGGCTCTGGTAATTGTAAGGAAGGTAGGTCTAACACATGAGTGGCTACCATCTTTTCACCTGAGGCTCACAGTCACATATCCTCCAACACAACATTGGGGGTGGGGTGGGACATGGAAAAGTAACAACAACCCCAACAAAATGGACTGGTTAGCAAAAATGATCGAATGCCATCATCTAACAAAACTAACAGGGAGAATAAGAGGAAATACCACCAAAAAATTAGCAAAGAATGGTCAACCTTTAGAGAATACCTTAAAAATTACATGAATAGCACAAATCTCTTAGCAGACACAGATTAAAACTTGATTGTGAAGGAAGGTATAGAAAAATTGGATCAATTAATTATAAGAGATAGCAGAATAATCAATAAGAAATACGTATAGAGTTAGGATTGGTAATAAAGCATAAAGGGAAGAGTTGGAGCTCTAGCACATGTGTAGGATATGTAGGTGAGTTGGGTATATATTATGTACGTCATGTATTGTTTTGTGATGTATTGTAATGTATTTGTTAAGTTTTATGTTAATTGATGTATAATAAAGATATTTTTTTTTTAAAAAAAGGGGGGGCAGGATGCAATCTTCTGGGGCCACACTCCCACATGAGTCACGTGATGAGATCACATCCCAAAATTGTGAGAGAGCAAGGCACCCAAAATGGCTGCTGTGCTCTCACAGGGAAAAAAGGGGGATGTCCCAGTTTTTCCAGGACAGTTGCAAGGTACACGTTCACCTCTGTCCAACCCCTCTAGGGGCTACAAATCAGTGGATTAAAATGGGCCGCTCCCTCATGGGAAGAAAGGCATGCAGGACCCTTCTTCAGCTGATTCATGAAGATAAATTAGGGAAGAGGGGTTATCATCTGCCTCTCCACTCATCCAATGATCCATCTGATGACCAGAGAAGTGATGATTTGCATCTGCCCACTCCAACATGGCACCTGCATTTCCTACTAAAAAGCTACTAAAAGCCTCAGGGGAGGGGCCAAAAATTGTGTTGGATCAGGTTCTTGAATTGGAGATTAGCCACTGCCTGCAGAAAGGCATTGTTATGCCTGGAGCCTGGATCCTAGAATAATAGGCAGGGAGGATTTTAGAAGGTAGTATCTGATTGGTCATTGGAGCCGTCCAATCCGGCTCCAGAAGGAAAGTTTGAACCAGCCTATCAGGTGTGACCTAGGGTATGAATAAAGGATATATAGCCTGGGGTCTGGGAGGGGTCAGCAGGAGACACACCAGATGACTGACTGTTTTTACTACAAATAAACTCAATGAAACTGATGGCTGCACTCTGAGTATATTTCAGGCATTTACGTTTATCTTCCTTCCAAACCAAGATCAGCCTTTGGTTATGTTCATAGCAATGGTTCTTGCTTAATGAACACTTAAAGCAGACATACTGAATCAGATTAGAGGTGTGCCCTGGCCACAATATTTGCCTTCCATCTGTTGTGTTCACATCTGCTGTGGATATACTCTTTGTCTTTCTGATTCAATGGGTTATTCAGGTGCGACTGTTAAATCTGAAGCTCTACGCCACTCCAGGTCCTGTCAGTCAAATTGTTCCACAAACAGTGGTTCCCAGTTGTTTTCTATTAGTTGAATAGGGGAGGGACAGAAATCAGCTTTTAGCATTTCCGGTATGAAACAAAGAAATGCCACATTTCCAGCTAAGGGATCTGTGGGAATTATGGGAAGTGAAAGGAGTTATATGGAAGAGTAACTCCTTTGACTCTGCAGAATAGAAATGTCAAATAAAATGTGCCTTCAGTATAATTTCTGGCATAGGTTCTCGATTTCATTGTTGGTCCAGCAAAAAATAAAATGAAATAATTAGGAATATGTATTCAGAATCATTGCCTGGTGCTCATTTTAATAATATGTGATACAGTAGCATATCTTCCAATTATTAACTGCCTTATCTTTATCATTTCGTTTTCATGCTGAGCAATATGTTGCTGCACGATTGCTAATGGCAAAAATAGACCAATATTTTTAACAGCATGTACCAACTTAACTACCATATTCAGCAGCCAAAGGGTCATCCAGAGGAGATGCCTTTGTATAAGTATAAATTAACCAGAATTGGTTTATAATGTTAATTTTCCTCCTAAGAGAAGAGGCACTTGGCTTTATTTGAGGCATTGGCTGGGGAAGAAAGAGAGCTTGCAGCATACTGGAAGACAGGCAGAGAGGAAACAGATTTCTAAGCAAGCAGTAAGACTTTTACCTATCAAAATGGTGGACTGCAAGGCGAAAAGTGTAGTGACTATAATTCTATATATATCTGAAGTCTCCAACATGGCCCCCAGAGCCCTCTGGCCCTCCCAATTCTTGTTGTTGTTTGATGAAGCAGTTGTCTGAGGCTTTTTTGGGTGTCCTCCAGACATTTTGGACTACATTTCCCATCAAACCTGAGTGGTTGGCGCTGATGGGTATTGTAGTCCAAAACACTGGGCTGGGGGATCTTGGTCTGACAGACAGCAGCTCTCCAGGGTTTCAAACAGGGGTATGGCCAAGGCTACCTGAAGATTGTTAGGAATATGAGGTAAAATACCAACACAGAGAAGTTGCTCTCAGGTCCGGTCACCACACAGAGGCAGCTTAAGGTCCAAAATAGTTTACTGCTGCGGAAGATCAGGCTTCAGTAATAAAGTTCTGGATGGTACTTCCTAGCTTCTTTGGTCTGTGTTTTGTTTGGGGTTTTTTGGGGTGTGTGTGTGCTATAGGTATTTTACCTGTTTGGGGAAGCAGCAGAGTTCTGAACATCACCAATTTTCATTTATTTGAAATGGGTATTTTGTGATGCATGCAACAGTTTCTTAGATTTCCAAATGTGCTTCTGGACTCAAAAGGCTAGGGGCTTGGTAGTAAGGCTGCTTGAACCCAGTGGGGCTTTCTTTTAGATAAACAAACATAGAATTATGTGCTGCTAGTTGCCTCATGTTTAGGATGCTGGGTTTGCTATGGGAGCTCTGCATTCAAATTTGTCCTGGCCAGCAATTGGCTTGGGAGCCAGAAATTGAGTTCAAGCATGAGCTGTTAAATCAGCAAAGGTTCCAAAGGAGCATAGCTGTCAACTTTCCCCTTTTTTTAAGGGAAATTCCCTTATTCCGAATAGGATTCCTCACAAGAAAAGGGAAAAGTTGACAGCTATGCAAAGGAGACTTAGGTCACACTCACACCATATGTTTAAAGCACTATCAGACCAATGTAAACAGTCATGGCTTTCCCAAATGTTTTCAGGGAGCTGTAGGTTTGTTAAGGGTGCTGAGAGTTTTTAGGAGCAGTGGCAGAGGAAAGGGGGTGACGAAACCTTTTAGGAGTGATGTGGTGGCTTAAGTGCCTGCAGGTTTCATGTTGCCTGAATGACCGCTCCCCACTTAAAATGGGGGGCGCCCTTTGCGTGGACCCGCGCAGCCCCTAGATCTGGAGCGGCTCCAACAGCATAGGCTTGGCTTTGCCTTCCCTCATGTGGGATACCTGGAGGTCTCTGCCTACCTCAGTCAGTTGTCCAATCCCACCTGGGGGAAGCGTTGCCAAGGAGACCAGGCCAGGTAGGGGAGGGATTACCTGCCCACACAATAGAGGGAGGATCTTACCTGGGAATCCTCACTTGGCTCCAGAGCTTCTCCCACCCTACCCACCCTCAGTTAAAGTCTTATTTTGCAGGTTAACTTTTCTTCACAGGTTTTGCAGGTTAACTTTTCTTCACAGGTATGCGGGCGCTGCTACGTTAAGGTCGCTGTTAAAGGGCCGGAAAGGAATTTCCCTGCATTGGCAGGTTTCGCCTTTCCCGTAGCAAAACGTCACAACTTTGGCGGTATCAGGCCTTGGGCAGAATCCTTTAGTCCATCTTCCTCTTTGCGGCGGCGATACCAGGGTTCCCCGTTAAAGGGGTTTCTGAAGGGAGGCTTTGACCGTACGCCGAAAGGTCGTCATTGCTCTCCCCTGCGGCGGCGGCATAACGGGGGCGGCTATCTCTGCTTGAACATATGTTCTCCAGAGCCGGCCCATCCCCCCCCACACTGGATAACCCTGATGCTCCCTAGGTCCCCGGCTGGGGACTGGGGAGGGAGAACACCCAATGCCTGAGCCAAGGTCTACCCACATTTGAAATTTAATAAAGTTGTGGCCAATTTAATCCCATAGCATGTTGTCTTGAGTCATTATTCCACATGACAGGGGGACCGCACGGGATCTGGGGACTCCGCCTGTCCACGCAAACAGTAGCATGGGACTTGCGTCTGCCTACTGTCTCTCCCTCAGCCTGTTGGGATGCAGCCAAGGAATCGGGGGCAATTGCCAGGCCCCCAGCTGGCTCCAGCCCACCAGCTGGTGTGCCAGGTGATCTCCAGTCCTTCGATCAGCATGAAACTGTGACCCGATCTTCAGAAGCCTTCAGAAGCTGGGCACGCACACTCAGCAGAGTAAACGCACAACAGAAGTGGCAGGAGAGGCATATGTGAGCATACTCACAAGCAGTTTTTATTCAGCATACATCAAGACAAAAAGAAAAACATGTCTTCTCCCCTTCCGTGTCCAAAGCAAGATAGCGTAAGCAAAAGCTATACACAAACGGAAGTTCCCAGCAAGCTCTGCTGGAGTGTAAACAGGCATGTTACATGCAACAATCCACACATCTGTTCTTAAGGTGGAATGGAATATCCCAAAACAGCCACCCTACAGCTGAGGGGGAGGCGGCGGAGAGGCTCCAAGCATCGGAAAGGCTCACCCCACCCATGGGCGAATTGACACCCCCCCTGGCTGCAGGACATGCCCCCCGCACCAGGCACCCAAGTGGCTAGCTACGCCGCTGGTTAGGAGACCCCCATTCCCCTCACAGAGCTACAATTGCCAGAGTGTTTTAACAATCAATCCCTCTTCACAGGGAACTCCAAGGAAATGTAGGAAATTGGATTTAAAACTGGAAAAAATGAGAGGACCAAAGTTGACGAATTCACCCATTCTTAGCATGATGAGAGTCTTTGTAAAAACTGTTCCCTGTTCCTTTTCCAAAGCCATCATTAAACAATCTTTTACATCTCAAAATACAGTGGTACCTCGGGTTAAGTACTTAATTCGTTCCGGAGGTCCATTCTTAACCTGAAACTGTTCTTAACCTGAAGCACCACTTTAGCTAATGGGGCCTCCTGCTGCCGCTGCGCCTCCAGAGCACGGTTTCTGTTCTCATCCTGAAGCAAAGTTCTTAACCTGAAGCACTATTTCTGGGTTAGCAGAGTCTGTAACCTGAAGCGTATGTAACCTGAAGCGTATGTAACCTGAGGTACCACTGTAACTCATTTTTCCTGTCTCACAACAGTATCACACCTTGATTTCTTTCCTAGTGACGGTGCACCCCTACTTATCTCTTCAAGCCTCATTTTGCCTCTGTGTCTTCCAGTCATTCTTTTCTTTAGGTAACGCCCAAATCAAAGTGGTGTTCTCACTGATCCCGGGAATTTTGCAAAGGAGTTCTTGCTGTTTTCAAACAGGGTTTCATTACAAACCAAGACTCATCCTGTGGTTTCAGGGGTAGAGTTTCACTCAGTTTAGCTAATTAATGTTAGCGTTTATAGATTTTTTTGCCTTTGAACGTTGCTCAGTAATTTTCTGAAACAAGGCTTTGATTTTCTTGAAAGACTTGGTTATTTAGATGAACATACTGTATATGTTACACATAGCGAGTGAGGAATATTTTTAAATGTTCCCATGATGGTGCCTAGTGTCTCCCATTTTATTGCATCAGAAAGTTAATTTATTAGGGATTCCCTTTGCTTTAGATGTACACCCTGGAAACTGCCATCAATGTCATTTCTGTTGAAGTCAAACCACATGCATGAATTGGCCACCTGCCTTTAAACTTCTGGCCTGCTGGATTCTTTACAGTCATAAGAAATATGCTTTGCTGTGCATGGTATTACCTGGGAGTAGGAGTAGATTGCTTGCTTGGAGAGCACAGTGTGTGCCTTGGGAATCTTCAGCTGTTTTGGACATTAAACCCTAAATAAAAAGCATATATATTGTGGACCTTATGCTGCAGCCAGTTCAGTTTATTGCATCATGAAATTAGGATATTTATTTCCTATTGGTATGTACTGAGTTGAATAGGATCCAGAAGGCAGCAGTCTGATTGGTCCTAGAACAATAGGATTCAGAATGCAGCAGTCTGATTGGTCCACAGGAGCCACCCAATCCAGCTCCAGGTGGAAGTGAATCCGCAACCTGATTGACCTACAGGTGAATCCTGGAATTAGCCAATCACATGGGGCCCATTGTGTAAATAATGTACATAAAGCAGACATTCTGGGGGAACTTCCATTCCTCCTCACCACTATGAGCTGAATAAAGAGCATGAAATCCACTCTCGACTCTGAGTATATTTCAACTATTCTTGTTATTTTAAAGATCCAAGCAATGTTCCTCAGTGTTCTGGAATCCTTTGCTGCAGGAGACACCTACCAGCATAGTGAACAAGTGAAGACTGGTTTCTCTGAGTAATTTTTCGCAGGGTTTCAAAAATCTTTGGGGACATAAACTATGTTGTATGTAGCCCAAACACAGCTTCTTCTTACCAATTATTCGTGCCTGTTCTGCTTGGCAGTGGGGCGCCACCTCTTATGCGCATGGCTCAGTGGAGTTAAGGCATCCTTCACCAGCACATTTTACCAGATTCAATCTCTGACAGCTCTAAAAGGGATTGCAGGTAGCATAGAAGCATTCTTGGAAAGGCA
Source organism: Podarcis gaigeae (assembly GCF_964106915.1). Taxonomy (NCBI): domain Eukaryota; kingdom Metazoa; phylum Chordata; class Lepidosauria; order Squamata; family Lacertidae; genus Podarcis; species Podarcis gaigeae. Next base: position 16,122,604 of record NC_139688.1, read on the forward strand.
CAAAAACCTTCTTGGAGTCCTTATCCCAACACATTAGTTTTGTACTGCTGATTTCATTCTGGCGTTTGAAATACTTTTGACCTGAGTGCTTCTTCTGATCCTGGCTCTTAATTGTTGTTACTTGGCAGTGTGAAATATTGATAGCATTGGTCAAAAAGATTGGCAGCTGCATGGATTGTTATTAACCAGCCTCTTGGTTCCAGCTTAAAGTTCAATAAATACCAAGATGCAGCATAAGCCCTGAAGGAGCCTTCCCTCCCTCTTCTTCATGCCCCCTCCCCACCTCACAAACAAGAGAAAATTAACCATTTGATGATTTCATAACCTGCTATCCCAAATGTACCTGTACCAAATGTACCAAATGCATACATTTCTTTTTTTAGTCTATAGCAGTGGTTCCAAAACCTTTTCAGCCCACCACCCCCTTGGTACCATAAACTCATCCCCTGTGCCCTCTACCCTATAAAAGGCATTCAGAATAGCAGTAAACACAATAAAGTTCCAAACAGCAACAATTAATTGCACATTCATTCAAAATCCAGTTAAAATCATTTAGTTTAACTGGTTCAACAAAAATGATGAACTTGATCTGCTGATGCCTGATTTCAAAGCCTGATAGTAATTTGCCCCCTCCAGCACCCCCTACCCTCCTTGCCTCTTAGTGCCCCCAGGTAATTCCACCCCCCACCCCCAGGGGGCAGTAACACCCACTTTGGGAACCTCTGGTCTATCGTGATTTCAAAAGGGAACTAAAATGATCAATGGAATGGAGCATTTCTCCAATGGAAATAGGTTTGAACTTATGAGGCTTTTTAGTTTAGAGAAAATGCAAGCAGGAGTCAACAGGACAGAGAAAGGTTTTTCTGCCTCTCTCATAATGATAGAACATCCAGTGAAGCTTAATGTTGGAAGATTCAGAGCAGACAAAAATTAACTCCTGAAAAGGTTACTCCATTTCATGATTATTTAGAGTATCCTTTAGGTTAAAGGCAGAAACATAATCATATGCTAAAAAGAATTGATAAGTAACTTGTTTGAACAATGGCAACAATCTCCCTGCCTTTGTTCTGCATGTCTGTGGTAATTGAACCTACTGCATTTCAGTGCTGACATTTAATCAATGCATGTAAATCACCTCAGAGGCCTATTATTCTTGTATTCATTAATCCAGTCATGCAGAAGTCGGGCACACGAGCTTGTGTGCAAAGATTTTTGTAGCGGAGGTCAAAAAGGACCCCATGCAAAGTGTTCTTTTCTTAAGATCAGTTGTTTGTTGCTTCCTTACTGGGTGTTCTTCAGCAGCAACAAGAACAATAAATAATCCCTTAGGAATTCTACTTTTGCCTGTTTCACTCCTGTAAACTGAGGTTCCCCCTCATGGTTCCCCCTCATGTTTTGCCCAAAGAAACTGGGAGGTAAGTTGAGATGGAGGTTATCCAAGTTCAATGTGTTGTCAAATAATTTCATCCCCTTTCCCTCCTCACATGACATACCTCAAGCATTTCTCCTTCCCATTGTGCCTATTTGAGAAGTGGGGAGAAGAAATATTTGTGTGGGAAATTCATTCCCTATGGGAAACTGTCACATGAGGCAGTAGTCTTGCCTCCCCTAGTTCCCTAAGACCACAATCTTTCCTCTTCCCTTTCCTCCTTTGCCACTTCCTTTTAAACCTTCTTGGTAGAGCCTGCGATTTCTCTTCCTCCCTAATCCCATACAAAGGTTTCCCAGCCTCCCCTTCTGATCAAGAAGGACTGCTGCTAAGGTGATAATAGCTAAAAACTTGGAGGGAAGTATATCTCCTACTATAGGGGATTGAGAAAATTTGGTCCATAGCAACTATAATTAAGCTAACAAAAGAATTTTTTTGTAATGTTTCGGAGCAACAAGTTCAATGATAATGTCCAATTTAATGCTGCTTTCAAACTGCTATAATAGTATTTCTTTACATTCTTTATCTTTGATTTATTTTGTCTGTTAATAAATAAAATGTAAGGTTGTTGTCATACTGCAGTCTGCAAGGCTGCCAACAGGGGGCCACACCAATGGCAGTGTGATGACGGAGCGATAATGAAATGGTTATCCTTTGAAATTCACACTTCTCTGAATGTTGCAGCTAAGCCATGTGTGCATAGAATCAAATAATTGTCAGTTTGTAAGAAAGCCCAACCTCTGGTTCAACCTCTGCAATGCAATGCAGGAACCACACTTAAAGGATCCATGACAGGTGACCATCCAAACTCTGATTAAAAACCTCTAATGAAGTAGAGTCAGTACCTTCCATGGTGCTGTTTATCAAGCAAAACTATACACATAAAATGTGTTAATCAGGGGAAATATGCACTAACAGGCAGGAAGCCCAGGGGACCTACAGTGATACCTCTGGTTGCGCACGCTTCAGGTTACAAGCTCCACTAACCTGGAAGTAGTTGCTCCCGGTTGCGAACTTTGCCCCGGGATGCGAGCGGGAGATGCCATTAGTGAAAGCCACCTCAGGATAAGAATGGTTTCAGCTTAAGAACAGACCTCCGGAACAAATTAAGTTCATAACCAGAGGTACCACTGTATTTAATAAAGACTCTCCTCCTGCAAAGAGGGGAGGGGTTGTGGGCGGGAGCCGATCTCCACCTCAAGCCGGGGCCGTTAGCCCCCTGCCACCCACTCACCTGGCTGGCGCACCACGCCCACGGGCAAGCGCCCAACCAGGTGGCTTGAAGGGGCGTGGACAGCAGCTTAACTTGTTGCTGCGCCAGCCACGCGGCCTCACTTTTCGCCGTCCCGTCGCGAGTCACCCACCCTCCACTCCCTTAGGCTCAGGGTTTCAGTTTTTCTCTTGGCCTTGCTATGGACCTTAGGTTGGTCGCCCTGCTTGTCCAGGGGGCCTGGTAGGAATTTTTCCATTTGGCATTAGGCTTTGTGGTTTTTTCGCCTACCTTGTAGCAACCGTCACAACTTTCGTGGTATTGGTGGGTAGGTTAGGCATTGGAATAATGTGTTTGTGGTGTGTGGAAGGGCTAGGTGTGGCTATCGCCTACGCCTTCAATTTTTGGGTATTCCGTTAAAGGAATCCGGCGGTCGTGGATCCTGTCCGATGCCTGTGTGGTGGGGGGCCATGACACGACCCTCGGTGACATCAGGGGAGAGCTTATAGTTGGATTAGCATCAACAGGCTCCACCTACTGGTGAATAAACCCCGCTTTTAGACTCACCCCTCACCCCAATACCTTTTCACTTGCTGTAATCAATAAAGTTGTGGCCTTTTCTTGCCCATTAACCTTATATTACATGTCCGTGTGTCTTCATTCCACTAAGCGGGGATCGGGTCCTCGAACCACAACAACAACAACAACAACAATTTATTATTTCTACCCCGCCCATCTGGCTGGGTTTCCCCAGCCACTCTGGGCAGCTTCCAACCAAATATTAAAAACAATACAGCATCAAACATTAAAAACTTCCCTAAACAGGGCCGCCTTCAGTTGTCTTTTAAAAGTAAAATAGTTGTTTATTGCCTTGACATCTGCTGGGAGGGTGTTCCACAGGGCAGGCGCCACTACTGAGAAGACCCTCTGCCTGGTTCCCTGCAACCTCACTTCTCGCAGTGAGGGAACTGCCAGAAGGCCCTCAGTGCAGGACCTCAGTGTCTGGGCAGAATGATGGGGGTGGAGACGCTTCTTCAGGTATACAGGACCAAGGCCGTTTAGGGCTTTAAAGGTCAGCACCAACACTTTGAATTGTGCTCAGAAACGTACTGGGAGCCAATGTAGAGTTGCCATATGTCCAGACAAAGCCAGCAATCAGCCATTGGAAAATCGGGACGTATGGCAACCCAATGGTTCAAAAATTGCATTATTATTATTTTGAGATTTTTTTTGGGGGGGCGCGGGAGTTCAACAACTTTTCTGTCCAGATTTTTGCTTTTTGAAATATGTCAACCCTAATTTAATGGAGGAGGCTGCTTCAGCAAAACCACTCCTTTAAAAGGAGGTGGGGCTGGCAAGCTGAGGTGGGGCTAGGCATGGGAGTGGGTGAGGGGTAAAGGGAGTGGGATTGATCAGGTATCATGGGATTAAGCAAGTGTGCAGGAAGGAGGTTGGCAACAGGGTTAGTAGGTAAGCAGGTTTGGCATGCAGGGGCAGCAGCCCCTAGTGCATAGGTAGGAAAACTAAGGCCCAGGGCCCAGATCCGGCCCAATCACCTTCTAAATCCGGCCCACGGACAGTCCGGGAATCAGCATATTTTATATGAGTAGAATGTGTCCTTTTATTTAAAATGCATCTCTGGGTTATTTGTGGGGCCTGCCTGGTGTTTTTACATGAGTAGAATGTGTGCGTTTATTTACAGTGGTACCTCGGGTTAAGTACTTAATTCGTTCCAGAGGTCCATTCTTAACCTGAAACTGTTCTTAACCTGAAACACCACTTTAGTTAATGGGGCCTCTTGCTGCCGCTGCACCACTGCTACACAATTTCTGTTCTCATCCTGAAGCAAAGTTCTTAACCCGAGGTACTATTTCTGGGTTAGCGGAGTCTGTAACCTGAAGCGTATGTAACCTGAAGCGTATGTAACCCGAGGTACCACTGTAAAATGAATCTCTCGGTTATCCTATGTGGGGCATAGGAATTCGTTCATCCCCCCGCCAAAAAAAATATAGTCCGGCCCCCCACAAGGTCTGAGGGTCAGTGGACCGGTCCCCTGCTGAAAAAGTTTGCTAACCCCTGATGTAGTGAATACTTCAGTGACTAATGGTGAATAACTAGCTATCTCTTATGCAGATTTCCAGATTTGGTCCCCGCCCCCCATATTGAGTTGGAAAGACCACTCACCTTTCAAGGTGGGTGGCATTGCGGCTGGGCATCCGGGCCCTCGTGGCGATCTGGCTCTGGGGTCGGGGATTGATGCCCCCTTCACACCAACCACCGGCTGCATCACACCCACCCAGCCAAAACAAATGAAAAGCTAGTGAGTTCAGTGCTGAAATTCTTTTTCTCCTTTCATGCCAGCACTTGTCAGTCCTCCCCGCCCCCCATAAATGTGGAGTTATAACTAACCCAACAGAATAATCTGAGCTAATTTTCTTTGTGTGGCTATGACATCCATTCAGAACTTCAGAGGGAGCGAATGCTGGAATGAAATGACCTGGATAATAACTTTGTCCTGCTGAATAGTGTCCAGCTACCTGCCTTCTTTTAGTCTGTGTCAATCCAGGTCTCCCTAGTTACCAGCTTCAGAAACAGATGAAGGAGCTGATTGAACAGTAATGTGCCTTAGAGGCATCCTTCTTGATGACCTTCATTTCCAGCAGGTCAGATTAGTTTCCTGCCCAAGAGGCTCTGCATTATTGATTCATCTGCCTCTAAACAGATGCACCACTAGATATTGGCATCCCGGTTTCAGGTCCTGGAAATGGAAATGGAGCAGATATTTAATGTACCTGAGAGGTACTGAGCTATGGAAGATGCTTAGCTTCCAACAGCTAGGAGCAGGTGAGTCTCTACGGGAGGAAAAATGTATGCTGATAGCCTTCCCTCCATGGAAGGCTCAGACAATTACATGAGGAGTGTTTGCAAGATGTCGTACCCCTCAGGAAAGATCTGCCTTTACACCGGACCCAGTTGGATTCTTGGTTTGCCTTTTCTGTAGCTGAACATGTCACAGTGGCTTCATCACTTCTTCATACCGGTTTAATGTGTGACTAAGCATAAGTAGGAATTCATTTTCACATCTCCAAAAATACATCCGAGTGGGGAAAAAAGATGCACTGACTTTCTTCTCCCCCTTCTTTGCCCTTTGGACTGTTAACAATCATGTCAAGGTTTTGTTTTTGGTTCTTCCTGCTGATGAGATGCACAGACTTCAAAGCTCCAAGCATCTGTTCACTCGAATGATCAAAGAAGCCGAGATGTTGGTGGGAAGTAGGAAAGTTGCGGAACAAAAAGGGAAAGTGGTGACATCATAACTAGAACTTTCTACAGTGGAGCTCATCAGATAAATAAGTCTTTGGGGGGAAAGAGGGTTTCTTGAGCCAACTCTTGTTGTGTCGCAACAGTTGTCCCGATCAGGACCTTGAAACAACAACCCCACTCTTAAAGTCGCCAACCATCACATAATATATTAATGAAATATCAACCAACTTGGATCCTATAATAGTCAGGTGAGGCCCTTATTGATGGTCTCACCACTGGAGGCTGACCTATGACAGAGCCTTTTTAGTGGTGATTCTGTGACTTTGGAATGCCCTCTGCAGTGAGGTGTGCCTACCTCCATCATTCTTCCCTTGGAGGAGGAACTTGAAAACATTCCTCTTTATGGAGGCATTTGCTGACTGAATAATACTGTTCCTGGCAACCTCATGATCATTGGATGGGAGAATGCTTTTAACTGAATCAACTTTTACATGTTTTAATTGCCTTTATACTGTTTTTGCTTTGTTTTTCCTTGAGTAAGAAGGGCAGGGTAGAAATTCAAATAATAATAATAAATAAAATAATAGGGTTTTCATATATTTTCCCCCATGTATTCATTGAACTCATGGAAGGGGAAGCGGGACTATGACTGGTGACCCCACCTGCAAAATCAATAGCCCCGATAATGATGATGACAATTGTACCCTGCCCATCTGGCTGGGTTTCCCCAGCCACTCTGGGCAGCTCCCAACAGAATATTAAAAACACAATAAAACATCAAACATTAAAAACTTCCCTAAACAGGGCTGCCTTCAGATGTCTTCTAAAAGTCAGATAGTTGTTTATTTCCTTGACATCTGAAGGGAGGGTGTTCCACAGGGCGGGCGCCACTACCGAGAAGGCCCTCTGCCTAGTTCCCTGTAACTTCACTTCTCGCAGGGAGGGAACCGCCAGAAGGCCCTCGGAGCTGGACCTCATGTCCAGGCTGAATGATGGGGGTGGAGATACTGAGCCCTTCTTCCAACATCTCTGTGCTTGGCCAAAGGTGTCTGTGTGAAAATGCAATTGCATATATCATTCAGGGGACATGGGTGGCACTGTGGGTTAAACCACAGAGCCTAGGACTTGCCGATCAGAAGGTCGGCGGTTCGAATCCCCATGACAGGGTGAGCTCCCATTGCTCGGTCCCTGCTCCTGCCAACCTAGCAGTTCAAAAGCACATCAAAGTGCAAGTAGATAAATAGGTACTGCTCCGGCGGGAAGGTAAACAGCGTTTCTGTGTGCTGCTCTGGTTCACCAGAAGCGGCTTAGTCATGCTGGCCTGGTGACCTGGAAGCTGTACGCCAGCTCCCTCAGCCAATAAAGCGAGATGAGCGCCGCCATCCCAGAGTTGGTCACGACTGGTCCTAATGGTCAGGGGTCCCTTTACCCTTTATATCATTCATACATCCAATTAGCTGGTGTGATCAGGTGTTCTGGGGTGTAGGGCTCTAAGAAGTCTAGAAAAGAGAATGTGCAGTTTGAGAAATGCAACTTATTCTAGAGCTGATTCTGGATCCATTTATGTCTCCCTCTCCCAACTCCCCCCAAAGCAGCCAGAAAGACCGGGTGCTTTTGAGGCGCTATGCCGTATATTGAAGACGAAGGCCTTGTTTAAGTTTGCAAACTGTGTAGGTTTGCTGGAGGTTAACGGCGTTAAATAGATTGGAGTCAAAGCTTCTCATTTGCAATTGGCTATAATCACGTTCGGTATGCGAGATCAGATTAGCGTTGGACAGCAACACTTTGGAATTAAGCAGTGCATTCCCCTCTCCATTAACATCCTTTCAAATTACAACGCTGATCACACAGCTGTGTGCTGCATTCAAAGGGAGGCATGTGCCTGTCCCAGGGAAGGTCGTTCATTAACAGACTGCACTCCACACATCTACATTTCATTGTCTGCCAGAACAGAGCCACCTCAAGCCTTTTGTGTTGGTCAAGTGCTGCTCTTAGTTACTGGCTTTTCAAAGGACGATTGGCAATGGCGCTTGTGAGATCTAGAGTGCCTTCAGAGGTGGGGATTATTGCATTAGTTCTCCAGGTTGCTATGCGAGGATTTCTGTCCCAGTTTCTCATGTTCCTTTTACCCCGAATTACCTGTTGCTTTATGGAACCATGGCTTTTGGCTCACAACAGCAGATATCATTGGGCATGTTGTCGGCGCGCACGCATACACACACACACACACACACACAAACCCACTCTCACTTCATGTTTTTTTCTGCTTCACTTCCACCATGATTCACCCATGAGGGCAGCAGGAAAGAATAGCATGCTGGGATACCGCCTCACATTTTGTTGCTCCATGAAGACGTCCACAATTTTATGGGTTAATGGGGTTGTGAACAGAATTTTTCTGGGAGCAGTGGATGCTCAACATCTGTTAGTTTACACTAGATTTCCAAAAGTGGCTTTTACATCATGTGAAAGATCACATAAAATGTGGAAATTATGAAGTATGGGGACATGGGGAAAGTGGAATAAAGTGCTCTTCGAATACAGCCCTACTCCAATTCTTTCCTCTTTTCATTTGAATAGTGCTTGCCATTTTTGTGAATGTACTTGGGATGTTTGGATGCTGTGCTTCACACCGGTTCCTTGGCCCTCACATTCCTTTGCCTCAGCTGCCCACACAACCATTCATTCTGTGGTGAATATCTGTCCATCCCTGCCATTTAATGATTGGCTGCATGGTGGCCCAGCTGATTTTTTATTGGTCATTGATGTCATAAGAAGACTTCTGCCATTCCATCATGAGGCTGCTGGTGGAGAGGCTGATGGGGAAACAAATCTTTCTTTTTATTTTAAAAAAACACTGGGATTATGATTTTTTTTTTTTGTTATTTTCAACAATTTGTATACCACTTAACACTGTCATCTCTAAGTAGTGTACAATAAAGTTACCAAAGATGCAATAAAGTCAGTTAAAATTAGCCATAAAATCCAAAAACTTAGGCTGTGGACTCACTATCCCTTTAAAGCACATTCAGACCCCATTCTTTCCCTCAAAGAATTCTGGGCATTGTAGTCTGTTAGGGACTGCTGGGAATCACAACTCTCTCTGTTTTAGACTGCAGTGTCCAGAATCCTTTGAGGCATATAATGTGTCTTGAATGTGCTTTAAATGGATAGTGGGTACTCAGGCACACTTAAAAGTGCCTTCTGAAATAAATACGCAAGTAAAATGTCTACACCAGGAGAAAATTCTACAGAAAGAGACCCACAATACTGAGCACATGCCCCTGTGTGGATACATGCTGCACTTCCAAGCCATGGAAACATGGAAACATGGAAATCAAACAGTGATTTTATAGACAGGGAGCAGCTGGCTAAGCATGCACATAATTACAGGTGCTCATTTTATTATTTTTACTTGAAAAAATTAATTATCCCCTCCCGTAATAAAATGACATTTTGTTTACATTTACAGCCCCCCCCCCCAGTAAATGTGCTTAGCATCAGGGCAGCAGGCGCAAATGCCATTTTATCAATGCAGTCATGTCAGTGCTATGATTTAACTGAGTTTAAAACGCACAAACTGCACATGCTCAGAGTGTTTCTTTCCATTTTTAGCCTGCTGGGATCCTGCCCCCCTCCCACCCCGGCAACTTGTCAATGTAGAAATAGCATGGAATGAGGGGAGAAGAGGAATGTTAACTGTCTGCTTCTTATCCGAAGTCTAAAAGGCCATTTAAAATACCTCCCACCCTCTGTATGCCTATTATGCCCAGGGTCTAAAAGTACCTAGCTGCACCACTCAGCGGAGTGAGGATTTGAACCCGGATCTCTCTAGTACAGTGGTACCTCAGGTTAAGAACTTAATTCGTTCCAGAGGTCCGTTCTCAACCTGAAACTGTTCTTAACCTGAGGTACCTCTTTAGCTAATGGGGCCTCCTGCTGCCACTGCGCTGCCGCTACACAATTTCTGTTCTCATCCTGAAGCAAAGTTCTTAACCCGAGGTACTATTTCTGGGTTAGCGGAGTCTGTAACCTGAAGCATCTGTAACCTGAAGCGTCTGTAACCTGAGGTACCGCTGTATTAGACTAGCACTAACCACTATGGTAGAACCACAACTCAGAGGCTTAGTAACTGCCTTGCATAAAGAAGGACCCAGGTTTGGTCCCTGGCATCCCTAGGTAGGGTTGTCAGTTTGCTTTTCTTTGTGCAGAAAGTATTGATCTTTCCTAATCTAATTAATTCAAGAGGGTTCTGGAAGCTTCTCTGTGTGAAAGAAACAAGCAGAAAGTTCATGATGCTTGGCTTATACTTTCAGAGAAGCTGAGTACAGCTGGTTTAAACTAGTTCTCTCTTCTGTCAAGGTCACGCTGGCTGTAAAAGTAGAGCCACAAGGAGCCTGAGTTTCACTTTCTCTTTCTGTCTCACTTTCCTTCTGGCGTGGTGTTCTGTATACAGACTTACCTTGGTTTTCAAATGGATTCTGTTCCACAAGTCTGTTTGACTTCTGAAAACTTTCAAAAACCAAGGCACAGCTTCCGATTGGCTGCAGGAGCATCCTGCAGCCAATCAGAAGCTGCACCGGACGTTCGGGTTCCAAAGAACGTTTGCAAACCGAAACATTCCTTTCCGGGTTTGCGGCATTCAGGAGCCAAAATGTTTGAGTCGCAAGGTGTTTGCAAACCAAGGTACGACTGTATAATGTTAAGGTTTAGTTTTATTCTAACTTATTGTAAGTTTAAGTTAAGTCTGCTGCAACTGGATTTCTTAATGGCAGTGCCAATCCTGAATGTATTAGATTTGTCATTATGCTCATTTGCCATCAGTAGCAGTAAAGCTCTGCTGGATGAAATATAATTGCCTCTGGTCTATTTTGGGGGGAATCCTGTAATATGATTAAGTTTTTACTCCGCTAACTATACATTGGAGTCCTACTCTGGATCAATAGAAGAATTCCATGACAAGGGTCGTGTAAGTTCCCTACCTGAAACCTGGGACTGACTAGAGACTAGTCAGTGTAGGAAATGTAGACAGTGCTGAGCTTTGTTGTTTAGTCATTTAGTCTTGTCCGACTCTTCGTGACCCCATGGACCAGAGCACACCAGGCAGTCCTGTCTTCCACTGCCTCCTGCAGTTTGGTCAAACTCGTGCTGGTAGCTTTGAGAACACTATCCAACCATCTCATCCTCTGTCGTCACCTTCTCCTTGTGCCCCAATCTTTCCCAACATCAGGGTCTTTTCCAGGGAGTCTTCTCTTCTCATGAGGTGGCCAAAGTATTGGAGCCTCAGCTTCAGGATCTGTCCTTCCAGTGAGCACTCAGGGCTGATTTCCTTCAGAATGGAGAGTCCATGGGACTCTGAAGAGTCTCCTCCAGCACCATAATTCAAAAGCATCAATTCTTCAGCAATCAGCCTTCTTTATGGTCCAGCTCTCACTTCCATACATCACTACTGGGAAAACCATAGCTTTTACTATGCGGACCTTTGTTGGCAAGGTGATGTCTCTACTTTTTAAGATGCTGAGCTAGATGGACCAATAATCTGACTTAGTATAAGGCAGTTTGCTATGCTAGGGAAGGGCTGCAGCTCACTCATCTGCTTTGCCTGCAGGTGGGTGGTCCCAGACTTGGTCCCCAGCATCTCCAGGTAGGCTCTGAAACACTGGAGAGCTGCTTCCAGCCATTGTAGAGGATGCTGAGCAAGGCGGATCAATGGTCTGACTTGGTAATATGATGGCACCCTATGCTCCCCATAGAAAAAAATGGCGCTCTGAAAGCAACAGCTTGGAAAACTAGAGGGCACTCTACAGGACTGAAACAATGGAGGTGGGCTGAGCATTTGGCTCTGTTCTACCTTTGAAGCAGGTGATCAAAACTAGAGTTCGTTCAGCAGATGATAAAATGGCTCTGGGATTCAGCAAATGCTCATTCCTGCAAGAGAAGCCACCGAAGATGGAGAACTGATTATTTCTTGCCTTCTGTAGATCAGCCTTGCAGGGTACTGTTGGGGCTCCCTCTTCTCTCCACTCCAATTCAACCTCTAAAATGGGGGTCACTTGGCAGAACTACCTTGCCAGATTCTGTTTGGACCTCATCCCTGGCCTTGCTCAGATGGTTAGTATTTTTGAAATCGCAAGTTGGCAAGGAGTTTTCCTGTGTATAAGCCCCAGTTTGCATGGAGGGTACTTCAGCATCTATAGTAGTATGTGAGATGCCAGTAAATTGGATGCAAATGCAACTTCTTCTTCTTTTTTTGCACAGAATAATTACAGAGAGAAATTACATTCAATAATGGATCTGGCACAATACCAGATCTTTTCCAGGTGGCTTAATCTGCACTGGATTTCCATTTCCCCACCACCATGAGTCTGGAAGCAATTTGTGAATGAAAGACGTGGTATTATGATTGATCACTTTTCACATCTCATAACTACTAAATTGCTCGCCTACGATTGTGATACCTCAAGAGCGTCCATGAGATGCTATGAATTCCAGGGACACCTGCCTGCATGTTCATCCACCCACCTAGGCAGAGTAGCAGTGTGGCTGCTACTCCTAAATTTGGCAGTGCAGTGATTTTGTTGTTGTTGTTGTGTTAATGCACTACTCAAAAATCTGAACTGGGTGTAAACAGGCATTAATTTAGCTGAGGGACAAGGGTGGCTTTTGAAACTTGTAATTAACTTCAAATGCCACTGAGAAAAGCTACAAAAATTATCTGGAAATGCAACACCTCCACTCTGAGGCAGGTCTTTAGAGGAAAAACAGCAGCTCTCATTTTATAAAAGAGATGGGGTGATGAGAAGTTGCAAGTGAGTTGATATTATCCTGAGTGGATGGCAGATATTAGTTAATCATAAAATTTGATACATTTATAGGGAGGACACATAAGCAGTCGCTGTCCTTGTGAGAACAATCCATGGTGAAAAATAAGGATATGGTTATCATCTGGCACACAAAGCCTTCCAAGTTAAGGATTTATTTTTTGTAATAATATTTTTTTATTAAATTTTCAAAAAGTTTAACATATATACTTCAATACATAATAAATTCCAAGTTAGGGATTTCTGGTGATGGGCACTAGATGCTGATTTGGCTCAGATCAAAGAACATGCATCCCTATATTATTATAAAGGAGTTTTTAATAGGGTTCTAGATCCATGTTCTTAAATCTTGGGTCCCCAAATGCTATGGGATTACAACTCCTATAATCTCCAACCAGTTTAGCTATTGGGCAGGAATGATGGAAGTGGTAGTCCAAAGCATCTGGACTGCCACAATGGAAGAACATTGTTTTTTTGCAAAACACACACACACCCCTTTATAAACATTATTGACAACCCCAAACTGCAGTTGCAGAGTATTGCACCCTACTATATGCAAAAAAAAAGAAGAAGAAAAAGAAATGGTGACACACCAGTGTAAACCAAGACATCCATATTTCACGAGCTGGCAAGGATGGTGAATACTGAGCATCTAAGTTGGAAGCATAGGAACAGTGGCATAGCATAGCGGTTGCCCCGGGACAAAATTGTCAGGGGGTGCACAATTTCAGCACCTGGTGCTGTCTCAATACAGCTACATGCTTCCATCGCTGGGCTCCATTGAAAATGGCTTCTCCATGCGAACCAGGAAGTGACCTCTCCAGACAACTGAATGACCCTTCTTTTCTCCTAGGGCCTGAGGTCCCTTCAGCACCCACAATAAAATATTTGAGGGGCCCGGGGGCCCCAAAAGTTGATGGGTATTGCCATTCAAATGGTGTGTTCATGCCACATCATGTGATTTGATTATGCAGGGCGGGGCTTACTTGACGCTCCCCAATATTTTATTCAAGTTGGTACCCCTGAGTGAAAGAAACGTGGGTGGCACTGTGGGTTAAACCACAGAGCCTAGGACTTGCCGATCAGAACGTTGGCGGTTCGAATCCCTGCAACAGAATGAGCTCCTGTTGCTTGGTCCCTGCTCCTGCCAACCTAGCAGTTCGAAATCATGTCAAAGTGCAAGTAGATAAATAGGTACTGCTCCGGCAGGAAGGAAATGGCGTCTCCGTGAACTGCTCTGGTTCACCAAAAGCAGCTTAGTCATGCTGGCCACATGACCCGGAAGCTGTATGCTGGCTCCCTTGGCCTTTAAAGCGAGATGAGCGCCACGACCCCAGAGTCGGTCACGACTGGACCTAATGGTCAGGGGTCCCTTTACCCCTTTACCTACCCCTGAGTGACATCCAAAATTTTTGATAGTTAATGAAAGCTCAGCCATTACACCTTAATATTAAAAAGTTTAATTGCCAGACTTTAAAAAGTATTCGCTCAGGAGGAGAAGTTGGAGTGGCCCAGATGATCTCGGAAACTGCTACAGAGCTACAATTTCCAGAGTGGTTTAACAATCAATCCCTCTTCCCCGGGAACTCTGATAACTATGAATCTGTGAGGGAATTCTCAGTGACCTTAACAAACTATAGCTCTCAGAAGCTTTCTCTGTTCAAAGATATCGTAGGACTTTAAATGGATGGTGTGAATGTGGCCACACTGGCTCTGCCCTACCCACAGGACTATCAGCATGTTCTAATATAATACAGAGTGTGTACGCACAGTCTTCACCCAAAAGACCTCTGACCCCCAGAGCCAACCAGAATGCTGGTATAAAAGACCAGAAGCATGCGTTCTATTACAAGGGTTTCATAGAGCCTTCGATTTTACACCAGGAAAATATCAACGCGTGCCATACAAATTGCATTTGATATATATACTCTGCCACAGTGTAAGCTGCTGAAGCAATGAGGCCATCGTGATTCATGTGGAGAGGAGGCCCCAGTTCCTCTAGGCAGGTGGGCAGAGTGGGGAGTGGGGTGGACAGCAACAACGCAGTGTCAAGGTTTGGCTTGCATCCTATCGAACACAGCAGGGACAGGTAATCCACGATGCGCTTTGCCCATTTAAAGGTGAAAAGAAGCTAGCACTGCTAACAGAATGGGGAGAAGGCATACAAATCCTAGGAAGTAGATTCACAGGTTGCAATGATACTTCATGCACTGCAGAAACAATGGCAGAGGCGAAAACCAGCCCATTGTGGGCATAGGCCAGTTCACACATACATGTTCATTGCTTGATGACTGTAGAGAAAAAGGCAAAGAAAAGGATAGACACAACATGCAATTGTGTGTAATATTTTGCACGGTGTGAATAGGGAAAACTTTCCCCAACTTGTTCATGATACTAGAACCAGACGTTTCCTCACAAAGCTGCATGTTGGGAGGACAGATAAAAGGAAATACTTCAAGTGTTCCTACTACATCTCCTCAACCTGATTGTCTCCTCACCTCAACCTGATTGTCTCCTCATTCACACACAAAAAAGGAAACCTTAAACAGTGTGTCTACTTTTCCTATGAACCCATGCCACTCGATCTGCTCTTCTGAAAGCAAAAGTATTTCCTGGTGGCGACCCCACAACCCCCACTTTTGTGAACCAGGGGAAAGAAGAAGCATCTCTGGAGTCAGAATAAGGCGTAATGCTGGCAATCAGCTCTGATTCTGCTAATGGAACATTTCAGTTTCGTGTCCAGTTACACCTTTCTTTGTTCCACCCCACTCCTTGCCCAGTGGAAAATGCTCCATCATCCCAGTAAACAAACACATAAATATTATTTTTGAGCTGGAATCTTAAAAAGCATTCAACCCATCAGTAAGTGTCCATGGTGTGTCTGCCCCTGTTCTGCTGTAGAATAGTATTAGTGTGGTGCTAGATCAGGTGCCCCTTTTCCCAGTAGTGATGTATGGAAGTAAGAGCTGGACCATAAAGAAGGCTGATCACTGAAGAATTGATGCTTTTGAATTATGGTGCTGGAGGAGACTCTTGAGAGTTCCATGGACGGCAAGAAGATCAAACCTCTCCATTCTGAAGGAAATCAGCCTTGAGTGCTCACTGGAAGGACAGATCCTGAAGCTGAGGCTCCAATACTTTGGCCACCTCATGAGAAGAGAAGACTCCCTGGAAAAGACCCTGATGTTGGGAAAGATGGAGAAGGAGAAGGGGATGACAGAGGACGAGATGGTTGGATAGTGTTCTCGAAGCTACCAGCATGAGTTTGACCAAACTGCGGGAGGCAGTGGAAGACAGAAGTGCCTGGCGTGCTCTGGTCCATGGGGTCTCGAAGAGTCGGACACAACTAAACGACTAAACAACAACAGAGCAGGTGCCCACTCTCTGCATTTTTCAAAAACCGTAGAAGATTATATTTGTTCCAACAGGCTTTCCCAGCTGGGTAAATGGGTCTTTTTCATTAGTGTCCATTTGTTAGGGCTTTAATCTTAAACTTATCTTAAACAATCTTAAACAAATGCATTAGCTGATTTGTTGTTTGCAATGTGTTACACATTTGTTTCTGGGCCCAAGTCAAGGCACTCACATTAACACCTTAAATGACACAGGCCCTAGATATCTGAAATACCCCCCCCCCCGTTTCCTACAGATTCTCTTGGGTGCTAAGATCAGCAGAGGGGGCCTTCTTGGTAATTCCTCCACCCTCAAAGGCTTAGGGGAGTGAGTGGTCCAGGTGAGGGCCTTCTCTGTGGCAGCTCCTAAGTTCAGACCCTCCAAGTGTCCCTATTTTCCAAGGACATCCCTGATTTAGAGAAGCCATCCTGGTTTCTGATTTGATCCCAGAATGTCCCACTTTTCCTTAGGATGTCCCTATTTTCATTAGAGAAATGTTGGAGGGTATGGAGTTGTCTGACCCCCAAGCCGTCTGAAAGCAATACTGTAATGGGAAAGGGGGTTTTAATGTTTAACATTTTATTATGTTTTTATATATGTTGAAAGCTGCCAAGAATGCTGGGGCAACCCAATAAGATGTGTGGGGAATAATAGCAATATTATCTTTATGGCTTGGAACATCCCTATTTTCATCAGAGAAAAGTTGAAAGGTATGTAAGTTGTGGAACTCCCACCCCAGACCCTCCAAGTTGTCCCTATTTTCCAGGGACAATGCCAGATTTATAAAAGCCATCCCAGTTTTTTATTTTATCCTGGAATGTCCCGCTTTTCCCTAGGACATCCCTATTTTCATTGGAGAAATGTTGGAGGGTATGGAGTTCTGTGACCCCCAAGCCAAGTAGATAAATATCTATATAGCCTTTAGAAGGCACCGGAAGGCAACCTTGAATAGGGACATTTTAAAATGTTGAGTGTTATGTTTTTATATATGTTGGAAGCCACCCAGAGTGGCTGGGGCAACCCAGTCAGATGGGCAAGGTATAAATAATAAAACTGTTGTTGTTGTTGTTGTTAAGCTTCCTGCAAATGCTGAAGACACACCTTTGTCCTGGCGTTTGACACTTGAGCTGCAAATTTTTAGGACTCATTATGTTATTTGATTGTTCTAAACTGTTCGTAACATTGTTATTTAATGTTATAACCTGCCCAGGGACCTCAGGGTGAAAGGTGGGTAAATAATAGTAGCATCATCATCAACAACAACATATATATATATATATATATATGCTTTCGTAGATTTTCACGGGTACAGGAATGCAGGTTTTGGTGTCCTCTTCAGCACCAGCCTGAAGATGACGAGTGAGACCTCGTCGAAACGTCGCCTAGACACCCCAACTTTTACACGGGAAGACACCCGAGGACACCAAAACCTGCATATATATATATATATATATATGCTTTCGTAGATTTTCACGGGTACAGGAATGCAGGTTTTGGTGTCCTCGGGTGTCTTCCCGTGTAAAAGTTGGGGTGTCTAGGCGACGTTTCGACGAGGTCTCACTCGTCATCTTCAGGCTGGTGCTTTCGGCTTCTTGTTACTGGAACAGAGCGGGATCTCAATGTTTGAGTTCCTATAAATACTGTAGAGGGGGTGTGGTGTCTAGCCTCCAATGTTCTGGGCAGAGAGGAAGTTCCCAGGCTAGTGTGCCTTTTCTTCTTTTGTTCCTTAATTACTTGAGAGATACCTTGAGTGATTTCTTGAGTGATATCCTGAGTACCACTTAGGTGGGTCATTAGGTGTGGATTAGTTGCTAAAGTCTTTGTGTCTTGACCTCTTGAACTTTGTGAAGAGTTTTCCTGAGAAGATGGCTGTATTGCACTTAGTTGTGCTTTGGCTTGGCTTCGTGTATAGGGGCGAGCTGTGGTTTTGTGGCTTGTGTCAGCCAGATCTGTGTAGGGATTGCAGGGGGGTGCAGCATCCGGAGGTGCCACCATGGATTGGCTACTGGATGGTGTCAGTAATTCATCTGTGGAGAGGGTCTGGGTTTGGGTCTGGTGTGGTTGATTGGTGTTGGCGTTCTGTGTGCCTCTGGATCTGGTGTCAGTTTTTGTGGGGAGGGCTAATTTCCAGATGTCTGGCAAGCGGGATGTGTCGTCACGCTTGTTCATGTTGTGAGGGTGTTTCTCTATCTCGATGGCTTCCATGATTATTCTCTTGTGGTGATGTTCCGTGTTAAAGAGCAATTTGGAATCTGCAAAATTAATTTCGTGTTAATTTCACTCAAGGTATCTCTCAAGTAATTAAGGAACAAAAGAAGAAAAGGCACACTAGCCTGGGAACTTCCTCTCTGCCCAGAACATTGGAGGCTAGACACCACACCCCCTCTACAGTATTTATAGGAACTCAAACATTGAGATCCCGCTCTGTTCCAGTAACAAGAAGCCGAAAGCACCAGCCTGAAGATGACGAGTGAGACCTCGTCGAAACGTCGCCTAGACACCCCAACTTTTACACGGGAAGACACCCGAGGACACCAAAACCTGCATATATATATATATATATATATATATATATATATATACCTTGAGACAGTGGTTTAGAAGGTGATTAATAAATTTATTGTTATAATAATAATTAGCAACAATAATCATAGTCATGCCACCTTCCAGTTTAGAACAAGGGGTGGGGAGACGTGGCGATGCTGTGACTACACCCAGTTTGGAGCATATCTGCATCTCTCCCTCCATCCCCTATTTACTGACAGATGTTTGGTAACAGCAGCCATCACTGATGGGAAAAGGTCGTGTCAAGATAACTTATCCTGGAGGGCTATTAGTCTCTGATCTGAGATATGCTGCATGGAAGGTGGGGGGGGAGAATGAAGGCAGTAGTAAGTGCTGGCATTGGAGCCATTTATCACCTACTGCTGTGTGTGGAATAAAAGGGATTCACTTTGAAGACAGTCTATTATCGGCTTCTCGCCAGCTTCATGCTGTCATCTGCTTCTTTCTTTCTTTCTTTTCATTTTCAGAAGTCAATAAATTTAGGAAGGCCACATTTGGAGTGTAAGTACTGTTATACTTCTAAGTTTATATACCGGCCTTTTATTTACAGCTGCTTTGCCCATTTTTCAGGAAAGGAATAGTTCGTGCATTTAGGTGTGCCTAGCTACTTTTCATTTACAGCCCCACTCTCTCTCTCTCTCTCTCTCCTTTCTTTTCTCTGACATTAATGTTCCTGAATGTCTGCACCAGGAAGGGGAAAAGGATGGTTCCTACATTCTCATATCCTCAACCATTTGCATTAAGCTGAAATACAGAACTGGGACAGACAGCCGAATCCATCTCCCATTTCAGATGCTCAAGAGGGGTCAATGCAATGGGTGCTAGAGATCAATAGTAGTTCAGCTGCACTGAACTCTTGTGAAGTTCGGTTTTCAGTGAAAAAGGTGCTTTCTCAGGGGAGCGAAAGGCTCTATTAAGAAAAAGGGGGGGGGGGAATCTGCCTTCCACATTTTAATGCAGTTTCTCTCATACTTGTTTGCAGAAATGTTTCCATGATTTGCTGCCTTAGACACCCTCCACCTTTTAAAGTTCTATTTGAAAGGGCTTCTTTCAATCTAGCCCATTAGGGATCAAATAGTCAACATAATGATGTCGTGGAATCATGTAGCCAATCAGATCTGGCTACACGATGATGAAGCTGAAGATAAATGAAGTTCTCACATCTCCCTTGTGCTGAATGGTGGGATGGCAGAGGGGAAATGCAATCCTTTTGTACATGGGTGGATATTCCGTGTTTTGCCATGACATGCTGGCATTTTATACCAACAACATGTTGTGGCAAGATTTTTGCCCTGATATCTTTTGGGGGAGGTAAAGGTGAAGGACCCCTGGACAGTTAAGTCCAGTCAAAGAAGACTATGGGGTTGAGGCGCTCATCTCACTTTCATGCTGAGGGAGCCGGCGTTTGTCCACAGACAGCTTTCTGGGTCATGTGGCCAGCATGACTAAATCGCTTCTGGTGCAACAGGACACCATGGCAAGTGCCAGTGCGCACGGAAACGCTGTTTACCTTCCCGCAACAGCAGTACCTCTTTATCTACTCACACTGGTGTGTTTTTGAACTGCTAGGTTGGCAGGAGCTGGGACAGAGCAATGGGAGCTCACCCCGTGGCGGGGATTTGACTTGCCAACCTTCTGATCAACAAGCCCAAGAGGCTCAGTGGTTTAGACCACAGTGCCACCCACATCCCTTTCATCTGGGGAAGAATGCAGATGGAGCTGCATACCTGGCAACAAATTCAATTGGCAGTAATCAGCGCAGATAGACAATGCCTGTATCCTGGTGTGCATTCTATCAGATATCTGTGGCTAATGCATCAGTCTTGTTGATTTAGCAAAGGGAATGTATCCCTTTCCCCCCAGTGCGTGCATTGGCAAAAAAAGTTACATGCTTTTGCAAGGAAATGCAAACCCATCCCACAAAGCAACAACAACAACTGAAAGAGGGGCTGAAAACATTCACAAAATATGTTCCTCCTGTGGAAGGCAAAACACTATCCACAACAGGTAAAGGGTTGGGAAGAACCAGGAAAAGTTGAGTTCAAACACCTCTTCAGGTATTAATGCATGAGGTGACTTTGAGCAAGCAGACACAGTTCTGTAACTGTAAAATAATAATAATAATAATTGTGGACTCAATTCTTTGTATTCAATAAGAGGCAGATCAGACTCCAAAGCTGTTCGCAGTCATGGAGCTCAGTAGTTGACTGGGGCCTAGTTACTCTCAGCTTAGCCTACCTTGCAGGGTTCTTTAGAAGCATATATATATATATATATATATATATATATATATATATATATATAAACATTTAAATACAACATTTAAGAAAGGATCAAGTGGAAAGGCAGGATATAAATTTGAGTAATAGCTATAATTAAATGGTTATCAATAGTGACTGACTCCAGAAGGTTCTTGCGAAGGCAAACAGGTGAAAGACTGTGATGCCCCCCTGCACACCAATTGTACTAGATAGGTGATTAATAACAATTTGCTTTCGGGTAAATGTCAATTTCATGCCAGTTTCACTCAAAAATTGGTTTCCGCAGATTAAAATTGACATGCCACGGACGGGCATCTAGACACTCCAAAATGAAATGGCACATGCCTTAAGGCGGTCTAGGATAAGGTGACAATTAAAAATGAACAAACAAGAGTATCTGAAGCAACACTGAACAGCTCACCAATTTGGTTGTAGCTAATCAAGTTTCAGTTTAAAAGTTTGTGGAGGAGGAAAGCCTGCTTGTTTCATTGAATACTGTGCATGAAACACGATAAGAGCAGTCAACATTCATTCTCAACTGAAGGCTGCAGACATACCACCATCTCATTGTCTCCTGCCAGATGTTTTTTTATGGTGGTTTTTTTTTTTTGAGGACCACATGCAAAATAAAACCTTAATCTGCAAATCAATTTTGCCATGTATAATTCATTTCTTTCTATCCCCATGTCCCTGCTTCCCTTCCTTCTCCACAAATCTACATCTGCTTGGCTTAATCGGTTTACAATGTCAGAGCGTTTAGCAATGTGCATTAGACCTGACGTGTGCGATTCTGGTGCAGAACGCGGACCCAAATGCAAAGGACTTCTGTGAAAATTAATGAATTTGAAACCTTTCCGCAATTAAACAATCTATGGCCTTTTAAACTGCGACAGGGGCTGTTGTTTTTGTTTGTTACCATGGTGTGTGTTTCTGTGTTTTTATATTGCAAACTGCCCTGTGATGCTCGAATGAAGGGCGATATAGAAATTTAAACAACAGCCAATGAGGAAAATGGCCATTTTTTGCCATCTGGTCCTGGCAAGACACTACAACCACAACCTCTTTAATCAGGCAACACATATTTTAAAGACCAAACATACTTCTTACTGTTTTAAAGATTTGCTATTGTTTTTTGTTTTCTTAAATTGATCTTGCCTAAGCTGATCTGGGGCCTGAAGAACAGAGAGAAAATGCTTTAAACAGCAAATAAAACAAGCCATTGAACAACATTAGAAAGAGCGTTTGCTGAATTAAACTTACCTATCTGCAGACATCGTGGAATTATGTTACCTGTGTACAGTCCTTTTTTTCTAAAAAAAAAATGTTTAGGGGTACTCTCATTTTGACTCAATAAAATACCATTTTATAGTTAAAATTGGGGGAAAGAAATACAGTAAATGGATAAAAGTACAAAGAACACGCATTACCTCATATTACACAGCTGACAGCTCACAGTAACTTCCACATTGGCATGAGGTAGTGTGCACTAACATCCCGGGAAAGGAAGGAAGCCGCCATTGGAGGTGGTAACAACAAAACTGACCAATCACCATGCTAGATTCCAATTCTTACTTCACACATTAGACACCTGCTTCTGTCTGAGACTCAGGAAACTCTGTGACAGGAAATGAGGCCACCATCGGGGTAGCTATGGAACTGACGATTCACTGTGCTATTCAATGGAACTGACAATTCACTACGTTAGAGAAGAAACTAAAACTTGTAATTTTTTTGGTCTTTTCTCTCATTAGAGTCACAAAATGTTTAGGGGTATGTATATCCCTGCGCCCCCCCCCCCCAGAAAAAAGCACTGCCCATGTATTAAGTGTTGCATGAACCCTCTCAAAGGTGGCATGAGGATTTTGATGTTAGTGAATTCCGCTTTATACTGAGACCGACCATTGTGTCCATCTAACTTGGTGTTGTCTGCACTCACTGACAGAAGTTCTGCAGGATTTATATTATCGGATGAGGCTGGGCATCGAACCCATGAATTTCTTGTGTGCAAAGTATATGCTTGACCATGGAGCTACAGCTCTTCATCCCTGCTTGATCCATGACCAGAAAAAATGGTTGCA
The DNA here is from genome assembly GCF_964106915.1 of Podarcis gaigeae. NCBI lineage: Eukaryota > Metazoa > Chordata > Lepidosauria > Squamata > Lacertidae > Podarcis > Podarcis gaigeae. The sequence goes on from NC_139688.1 coordinate 16,145,625, forward strand.
GATGCCCACACTGGCGCAAAATCTAGTGGGAATCCCCTTTCCCACTTCCCCTTCAAAGGCGCCATCCTCTTCCTACTTGGTGACCTTAATGAGATGTCAGAGGGTTAATAAGAAAATCAATTTACCTTTTTTTTAAAAAAAGAAAGTGCAAGAAGTAATTAAAGTCTAAGGGAAAGCTGTATCATAATTGAGAATGAGTAATGAGCAAGTAGGATATGAAGGGGGGGAAGAGTTTGGTAATTAAGACAGGAAGTTCAGGACAACGAGAAGGAATAATGTATTTTGTCACCTCTGGCACAGTGATTGCCTGCTGATATTAAGCTGGCCAGCTTAAGCGGGAGAACAATTGGCCCCATGGCGCAAGGCGGAGCTGGATCCCAGTGGCTCATCGTCAGAAGAGACGGCTTTGAGGAAACGGTAATAGACAGGCTCCTGATAAAATCAGGGCGCTCAGATTAATGAAACTGAAATGCATTAAAAGGATTAAAGAGCAATTGTGTCAGCAATTTATATTAAAACTCCCAAAGTCATAAGTCCTTTGGAATCTGAATAGCAGCATATCCCTGAATTATCTCCTGAGGAACAGCGAGTTTAAAGAAAACTGGGGTAAGTTACAGTTCCTCAGTCCTCTTAGTGAAGTAAGTCGAGACATTTCAACAGTTAATTCAGCCTGTTGGGGCACAACTGCCTACAGGGAAAACTGATTGTGCTTCTGATTTGGGGAAGGGTCATAGCTCAGACGTGGAGGTCATGTTTGGCAGGCAAAATGTCCCAGGTGGGTTAAACCACAGAGCCTAGGACTTGCCGATCAGAAGGTCGGCGGTTCGAATTCCCGCAACGGGGTGAGCTCCCGTTGCTCGGTCCCTGCTCCTGCCAACCTAGCAGTTCGAAATCACATCAAAGTGCAAGTAGATAAATAGGTACCACTCCGGCGGGAAGGTAAATGACATTTCCGTGTGCTGCTCTGGTTCGCCAGAAGTGGCTTAGTCATGCTGGCCACATGACCTGGAATCTGTATGCCGGCTCCTGTGGCGAATAAAGCGAGATGAGTGCTGCAACCCCAGAGTCGGTCACGACTGGACCTAATGGTCAGGGGTCCCTTTACCCTTTACCTTTTATAACCCCCTGCATCTCATGGTAGGACTAAGGAAACAACAACTTCTGAGATCCTGAAGAGTCACTGTTAGCCAGCATAGATAAATATGGAGCTACATGGACATAAGTCAGATTCCCAGATATTATGCAGGACTTTTTCCTCCCCACCCAGAACTCAGTTGTGGCACCTTTCAGCTGGGCGCCATTGCCATTATAAGAAAACAAGGGAGGTGTTCATGGTGAGATCTGGCACCTATTTTTCTAGAAAAACACAGCCGTTTTAGTCTATTGTAAAGTCACTGTGTACTTCTGGTAGTAGCCTAGATGCATTTTACGCCTTTTGTAGTCATGTGAAACATCTCCTGTGTCCCACTTACCTCAATGAACACTCCTTCTGAGCCTCTGCAATTGGCCTAAAGTGCTGCTAGATACAGTGTGAGTATCTGAAGTGGAGCTGGTCAACTTTAGAAGGACTGCCCTTCCTTCTTCCCACTTCCCACAGAAAGGGTCTCCTATTCTAAAGACACTTCCACACCATCTGTTTAAATGATTACTACAGCCCTTTAAAGGGACGCGGGTGGCGCTGTGGGTTAAACCACAGAGCCTAGGATGTGCTGATCAGAAGGTCGGTGGTTCGAATCCCTGCAACGGGGTGAGCTCCCGTTGCTCGGTCCCTGCTCCTGCCCACCTAGCAGTTTGAAAGTGCGTCAAAGTGCAAGTATATAAATAGGTACCGCTCCGGCGGGAAGGTAAACGGCGTTTCCGTGCACTGCTCTGGTTCACCAGAAGCGGCTTCGTCATGCTGGCCACATGACCCGGAAGCTGTATGCCGGCTCCCTCGGCCAATAAAGCGAGAGGAGCGCCACAACCCCAGAGTCGGTCACGACTGGACCTAATGGTCAGGAGTCCCTTTACCCTTTACCTTTACAGCACTTTAAACACTCAAAAAATTCTGAGAGCTGTAGTTTGTTAAGGGGGCTGAGAGTTGCTAAGAGATCTCTACTGTCCTCCCAGAATTAAAAATCTCACAGTGATTTTACAATCCCAGGGAATTCTAGGAATTGTGATTCTGTGGGGGGGGGGCAGAGGTACCCTAACAACTCTCAGCCCTCTTAACAAACTACAGCTCCCAGAATTCTTTGGAGGAAAGCACTGATAGTTGAAAGTGTTAACATAGTGCTTTAAATGTAGCGTTATGAGTTGGGGGCTAACAGGCTATATGCCCGAGCCCCCAAATTCATGGATTCAATTCCTGGAATAGCCAGGCTAGCTTTCTGGTGAGGTAACAGCCCTCTAAGTATGGACTATTAAGGTAACAAAGGAAGTGGCTCTGTGTTAGATGACAAATGGGTGGGACCCGCTCCCTCAACTCACTGGTAGTTAGAAATACAAAGGCCAAAGTTGAGAGTTGGATATGTGTAAATAAACTATATATCCTGAAGACAGCCAGTTTCTGCTGTCTCTCATTCCACAGGAAACACAAAACCTGGAACCCCAGAATCTCATACCTCTCAGATACTGGGGTGGCATGCGTCAGTATGGTGTGAACGTGGCTTAAGTCTTCTCACATATTGTGAAGGGTTTTGCTTGGTTTCTGAGGGAACTCCTGGGCAGGGGGAATGAAGTCCAGGCTGGCAGAAGCTTTAGAGGGAGCTTGAACCTTTGAGGAGCTGATAGGTCCAAAACTTTGAAGAAGGCAAATGGAAGCTGACTTGAGTTAGCTTTTCTACAGAGCCACAAGATACCTCAAAGTCTTCTATCCCTATGGGAAGCCATTGTTCCAGTCCAGATCCCAGTAGGGGCGGAATTCTACCCATCCCCGTGTACAAGACCTTATCATGAACCTGTATCATTTTCAGGCTGAGCCCTGTAATTTCATACATAATGGTTCTTATACACAGTTGCTTACATGTCACAGAAGTGAGAGCGATACACAAAACGAATAGGTGTTTCCTGCGTTCCTTTGTGTGTCTCCTCTGCCCTGGGTTCCTCTGTTGAAGAGCACACTGTCAAGGTTTGCAGAGAAGACCTAAAATTAACGATGTCAGACGTCTTTTGTGTTTGGAAGTGGGGGGAAAGGGTGCCGTGTTTCCTATACACTGCTTCTTGATGGTTTTTTTCAGGAAAACCTCTGGGGGCGTGGGGAGAGAAAGATCAACAATATGAGACAGAAGAAAGCAAGTTCTGCCTTTTCCATTGGGGCAGGTACTTATAAGTTGAGATTGAACAGAAATGCCATCCTGCCATGTTAGGCTTCGCTTGGAATCTTTCCCTAAGAGTATTCCTTAATGTTTCTTCGAGAGCTGATGGTGGCGGGGGAAGGTTCAATTCAGAAAATGTTGGGAGCGCTTAACTCTTCCCCATACATGTCTTCTTCCCTGGATTCCTTCCCAGCTATTATGCCCCCCAATTTGTTGAAGGTGGAAGAGAAACAACTGGAAGAAGTTGAAGGAAGCATTAAGCACCTCTTCTCTGTTGTTTCTTTGGACACCCACAAGAGGCTCAGACTCCAAGATTATGTTAGGAGCTTGTCCTACTCTCGAGTAGGACCCTGGCAGAGACACATGCCCAACTGGCATGTTCCCTCCCTCCTGGTCAATTCATTAGCTTTCTTCTGCCCAGACATCACAGCGACTGATGCCAACAGACACCGGCACACTTAGGGATCCGCAGAGTTTGTACATAATGCATGACAGACCTCAGCAACTCAGCATTTTGGCTAACCTACTTTATTTACATATAAACACACACGGAGCACTGCAACATGGCTCCCTCTCTCTCTAGCATGAGACAGCAAAGAGAAAAAGGACAAAGGACAATAGTCCCACTTCATGGAACACAGTAAAACAAACATCCTGTCTCCGTCAGTTCCCACTTTGTGGAGTCAAAACATACACTGGCATGTGAAAGACAACAATCCCATGACTGCAATCATGGAGCAGGAATTCTAACAGATTCAAGTCCCCGAACAATTCACTTGACCCAGTCCTAACAGAGGATTGGGCCTTTGCTATTTGGGTATTTCCCTTTGCTTATTGGATACAGGATTGTTCTATTCTCCGTGATTTAATTAATTCACTTAATTGTGCTTCGACAAATTAATTACCTGTCACAACTATTATGAGATAGCCCAACCGACTCATCACCCCCCCCCCCAAAAAAAAAGAGATGGATGAAAGGAAGACTGAAGAGAAGGCATGCAGCTGCAGAAGGAAGCCAAACAGGAGGAGGAGGCAAGATGCATCTCAGATAGAATTACTAGAGGAAGGGCCAAGAGAGAGGAGCATCTCCCATCTCGCAGCTGTGATCAATGGCCATTTGGGTCCTCCCTTCCAAGTCCTTCTGCAGCCATTCCACAGAACGAGAGGCAGGAAATGCAGTCCTCCACTCTCCATTGGGCTGCCTGGGACTAAACAGCATTGTGTGGTGTAGTGGTTAAGAGTGGTAGACTTGTAATCTGAGGAACCGGGTTCTCGTCTCTGCTCCTCCACATGCAGCTGCTGGGTGACCTTGGGCCAGTCACACTTCTTTGAAGTCTCTCAGCCCCACTCACCTCACAGAGTGTTTGTTGTGGGGGAGGAAGGGAAAGGAGAATGTTAGCCACTTTGAGACTCCTTAAAGGGAGTAAAAGGCGGAATATCAAATCCAAACTCTTCTTCTTTTTGATTCGTCACTCCCTGGAGGTCATTGAAGAGAGCAGCCTCCTCTTTTCCACTGGCAGTTTGTGGTGTGGTGTAATGAGTATTATGAGCCAAAGTGAAATCCAGAGGGGATGTTGGACTCCTCATAGGAGGAGGAGGTTTCCAAATGGGCAGAATGTAAGAAGAGTTGGCTGGATCAGCCCTCAAGCAGGACCCAAACTCTAGAGCACTCACTGTTGCCTCTTGTAGTTTCCAGCAATTGTCACACAGACACACTGCAGCCTCCAACTGTGTAGGCAGTGCAAAGCCATTGTGGCTAGTACAGTGGTACCTCGGGTTACAAACACCTCGGGTTACAAACACTTCGGGTTACAGAGTCTGCTAACCCGGAAGTAGTACCTCGGGTTAAGAACTTTACCTCAGGATGAGATCAGAAATTGTGTGCCAGCGGTGCTGTGGCAGCAGGAGGCCCCATTAGCTAAAGTGGTACCTCAGATTAAGAACAGTTTCAGGTTAAGAACGGACCTCTGGAATGAATTAAGTTCATAACTAGAGGTACCACTGTAATCATATATAGCCTTAACCTCTGTGGATTTGTCCAGTCCTCTTTTAAAGCCATCCAATTTGGAGGCCATCACTGCTTCCTGTAGGAATGAGTTCCATAGATTAACCATGTGCTGTATGAAAAAATATTTGCTTTTATCTTTCCGGAATCTTCCAACGTTCAGTTTCATTGGATGTCTATGAGTTCTAGTGTGATGAGAGAGGGAGAAAACTTTTTCTCTCTCCACTCTCTCCATGCCATGCCTCATTTTACAAATTTCTAACATGTTACCTTTCCCTTACCCTTTCTCTAAACTAAAAAAGAGAGAGTCCCAAATGCTGCAGACCTCACAGGAGACTTCATTCCTTTGCTTTTAATGCCAAGGATGTTATTTTTTTTTTTTACCAGCACTGCTATCTGCATAGACATCAACGAGGGAATCTTAAAAAATAAATTTGTCTCTTTTGATGTTCGGCACATTAACTATGCTCTACTGCAAAGTTGCTTGGGTGTCCATTCAGGTTTGCTTAGCAGTAGGGGAGAAGACAAAAACCTTTCTCTTGCCACTTTCTACATATTCATTTTCGAAACCATATACAGTGGTACCTCTAGTTACGAAGTTAATTCGTTCTGGAGGTCCGTTCTTAACCTGAAACTGTTCTTAACTAGAGGCATGCTTTCGCTAATGAGGCCTCTTTCTGCCACTGCACTGCTAGCGCACAATTTCTGTTCTCATCCTGGGGCAAAGTTCTCAACTCGAGGTAACTCTTCCAGGTTAGCGGAGTTTGTAACCTGAAGTGTTTGCAACCTGAGGCGTTTGTAACTCAAGGTACCATTGTATACCCCTTTTCTAAAAATATTCTCCATAGATGGGTCAACTATAGCAGGGGTAGGCAACCTGTGGCCCATGGGGGTCATTTAACCGGCCCCCGAGCCAAGCCGCCCACTCGGCAAGTCCCCATGAGCTGTGCTAAACCGGCACAGTGCGGTGCGGGGACTCGCTTCCATGTTGCCGGAAATTGCGTCTGTGCATGCTCAGACGCCGGAAATCGTGTCTGTGCAGGCTCAGGTGACAGAAATCGCAGCCGCGCATTCGAAATCTGGCCCACAGAGGGATCTCCGCTGGAGTGAACCAGCCCAGGCGAGGTAAACCTTGCTAACCCCTGAACTATAGTATACTTTAGAGCACGATTGTGTCTTTTAAATAGTGGGTTTATTGTTGACTATCTGACTGCATGTAAGCTTTCATACCCCGCCCCCCATCATTCATAACCCTTAATGCCAACTTTTAGCAGTTCATAAAAATTAATTTCTGTTCATCTTTTAGTTGATTCCACTTTCCTCTTGTTCCCATCTCTACATCCTGTCGATGCATTAATCTATTTCCCACCCATTTTTTGTCACATTGCTGCTGGAGCCTCCTCACCCTCATTTTTGGCCTCCAGTGAGCATTCTTTGTCTGCCATGGGTGCTCTGTACAGGGGCGCTATCTCGCCCTCGGGATTATGGGTGCTTGCCACCCAATATGGGCATGTGACATCACACGCACATGCCTACACGTACTGTGTGTGATGTCACACAGCCAGTGGGTCACATTTTCCCTCTGCCTCCGTGCCCCAGTCCCTGGAAAAGGATGCCTCACTGGCTGGCTGTACAGGATAGAGTTGAACTGCTTCTCTCCCTGCCAGCTTTCTTCATTTATTGGGTGCTCCTATGGCTCTGTATGCTGCCATGTGCACATCTCCCTGGGTGGTGCTGAGTCAGATAGTATCGGGGGATGGGGGACGGACCCACAATGTAACTTTGTTGTTGGCAAAATGGCAAGGAGTCATGAATAGTGCAGCAGCTTGGAATCAAATGGAAACAAAAGCTTCATTCTGGATGGGGGGTGGAGGGGCTGCCCAAATTAACAGAAAAAGTTTCTTGCATCAAATGAAAGCAGAGGCCTATTTGACCACAGCATTATCAGTCTGTAATTTATGGTTTGCTGAATACTTAAATTACCTGGCACCCAGCTATGTCCAGAACAGAGCTGTGTCACTGAAGGCACAATTAATGGGCTGCTTTAATTTAAGATAAGGCGTGATGCAGGGGGAAGGAAATAAATGAGCTGTGTCGCCAAAGCCCTGATATTCTTCAAACCTAAAACAGCTTTGCTCTGTTTTTGGGAAAGGTCTTTGCTCTGCGCTAAGCAGGTCTCAAGTTCAGTCTCCGCCATCTCAAAAATGCCTCTGCCGAAAACCCCAGAGGGCTACAGACGATCAGAATAGGCAGTGCTGAGGAGAAGGACCAATGGTCTGAATAGGGAGGAAGCTGTTAGAATTCCTGCTCCATGATTGCAGTCATGGGATTGTTGTCTATCACATGACGGTGTATGTTTTGACTCCACAGAGTGGGAAATGACGGCGACAGGATGTTTGTGTTACTGTGTTCCGTGAAGTGGGACTATTGTCCTTTGTTCTTTTTCTCTTTGCTGTCTGAAGCTGGAGAGAGAGGGAGCCATGTTGCAGTGCTCCGTGTGTGTTTATATGTAAATAAAGTACATTAGCCAAAATGCTGAGATGCTGAGGTCTGTTACGCATGATGCGCAAACTCTGCGGATCCCTAAGTGTGCCGGTGTAGGTTGGCATTGGTTGCTTTGATGTTCGGGCAGAAGAAAGCTTTTGAAGCTCCCGAATGAACGACCAGCAGGGAGAGAACATGCCAGTCGGGCATGTGTCTCTGCCAGGGTCCTACTCGAGTGTAGGCTGAGCTCCTCACAGAAGCAGCACCACATTTTTAGATGGTAATAAGAAGACTTTATTTTTTAGGGTTCTCTTTGGTTTGGTGAAGGGTTCACAATTAATTAATTAATTAATTAATAATATTAATGGGCATACACCATCCTAAGTCTCTTGGCACATCCCAGAGTGGATTGCAGGATAGATTGCATTCTACTCCCCCACCAAATCATTTGAATATTCACAAACAGGTGGTGGGCCACACTTTCCAGTTTCTTAATCTCAAGGTCATGGGTTCGAGCCCCATTTGGGGCATTGCAGGGGGCTGGACTAGATGACCCTTGGAACCCTTTCCAACTCTACATTTCTCAGATTCTAAGAAGATTTTTCCTACGTAATGGGGGAGCTCAGCTGTATCTGTAGAAGTCATAATCCTAAACTTATACCCACACACCCTGTATCAGTTCACAATGCTCATGCGACATTTAGAAATGCTATAGAAATCAAACAAGGCCCTCTTTCAGCCTGGCAGAGCTTTAGTCTGTTACTTCATGTTATATTTCAGCGCTTGGAAGTTTTAACATTGTTAAAGTTATTGGCAGTAGGCTAGTCAAGCTGAAAAAATACATTCCTCTACTTGTTATCCCTTCTAGGGTTCTAAAGTATATTTTATTGCCACTAAGAATAAGGATGTTATCTACACCACTGAAACACTCCCTTGTTGGCCCGAACAACAGCAACACTAATTGTTTGACAGTACTGCAATATATCTTTCCGAAAGGGAGAAGTCAGATGCGACTTTTCAGGCATTGCAAGTTGCTGTAAAGCATGGGTAGGCAAACTAAGGTCCAGGGGCCGGATCCGGCCCAATCGCCTTCTAAATCTGGCCCGCAGACAGTCCAGGAATCAGCGTGTTTTTACATGAGTAGAATGTGTCCTTTTATTTAAAATGCATCTCTGGGTTATTTGTGGGGCATAGGAATTTATTCATACATTTTTTTCCAAAATATAGTCCGGCTCCCCACAAGGCCTGAGGGACAGTGGACCGTCCCCCTGCTGAAAAAGTTTGCTGACCCCTGCTGTAAAGGATGGTCCTCTCCCTCCCTCTCTTTCTCCCCCCCCCCTCACACAAATGAAATATACATTGAAAGAGTATTAAATGTTCTGGGTCCTTACTGTGGCTCACAATGTCCAATACTTCACTGAGGTCTTAGATGAAGGAGTGCATGAATTATCAAATTACATTCCTTAACATATGAAGCATCCAGAAGGCTGATCACCAAAGAATTGATGCTTTTGAATTATGGTGCTGGAGGAGACTCTTGAGAGTCCCATGGACTGCAAGAAGATCAAACCTAGGCATTCTGAAGGAAATCAGCCCTGAGTGCTCACTGGAAGGACAGACCCTGAAGCTGAGGCTCCAATACTTTGGCCACCTCATGAGAAGAGAAGACTCCCTGGAAAAGACCCTGATGTTGGGAAAGATGGAGGGCACAAGGAGAAGGGGACGACAGAGGACGAGATGGTTGGACAGTGTTCTTGAAGCTACCAGCATGAGTTTGACCAAACTGTGGGAGGCAGTGGAAGCTAGGAGTGCCTGGTGTGCTCTGGTCCAAGGGGTCACAAAGAGTCGGACACAACTAAACAACTAAACAACAACAATTGGTCCTTGCAGTGGCTGTCTGCAGACTTTTTGACTGGAGATGCTGAGAATTAAACCTGGAAGCTTGCAAGTGAGTTTAGGCCTCTTCCAGGAATTAAACTTGGAAACCTGCAATGAGTTTAGGCCTCTTCCTTAACCCCTTAACTATTTTAGAAGCCACTACATTTAATAATCTTTTATGTATACATAAGGCAGCCGTTATACTTTCAAATGGAATGAGGTCTCCTCTAAATGATATATATATATGTCCTGTCTGTGTGCTCCCTCATGCATTCTCTGTCACAGGAGGGAGCAGAGTGGTAACACATGATTCTTTGCTCTGACCTCAAGAAGGTCCTAGCGCACTGTCTCCATATGTGGGGCTAGAAAAGACTGCTATACATATGGGTACTGTCCATTCAAACAAGGCCTATGTTGAGGCCCAAACCACAGAGTTGTTTCTTCAAATATAATCTGGGAACTGTCCACATGAGGTTGGCTTTAAGTACAGTGAAGTGTGGGTGAGTTCCCACAAGCAACAATACAGTGATAACAGCAAGAACCTTCATTGAACTAACAGAACTGGACAACAGGAGCAAAGCAACTTCTTATATACATTTCTGAAGGCCTGGGCCATTCCCACTCCTAACGTGATTGGCCGTCTAAAGCTGTGAACCATAACTCAGAGCTTCAGGGCCAATGGCAGAGGCCCAAATCCTGAAATGTTCTGTGATTGGATATCATGCATCGAATCAGAACACAGGGGCTCAGAATCCTTAGTCCAGACTCAAGCTCAGGCAAACACAGACCACTTGATACATAACATACAGAGCATGTCAGACAGACAGCTGGTTCCATAGGGCTGGGTAGGGTCTCCAAAATATCGCTCAGCATTCAAGTTATTTTGTGTCAATTCTATGCCGATGAATGAAGTTCCCCCTTGTGCTCCACCCTCTACAGGGAGGCATTCACCCCAAAGTATGCTTCTTGCCCGTTCCAAACTTAGGCATCCATGGATTCTCACAGAGGAGATCTTTACATGAGTGATAGGTACTTTTTTGATTAACAGGGGAATGAGCATTTCAGGCTGTTTATCATCTTTCTTCCTCCAGTGTGACATCTCTGCTGATTACACACATTATGGTTAATTTGCAGCTGATAATCAGCCCTCGTTTCTTAATAAACTTCTCATTAAGTGACTGGAGCTGTCACTTTGCCTCCATGTTGCTGCTCCTAAGGATAATCTGTGACCATTATGCAAAAGAAGGGACTGCTGGACGTCACACGTGTCATTTGCAATCATGTACAAAAGCTTCAGAAGGGGCTTGTTAAATAAATGCCCTTCACAATTCATTAGGGCAAAATGGAAAAGTATAATTAATCACCATATTGCCACTTGGTTACTGTATTTTGCTTTCATCTTCAAGGATGTCACATTTCCCCATTTGACAACCCGAATGTGGGATGGATTCACACATGCATGGTCCGCACTTAATGGTTACAGCAGGAGATTTCTGTGTATGTATGCGAATGAGGTTTCAGAGTCTCCCTGACTGACGTAATCTCAAACATGATGCTTGCCAGTGGTCTCCGCTTCCAAAGTGTGACCACAAGTGATGGCATGATGGAATATCTGTATGTGCGAACCTAGCCATGGCAATATAGCAAGAGTTGTTGTGGAACAGTGGAGAGAGCGCTGCATTTGGCCACAAGAGAACTTGATCCCCAGGGTATCTGTCAACCGTGCACCAAAAATTGCAAGGGGACATGGCACACGGCGTATCAGGGGGCATGATAATGGAATAGAATATGTCCTATTTATTCTTACATTTACAAATGTGTAAACATTGGAATACTCCAACACTTTGGCCACCTCATGAGAAGAGAAGACTCCCTGGAAAAGATCCTGATGTTGGGAAAGATGGAGGGCACAAGGAGAAGGGGACGACAGAGGACGAGATGGTTGGACAGTGTTCTCGAAGCTACAAACATGAGTCTGACAAAACTGTGGGAGGCAGTGGAAGACAGGAGTGCCTGGCGTGCTCTGGTCCATGGGGTCACAAAGAGTCAGACATGACTAAACGACTAAACAACAACAACAACAACAAACAAACAATGGAAAGTGCTGAGGCATTAACAGTTCAAAATGGAGAAACTGGCTTTCTTTCAGGATACACAGGGCTGAATCCAAAGCTGTAGTTCTGCTGGCAACACATTGGTAAAGGTAAAGATAAAGGACCCCTGGACAGTAAAGTCCAGTCAAAGGCTGCGCTCATTTCGCTTTCGGGCCAAGGGAGATGGCATTTGTCCACAGACAGCTTTCTGGGTCATGTGGCCAGCATGACTAAACTGCTTCTGGCGCAACAGAACACCATGATGGAAACAAGAGTGCACAGAAATACTGTTTGCCTTCCTGCCACAGCGGTACCTATTTATATACTTGCAGTGCACTGGTGTGCTTTCGAACTGCTAGGTTGGCAGGAGCTGGGACAGAGCAACGGGAGCTCACCCTGTTGTGGGGATTCAAACCGCCGACTTTCTGATCGGCAAGCCCAAGAGGCTCAGTGGTTTAGACCACAGCGCCACCCACGCTGTGCACATATTTCCATGTGTTCAACAGCTTTCCCTCTCCTGTTCTCTATAGCTCAATCCACACTCTCATAATCAGCCCTGGAGGGCTGAGAGACCTTGAGGAAAGAAGGCTCAGAGCCAGGGGATCGGTGGCCCTGGATGTTTTAGTAGAGGTTTCAATGCTAATCCCTTTGTGATGCTGAAACAAGCCTTCAAAGAGGCTCATCCCCTGGGATGCCACTGTTACATCAGGTGAGAGACAGTAGGGCAGCCCACCTGTCCACTTTTGGGCGGGGCAGATATAGACCTGGTCTGTTGTGGGTGGGGATGTTCTCCACTCCCTTCCAGTTATTTCATTACAAACTATCAATAGATTTCCAGGTTGATGGGGGAGGAGAGAGAGACAGACAGAGAGAGAGAGAGAGAGAGAGAGAGAGAGAGAGAGAGAGAGGTGTGCAAATCACAACTCTGCAATTATTCTGCTGCCAAAGCGCAGCGGATGTATTTGCAACCATTGTGAGATGTTTGGTATCTTCAAATCCTACTTATCCTGGGGCTTACATAGACCTCAATTTCCTAATTATCTCTGGAAGTTCATTTCAAGTATGCTCGCTTAAATTAAACTTAGCATCTCAGCATCTAACCTAACTGCCTTCTCCCTTTTAAAGTTTGGCTACTGCTTCCTCAGAGATAAAGATTCACAGTGTCTAAGCAGCCTCCTCCCTTTCCATTGCTCTCTGATGTTTTCTTCAGCAAGCTTTTTTAAAAGAAGAAGAAGAAGAAGAGGGAAGGGATGCAATCAGGGCTTGAAATGAATGACAGTAGTTACTTTATCTGGAAACCTTGGAGGACATGGGAGGATGTGTGTTTTTATGTTTGTGTGTTCCAGTTGTGAGGTTATGAGCCACTTTTGCAACCAGGGCTGCTTTCACACCATACATTTAAAGCACACCATTCCCCCCCCAGGGAAGTGTAGTTTGTTAAGGGTGCTTGTATGAACAGACTTTTTTTAAAAAAAAAAAACAAAACCTCCTGTGGATTTCACCACTTTCCACCCAGAAGCCAGGACATTTTCTTTGAGGCCAGATTAAATAGCACTTTTTAGATTATGGGAATGATTTAGTTTGACTTAAAAGGTAAAGGGACCCCTGAGCATTAGGTCCAGTCGTGACAGACTCTGGGGTTGCGGCACTCCTCTCGCTTTATTGGCCGAGGGAGCAGGCGTTTGTCCGCAGACAGCTTCCGGGTCATGTGGCCAGCATGACTAAGCCGCTTCTGGCGAACCAGAGCAACACATGGAAACGCCGTTTACCTTCCCGCTGGAGCGGTACCTATTTATCTACTTGCACTTTGACGTGCTTTCGAACTACTAGGTTGCCAGAAGCTGGGACCGGACAACGGGAGTTCACCCCGTTGCAGGGATTCGAACCGCCGACCTTCTGATCAGCAAGTCCTAGGCTCTGTGGTTTAACCCACAGCGCCACCTGTGTCCCTTAGTTTGACTTAGGGTTCCCTTATTTCAAATACTGGAGATCCAGACAGAAAAGTTGTTGAGCTGACATTGCAATACATCTGAACATCTAGCTGATTTCCACACAGACACTACTTGCGACTGCAGTATGCCCAGAAAATTTGGCAACTGACTAAAAGGGTGTGGTCCAAGAATTGTATGGTTAGTTGAAACTGATATGTGAAGTTCAGCATCCCACAACATTAGGTGTTTGTCTGTTTGTTTGTTGGCCAAAAATCTAAAGAAAAAGAGTAATTCTTGAGCAATTTTTTATGAAATTCACCAAAATCTACACTTCAGACATGGGTTGCCAAACGTCCTGATTTTCCCAGACATTTCAGTGATTTCTGCCCAGACACTGGCAACCCTACAAACCATAGGATTGGCTGTTGGCCATCCTAGCACCTGGCAGAATTCTCTTTTGGGTGAAAGGGCAAAAGGAGTTCTTTTGCGGTCCAGACTTTTACATCTGATGTTCCTCATGGCTCCCTAGCCAAGAGTCCCTGAACCTTAGAGGAATCCTTCTCCCTGCCCTCCTCGCAGGTTGCCGATTCTCACTCAATTGCTTATTTTGCCCCTTTATTTCAGGTACCCCACCTGTGACTGCTCTGCTCCATAGGCTCTCAAATTCTGAGACCTCTTCCCATTCAGCTAGACAAATCCTTTTTCCACTGGGCCCTGTGCGAGGGGTTAATCTATCCCTCTTTCAAAGAGATTGCCCTGGAAACACGGGCTGTTCCCAGATTTGTTTCCCGAGCAATTGCAATGTGTATGGATATTCAGTAATTTGACACATGCTTAACCAATCAGTATTGGAGGCATCACCAGTAGGGGCACAATTCAATATCAATTAAGACTGCAATTTGTTCACATTTAGTAGGGATTAAGGCCCACTGATTCCCGCGGGTCTTAGTTCTGTGAGAACATGCCTAGGGTGAGATGGTCAGTAGACATTTAATTGAAAGGAAAATCTCACAACTGAGAAACCTCAGCCCCGGAGGCCAACCAGTCCTCTAGAACCTTCCATCTGGTTCTTGGGATTCTCCCCAGGCTGTGCTTTTCATTGGCCCTGCTCTGCCCCTCCTCTTTACTTGCTTTTGCCTGACTGGAATGTGTCTTTGAATTCTGATAAGGCGTCTTTGCTTGCCAGGATAGAATGATCCTCTTTTCTGTGAGTGGGTGTTTGTGTATAGAAACCTCTGCCATAAGTATGGCTGGAATGTAGACCTACACATCAATCGCTCCACCCACTTTTGCATCTGGCCCCACCCACCCTGGTATGTGGCCCCTGGAAGGTTGCCCACATGAGAATGCTGCCTCCAGGCTTAAAAAGCCTCCACACCCCACCTTATAAGGAGGGCTGGCTTCAGGTTTGAGGGAACCACTGTGCTATCTCAGTAGACACCAGTGGCAAAGTTGCTGCAATGAATGCTGGACAACTTGGAGCCACCGTACAAATTCCTTGCAATGCTCAGGACAGACACTGTGTCCAGTTAAAATGGAGGCTCCAGATTACCTGGCATAAAGCAGGCACCAGTAGAGAGTGGGTCTTGGTGATGGGACACTGGAACCTCAGACATGGTATGCTAATTCTGGATCTTCTGTTTGGGGAATATGGGGAGGACCCTCCCTCGGTTTCAGAGCACTGGTTATTCCTCATCAGCACCTATATTTCTGGTTATTATGAGATATAAAGAGTGATTTTAAAATTTCCTCTCTTTTTTAGAGTGTAATCCAACAGAAGGCTTCGGAGCCATGATTAGAATCATCCTTCCCTGCCCCCCCAAAAATAGAATTGTGCCCCTAGTAGCATGTTCAGGTTTATATTTTCATTTTTTTTCAGAGTAGTGGAGGAGGAGCATCTTGCAGGGCAGCAGGTGAGCTGGAAAATAATTAGAATTCTGAGTTCATCTGGCTTAGACACTGAATCAAAGCAGGCCAGTAGTTCCAAACTGTAGACTCTGCACTGGCAGACTGATCCTCCCAGTATGTATGTTGATGTATCAGAGCACCTTCCTATATATGCAAAGGGATGCATGGTTATTGAACATAAAAGGGCATCCTTTATATTCGTAAGAACTTAAGAACAGCCTGCTATGTCAGGCCCAGTGGCATATCTCCTCCTGCATCCTCTTCAGATACCTGTTGGCCGTCAGAAACCTCTTGGAACCCTGCAAGCTGGACTTGAGCACAAACCACCCTCTGCCCACCTGTGGCTCTCTAAAATAATTATACATTCTTTATCAATCTTCTGAGAAAAATACAAAACCTTGTGCAAAGCCACAGAGACTTATGAACTACCCAACCTAAGATGAACTTACAATGTCTGGTTTCAATGGATTTTTCAAATGCTTAGTCTTTTGTTTTATTTATTTTTTTAGGTAAGTTCGTGAAGATACCAACAAAGGGTAGGTTCGGTGTTGTTCACAATACTGAGAGATGCTAGTGAAGTTGTAAATGGATGTTAGTGAAGTTGTAGGCAGGGGGCTGACGTTTTGTGCCTGTTTCGCCCTGGCAGTCCAAGTAAGGCCGCTGTTCGGCCCCGATGGGGCCCTTTTACTGCAGCTTGCAGGTAGCACACTCCCAAGGTAGTTTTCCAGGCTTCTTAAGTGGTCTAATCTCAAAGCCTTGATACGTATATTGATATTCAATTTCATAAAGAATACTATTTCTTGGCTTAAGCTTAAGAGATGATTGTCTTAGCCTCTGGCAGTGGAGGTAGCAGATAGCCACTCCTTCCAATAATTCACCAGTTCCTAGAGCAATCCAAGTTCAAGGTCATCATCAAGGACCAATGATTCAATATTCTGGAATTGAGCAGAACCATTAATCTTGCCCTCAGCAGTTATGGTGAAGGTGGATCCTAGCCTGTGTTGCCAGATGAAGCTCCATGTGTGTATCAGAGCACATTTGAGGTTCTGTATATATTGGGACCATAGTTGAAATTCATGTTGACTTCCATGTCTCAGTCGGTTCTTAATATCATTCCAAATAGCCAGTACTAAACCACACAAAGGCATATTACTTCTTGTTATCAAACAAATTGAAACAATGAATTGAGTAGCAGGACACCCGCCTGGTTTTATAATTTCTTGGATTGTTAGCAATAGAAGAAGCAAATCGTTTTTCAGGAACCAATTGTTTTCCATTAAGGAACAATGGCAAAGATTCAATTGTCTCGAATCATTTTACAAAGATATTTTGACTGGATTAATTTTTTTAATGCTTCTTCTTTTTTTATTCATCCCACGACATCATCAACTAGCTGTCGCATTTCACTTTTATTGATTTGAAACAGAACTGGAATTTTGATATCATTTATTCTGCATATTGTGTAATTATTCAGTTGCTTCATTTTCATTTGTGCTTTCCTATTTGTTTTAAATGTTATTACTCGCTTCGCTGGTTTTTCAGTTTAGTGAACACCCTGATAAATATTTCTATCAATTGCAGATGTGATTTTTTGCATAAGTAACCAAAATCCTACCAGTGAAGTTTAATACAATATTAGACGCCAGAGAAGCATGTAGAGACAATTAGAAACTCTCTGTACACATCTGATTAACAGCTTCTTCTTCTTTTTTTAAGGATGTCATGAAGGGCATATTTACATTCAGAGCTTTTCAGTTTTTCATTTTCCTTGGAAATGTCATTATGTTCATTGTGGCCCTGGTGCTTTCCTCCTCCTCTTCCTCCTCTTCCAATAATCCATGTCCATACACTCAAAATTGCTTAGAACTCACCCATTCCCAATCCAATGGGGAGGTCAAGATTTGGTCCAGCTCTTGACCTCTCCATTAGATTGGGACTGGATGAATGGAGGCTGCTCCATTAGGACATATGGGGCCCTACCAACATTAATCTGCCTTCAGCCAACCCCCTTCCTATCTGTCTGGTTACTTCCAGCCAGTCCAGGGGGGTGGGACTGCCTGATAGCTTCCACCTCCTAAGTCTCAGGGTTGTCCTTGTAGTAGACCACCATTTAACCCTACAATAGGTGACTGGGGCGACCACTTGGGCAATTCTGGTTTTGGGGGCAACAGGTGCACTTTTGGGGAACCCTTGAAACTTCCCGGAGCGTCAATAGACCCCTGATGAACTTCCATCCGTAAAAACTGCTATATTCTTTATTTAAATTCAGCTCAAAATGTTGCCACCTAATTAGCAGCCACCTTCCAAATGATTAGAATTACGGTGTGATCAATCTGACCTTCTGCTTGGCTTTCTCCGAAAGGAAATAAACTCAGTGGGGAAGACAAACTTGCGCCGTGCACCTCCTCCGTCAGATTTCTCCCCACCTCCCCTCCTTCCACCAACACCACAATTTCCTGTTGCATATTTTAATGCAATCAGCCGAGTTCACATCTGCAGAGCAATCAAATTATAAAGTCAACATAATCCAATGAAATGCTGAAGAGCCAAATAATCACATTCAGGTTAATATTAATTGCTGTGGTTGTTTTTTTCCTTCCTGCACCTGGATTTACAAAATGAGAAAGAGTGTGTGTGTGAGAAAGGGGGTTGGAATCAAACAACAGTTTACCCAATTAAGTGGTGTGTTAATGCTCCCCTCTTTACAAAAGTTCATGCTCCTCCTGTTCACCCTTATCCCCACAATTAGCTTCCATATTTTTATTTCAGCATCAAAAGGCAGAAGAGCTCAATAAAGAATTATCTGAAAATGGGTGTCTCCATTTGCCTGCCTCAAAAATTGACTATTTTTGCAGCATTTTAAAAAGGTGCATGGACTTTTATCTCACTCTCCCTCAGTACAGTGCACTGCTGTGGGGTAGCACTCTTGATTGTCCTTTTTCAAATGCACATGTGAGCCATGCAAACCCCTGCATTCTTTCTCGGAAGTAATGAACTTTTAGGGAAGTAATGAACTTTTAGGGAAGTAACGTGGAAATGCACTCAAAAATGGGGGGTGAACAAAGGGTTAACAGGGATATGCAGCACATAAGCAAATCTGGATGAGTGAACATTGTCTTAAAACCTCTGCAGAAACAAATCAGAATGAATGGTCCATAAAGACATGATTGTCCAACTTCCACATAAGTTTTGTGCAAGCAAACATAGGTGTGCCAGGCATTTTTCATTATGGTGCTCACCCATTTATTGAAAAGATACTCATTTACTGAATAGATACGCAATAGATATTCAACCTAAAGATATTGATACTTAACTAAACACATTTTCTGAAATTAAGAACTAAACTCTACTTTGAAAAAATGCAAACTTAAAAAATGAGACACAAAATACCATCATCCTCATCATTATTATTTTGCTGAAGAATACCAAAACTGATGCCACAAAAGCCTCATAAACCAGAGACACAGGTATTCATTCCCTTGAGGCATGGACATTTGACAGTGTTCACATAATGGGGGGGGGGAGAGAGAATTGTGCTGCACTAAGAAAATTCATAGAGTGCAAGAATAATTTATGAAAATAGATGCTTTAAGAAACACCCTTTTCTTCTTTCTTTCTTTCTTTCTTTCTTTCTTTCTTTCTTTCTTTCTTTCTTTCTTTCCTCTCTCTGGTTCAATATTTTAGGACAGTTTTACCAGGCCACTTTGAAATTTTCCAGCCTTGACACATCACTGCAATGATGCATCACACCCCATTATGCTGTGACAAGAGCTCAGTTTGCGATCATCCTTCTGCTTGGCTTTCGAGCTGCTCTGCTATTGGTTAGACGGGCTGGTTTCCATTATGTTCCTGGGAGGAGGAGAGGGAGGATACATCAATATGGGGAGAGCACGAAGGATGGACACTTCCCTGGGTTCTTACTTGCCCTTGACAAGTCTCGCAATATATGAATGCAGCACGGGAGATTTGATGCACTTCAACCTCTGCAATTACTTCTCCGGCCACAAGGACAGCAAGATTTGTTGCTAGCAAGGAAAGGGCCGTATTTTGTCATCCTGTTTGGTTCTAGCTCCCAGCCTTCTGCAGCCTAATAAGTCAGCCCTCGGCATGGCCTGTGTTTCATCAAGGTCGAGTTGTGCTTTTATGGATTTGGATTTTGACGCATTAACCTGTCTTACACCGAGTCGGCTGGCCCAGGACTACCAACTCTGAATGGCAACAGCTTTCCCAAGTTCTCAGACACCTCAGATGCCTTTGTCAGCATCCTAGCATTCCTTTTACCTGGAGATGCCTGGAACTGAACCGTGGAATTTGCAATGCTGACCATATGTCAGGGACTGTGCTGAGAAGGGCTGCACTGAGGAAGAATGGTGGGAGCCACCCCTTCCCCCTGATCCTGAATCTTCCCAGGAGCAGGAGGGCAGTATAGATTTGAAACAGTGGTTTGCAGAGGGGCATAGACCAGATGGCAGAAGCTGGGAAATACTGGACGGGGAGCAGCTAGGAGAAGAAACACTGGGAGAGAGACGGTTAACAGATTCATAGTCTTTTGACAGCATTCCTCCAGCGCCCTCCCCAAGGTCAAGAGGAGCTCAGAAAGTCTCAGAACAGAAAGAGCAGAGGGTACCAGCTCAGATTACAAGATGTAGGAGTGACGTAGATTAATAGGGATGGAGGGTGAAGAGACACACCTCTTCTCCAGGCTAAACATGCCCAGCTCCCTTAGCCGTTCCTCATAAGGCATCGTTTCCAGGCCTTTGACCATTTTGGTTGCCCTCCTCTGGACACGTTCCAGTTTGTCAGTGTCCTTCTTGAACTGTGGTGCCCAGAACTGGACACAGTACTCCAGGTGAGGTCTGACCAGAGCAGAATACAGTGGCACTATTACTTCCCTTGATCTAGATGCTATACTCCGATTGATGCAGCCCAGAATTGCATTGGCTTTTTTAGCTGCTGCGTCACACTGTTGGCTCATGTCAAGTTTGTGGTCAACCAAGACTCCTAGATCCTTTTCACATGTACTGCTCTCTTCTTAGTTACTGCCATGGAGAAGGAAGATGATTCCCTAAAGCCTGACACCATGTGACTGAACGATGGCTCCCTGATGACATTCGCCTGTTTGATCCAGGAGAATTGCTTTGAGAACGGTTACAAAAAATACTCATAAAGCATGGTGCTGGTAACGCCAAGGTTGCAGGTTCGATCTCCTTATGGGACAGCTGCACACTCTTGCATTGCAGGGAGTTGGACTATATCAGTGGTTCTCAACCTGTGGGTCCCCAGATGTTGTTGGACTACAACTCCCATCATACCTGAGCTCTGGCCTTGATAGCTAGGGGTGATGGGAGTTGTAGTTTGACAACATCTGGGGACCCACAGGTTGAGAAAGGCTGGACTAGATGATCCTTAGGGGCCCTTCCAACTCTACAATTCTGTGATTCCCAATCAAAATGTGAAATTAGATCTGGGGTCTCCAGCCAAGGGACTAAACTAGATCTTAAAAACCTCTTTTGTTGTTGTTTAGTCATTTAGTCGTGTCCGACTCTTCGTGACCCCATGGACCAGAGCACGCCAGGCGCTCCTGTCTTCCACCGCCTCCCGCAATTTGGTCAAACTCATGCTGGTAGTTCCGAGAACACTGTCCAACCATCTCGTCCTCTCTGTTGTCCCCTTCTCCTTGTGCCCTTCATCTTTCCCAACATCAGGTTCTTTTCCAGGGAGTCTTCTCTTCTCATGAGGTGGCCAATGTATTGGAGTCTCAGCTTCACAATCTGTCCTTCCAGTGAGCACTCAGGGCTGATTTCCTCCAGAATGCATAGGTTTGATCTTCTTGCAGTCCATGGGACACTCAAGAGTCTCCTCAAGAGCACCATAATTCAAAAGCATCAATTCTTAGGCGATCAGCCTTCTTTATGGTCCAGCTCTCACTTCCATACATCACTGCTGGGAAAACCATAGCTTTAACTATACAGACCTTTGTTGACAAGGTGATATCTCTGCTTTTTAAGATGCTGTCTAGGTTTGCCATCGCCTTTCTCCCAAGGAGCAGGCGTCTTTTAATTTCGTGACTGCTGTCACCATGTGCAGTGATCATGGAGCCCAAGAAAGTAAAATCTCTCACTGCCTCCATTTCTTCCACTTCTATTTGCCAGGAGGTGATGGGACCAGTGGCCATGATCTACAGTAAAATATATTGTCAAGGGGGGAAAAAAACCCCTCAACTATATAGGTATTTCTATTTAAGTTTATAGAATCATTGGATTTTAGAATTGGAAGGGACCTCAATCGTCATCTCCTTCAACCCCCTGCAATGCTAGAACATAGGAAACACAAGATAAGCCTGCTGGATTAGGCCAATGGCCCATCTAGTCCAGAATCCTGTTCTCAGAGTAGTCAACCAGATGGCTGTGGAAAGCTTGCAAGCTGGACACGAGTGCAAAAGCATTCTGCCCACTGGCAATTTCCAGCATCTTTTATTCAGAGGCATGGTGATAATGGTGAAAGAACATAGCCATTGTGGCTACTAATCATTAATAGCCTTGCCTTCCATTACAGTGGTACCTCGGGTTAAGAGGTATCACCAGGCTTCTCTACAAGGGCAAGCTCAAGGAAGATCCAAAGGTTGAGAACAAGAAAACAGAGTTGTCCGTTTTTCATCTGAAGAAATAAAACCTCTGATTCCTGGGTTGGGGCAGGAAAAACAGCCAGGAGTCAGGAATGAGCTCTTTTGGAATTGAATGGAAGCAGAGCAAATAGCAAAAGCTTTCTGCTTCCTTCTGTAATTGCTGTTGGCTAATACAGTGGCTTGAGAGTGCTCCAGTTGGAAAACAGCCTTTACCAAAGGTGTCGTGGAGTTTGAAGAAGCACAAACTCAGGGCAAAAAGGAGAAGCGAACTAACAGCCTCGGTCCAGTATACCTGAAGGAGCGTCTCCACCTCCATCGTTCAGCCCGGACACTGAGGTCCAGCGCTGAGGACCTTCTGGCGGTTCCCTCGCTGCGAGAATCCAAGTTACAGGGAACCAGGCAGAGGGCCTTCTCGGTAGTGGCACCCGCCCTGTGGAACGCCCTCCCACCAGATGTCAAAGAGAAAAATAACTACCAAACTTTTAGAAGACATCTAAAAGCAGCCCTGTTTAGGGAAGATTTTAATGTTTAATGGGTTATTGTATTTTAGTGTTTTGTTGGAAGCCGCCCAGAGTGGTTGGGGAAACCCAGCCAGATGGGTGGGGTATAAATAATAAATTATTATTATTATTATTATTATTATTATTATTATTATTATTAGTGGAAGGCACGTTTGGCAAACCCTCACCATGATCAACTCCCGCTCAGAAACCTATGTCCCCACTGTGGAAGGATGTGTGGATACAAAATTGGCCTCCATGGTCATTTACGGATTCACCATTAAGACCGTTTTCATGGAAGAGAATCTTACTCAGCTACGAGTGATCGCCAAAGAAAAGAAGAAGATAGAGGGTAGGAATGTTTTTTTTTTAAAGGCCCTGCACCTTAATGCTGCAGCTTCCCTTGTTTATTTCTCTGCCTCTGCTTGAGATCTTAAGATATCAGAGGGCAGGGGAATGTGGAATGCCGTGATGTCATGAGATGAGATGAAGAGTCAGAGACAGGGAACTTGATGCACAGTTGCTGTTTTCAGAAGCAGCAGGCATTCACTTACCCTCTTACAGAGGTGTACAACTGCTCTCAGTAGCAAAAGTCAAATAGACTGCAAGAGGGAAGTCTACTCTATCAAAGAACTACCACTTCCATTTATTATTGCGCATAGGAAATGCCCAGTTTTGCTAGGGATGGGAACTATGAAACTGCAACCACCTCCATGTTGACAGTTACTTTATCCTAATTGGATTTAGCTTTATTTTTATTCTGTTGAGCCTTGATCTGCCACAGAGACTTTTGTTTCTTAAGGCAGCTTCGGAAGCCTGATCATACTGACTCATAATGATGCTGGAAACAAGGAAGTACATGAATTAAGATTTCGCTTTACACTTTAAAGCAAGCATTTCATTTGGTTAGCCTAGGGCATTGGGAGAGATAAAAGATATAGCAGAGCTTCCGCCACCGCCCCTTGTTATGATGAACGGAAATGCAAGACTCGAAGTATATTTATAGCATGCATTCATCTCCTCTCCTTGTCAACTCTTAAAAGGAGTGTTTGACCTAAATACTTAAAAACTAGTGCATAATTTGTAAGGAAGAGACAGCTTTATGGCAGTGGTACAGGCTCTGGCATGCTAAAGCAGGCCTTTAAAAAAAAAAAAAAATTGAGCTGTATTAAAACCCAATTACTACCCCCTCCAATGATGTTAACAGCAGAACTTGCAATCCGCTGTAAAAAAAAAGTTCAGGCTGCCAACTAGGAAATGTGGGAGATATCAATGACCTCACTGCTCTCCCTCTCTTTCCCAACAGGTGGCAGCAACATCACTGCCAGGAGGCCTCCAGGTAAGTGGTGCATTCCCAATGACCACTACCTGTCTGGCTAGATCATCTACTTTGCTGTAATTTACACATTCATTTTTGTAGAGAGAGAAGGTCACTGGGATGGCCATAAGCACATAGCTTTTGCCAAAGTAGTAGTAGTAGTAGTAGTAGTAGTAATAATAATAATAATAATAATAATAATAATAATAATAATAATAATATCTGCCCCCCCACCCCAGTACACCCCCCTCCATAGCTGTCAACTTTTTTCTTTTCTTGCGAGGAATCCTATTCGGAATAATGGAATTTCCATTTTTTAAAAAAGGGAAACGTTGACAGCTATGCCCCCCTCACCAGCCCTGCTTTGCACTCTCCTTGAGGGTTTTTACCTGGCTGGAATGGTGCCCTCAGATAATTCATTTTATGTGAAGTACAAGGAAAGTTCCTCGGGTTACAGATGCTTCAGGTTACAGATGTTTCAGGTTACAGCCTCAGCTAACCCAGAAATAGTACCTCGGGTTAAGAACTTTGCTTCAGGATGAGAACAGAAATCATGCGGCGGGAGGCCCCATTAGCTAAAGTGATACCTCAGGTTCAGAACGGTTTCAGGTTAAGAACCGACCTCCAGAACGAATGAAGTTCTTAACCCGAGGTACCACTGTACTTGATGTCAATAGACGGGAAGTTCCAAAGATCTTTTGGGGCATTCCCTCATAGAACATGGGGAGGGATACTGGGGGCCACACAACCTTGCATTGCTGCTACCTGCCATCCTTGCCTGGGAGAGGGGCATGTTGCTAAAGGAGAGCCTGTTCTATTGACATTGGCTCCCTCTTGAAATCTTCTGCTCTGTGCTGCTGCCAGGACCGCTTTTAATTACAAGTGTGAATGCAAAACGAGTTGGCTTTGGGTGCAACTTCTTTGTCACGTTCTAGCGCTGGCCATGCTCAGTTTGCTTCCTTGGCCTGCCCCCAACTCTGTATCAAAGCACCCTGCCTTAATCCTCCATCTGACACGCCCTTGACATGTTTCTCATTGTTTCGCTTTATCGTGGAGAAAGTCAGATCGCTGGGCAAACACAGATTGCTGCTATAAGTTAGCAGGAGGAAGCACAGTCCATGCAAACAGCTTCAATTAAAGAGAGAGGGAGGGAGGCTCATACAGTGTAAGAGCGAACCTCCATGGCGGGCTTTGCTAAAGGTGCTTAAACAGATCCTAAAAGTTATTGAAATCCCTGAACACAGACTGCATTGCCTGATTTAGGTTGGTTGGTAAAAATGAGGACTTGCAAAGCTCTCTAGGTGATGGAGGGTCACGGAGCGATCAGCCTGTCATGATGCCTGCAAAAAGAGTTCAAAGAAGTCTTAACATGTTAGAACTGCAGTCAGGTAATACTCAGCTGGACAAAACATGTTGGAGCAGTGTTGACAATTCCTGCAGCTGGGGAACCCACATTCCAGGAAGCATAGAGAAGGGGAATGAAGGAATGGGAGACCATTGGCCTCTTGTAGGTCCAGTCTGTTGCCAGATTGGTTCCTTAACCCAAGCCCTTCCCCCTTGTTTAATAATGCACATCTGAAGACAAGGCAAAGGATTATTCAACACACAGAGAGAGACACCTATGAACAGCAGCAAAGGCTTTGAGCACATCTTTCATTAAAATGCGAAGGCAAATCCATGGAGGGGGTGGGGTGTGCAGACAAGCCCTGCCACTAACATCCCTAGGCATGAGGCTATGCCAGAGCTGGCCCAGCCAAGTAGACAGGGTGAGACCACTGCCTCAGGGGGCAGAAGCTCCCCAGGTGGCACCAACATCGGGGCCAATTGTGGGCAAGATAGCATCCATTTGGGGTAAAATCTCACCCCAAATCAGCATGATCTCCTTTGAAATCCATGCCAATGGTATTAGCACTTCTCTGCCAGCAGTGGGTATGGCAGAGCCTGCAAAGGCAGCATCAGAGCCGGTGGCAGCAGCAGGAGCAGGTAGGTGGTGGTGGGTGTGGCAGCGGCAGCGGCAGCAGGGCAAGGCGGCACTTTCTGTTTCACCTCAAGTGGCAAATCAGGATGCACTGGCCCTTGGCTCTGCTACCTCAGCCCCAGCCTTCCCCATGTTGAGTGGAGCAGGTCTGCAGGCGTCTTGTACTAATGCTCACTTGAATGTAAGCAGAATCCCCTGTGTTAGGAACTCTGCTTTATGGGAGTCTCCAACTGCATGGAGGGTTCTCCTTGCTTGCATTTGGGTCAACTTGAGTATAAGGTTCCCACAGTGGACTTCAGAGGGAAAGTGGCAATTTCCCCACTATTATATCCATCCATCCATCATTTAAAGGATAGGTCTTCCAAGATAGCTGACATCAAAGCGATAATGCACAATATATCTGATAACAATAGAACCACAACCTAAAACCTAATGACCAATCTACACTGGTGGGTTATAATGTTGAAAATGTATGAAAATATGGCACCAGAGGGCACTGTAGAGCGGCGTTCAGTCAGCAATGGGAAATTGCATTGAAACTGCACTGAGAGCTATATTATTATTATTTTACAGCGTTTTTACAGATCCAGCCTAAGCATGATGTCATTAGAACAACAGCTGTTTAAAATAATTCCGGAAGTCTCATGGGAACATTGATTCCCACCACCCCAAGAAATTTAGGAGGGTCAGTATCAATGACTTTGGGAACTGCAGAAAAGTGGTAGTACCACTGCCCCCCCCCCTCAAAAATGTCTAAGGATACTCTCATTTTGACTCAAGAAGATACCATTTTATTGTTCAAACCGGGGAAAATAAATACAGTAAATGGACAAAAGTACAACGATTCATAAAATGTTTAGGGGTATGTGTCCCCCCCCCCCGAAAAAAAGCACTGGGTAGCACTTTCAGGTGGGGCTGAATTTCAACAAGGTGACTGCGGGGTTCTTTATCTAACTTATACCACCACCACCACACTAAATAATTACCAATTCAAGAAGTGGCTTGCAATAATTCCCAGGGACATTACTGGAATGGCTGGATGGCTGCCTCCATGGGTCAATGCTGGTGTTGAAATTTGACCTGACTGCCAGCCCAGATGATTTCTGCACACAGAAGGGTGGGGCTCTTTTTCTTCACCATAACACCGCTCCTGACCCTAATTGCAAATCTGCAATGAAGATTTGCTTCCTTTGTGTTATGTCATAGTGCAACACAGGTTAGTCAATGCTGATTCGTTGCAATTCACCTTTTCATCCAAGCTGCTTTTTCTCTGCGGGGCAAATACCCAAAGAGTTCCTTCTTCCCAGACCTTTCTCCTGGAGGTAAGTGTCCCTCAGTCAAGCACATTTGTCCCCAACGCTTCCTTCTTTTCTTTCTAGGCTAATTAAAACATCATTTGTGTCAGACTCGTTTCCCACTTATTTTCAAAAGCACACACATACGCAGTCTTCCTCTCCTGCACACACGACTGGAATATATTCAAATGCAGCGAAGAACCGCAAGGGACTGTTTTGTTAGAAGCGGTAATCAACCCAAACATTACAAGTGTGCTGCAGGCTAAACAAATTGGCCTGTGGCACTACAAGAGTGATTCTGCTTTGAAAAGCCTCATCATCATTGCCAAAGCATGCAGGTTATGGGAAAGGGAACATTGGGATGCAGCTGAGCCAAGGCATAGAGGGAGTCAGATGGGAAATGGGGACAGGATGCCGCATCTTCAGACTGAGTGGTGTTTGCCGCCGTTTTGGAGGGGCGGGGGAAGAGACAGATGCTTTACCGCCAGTCACTCCAGATGCTGCATGAATATTCCAGCACTGAGTTCTGCCTCTCTCATCACATATTAAGAGCATTTTAATGCACCGTTTTCTACAAAGGGAGACAAATATCTCCATTTCCATGATCAATGTGGGTGGGTGGGTTCCTGCTAGCCCAGGGAACTGGGGAGCAATCTGGAGGCATTAGAGCCTATGAGGAGCCCTGTTGGAGTCCATGGGGAGACCCATTGAGTCTAGCACCCTGTTCTTCCAGCGGACAAGCTATGGGAAGCCCACAAGCAAGACCTAAGTAAGACAGCCCTCTCTGCACCTGCAGTTTCCA
The DNA here is from genome assembly GCF_964106915.1 of Podarcis gaigeae. Lineage (NCBI taxonomy): Eukaryota > Metazoa > Chordata > Lepidosauria > Squamata > Lacertidae > Podarcis > Podarcis gaigeae. Next base: position 16,173,738 of record NC_139688.1, read on the forward strand.
GCAATTGGCATTCAAAGGAAGATGTCAGGGACTGGCTGGACAAGGAAGAGTGGTGGGAGGCCCAGCTGGAGAACTGCCTAGGGAAGCTTCAGAAGAGGAAGGATCAGAGCTAGGGTGATGGGAGACTGAAGACAGGGCAAAGGATGAAAGGGGGAAAGTGGCTGGATGCTGAACAAGCAGCAGGCTTCAGTGAGAGAGAGGAAGAAGAGGCAGAAAGCACTGCAGATGTAGGGCAGGCAGCTGAGGGGGAGAAGGTGAGGGCTGAGGCTGTAAGAGATTCACAGGAGACTACCAGTCCTTTTGTATTCAGCCTTGCCTCCAAGGGCTCAAAGGCTTTTGCATGTAGCAGAACAAAGAGCATGGGGTGGGGGACTCCTGACAGAGTTTAAAATTGCAGGGGAAACAGTTGGACAGGGAGGAGACTTAGAGGGAAGTGGGAATTCCAGATGGTCAGTTCTGGCAAATGCTTTGCTGGGAGCCGGCCTGTATTCTGCTTCCTTGAATGAAGAGTCAACTTTACTGCTCATCTCTGCAATGACCTGCAGCTGAACCAGCTCTGACAGCCTGCTACTTCTGACAGCGGAGGGAGAACTAGTGGAGACCTCCAAGAAGAGAGAATGGGGCTTCTAATATTATACAACGGAGGGCTCATCCATCCTTTGCTCCACACTTTCCAGGCACAGGTCCAGGCTTCCCAGATCAAGGTCCGAGCGGTGTGATCTTTTTATGCTTGTTCCGCCACTGTCCTTGGGGAAAACCCATGTTTTACCACTGAATTGGAACGAAAAGCCAGTTGATTTTTGCTCTGATTCAGTGGCAAAACGCAGGTTTTCCCAGAGAAAACCACCAAGAAAATGCAGCACTTGAACACTGGCACAGATAGCCCAGACCTGTGCCTACAGATGCGGCACAAAAGGAAGTTTGGATGAGCTATGGTTGTCAAGGACAGCATCAAGGATCAACACCGTTGGGCACCTGCAAAGGTCCACACCAATTCAGGGGTCCCACAGACAGAGAAGTGGCGAGTGAATGCGATGCTACCAAGGAGCAAGTAAGCCTACCCAAGGCCTCTCCAAAGCTTGCAACTAGCATTGCTGACAGAAGACATGGCTGTCATTCTGAAAATCCCTGGCCTTTGGTTGCTAAGGGTGGAAGTGCAAATAGATTGTGAAGAGTATGCAAGTGTTCTTGAGACTATAATCTCCTTCCTTCTCTCTCTCTCTCTCTCTCTCTCTCTCTCTCTCTCTCTCTCTCTCCCTCTCTCCCTCTCTCCCTCTCTCCCTCTCTCCCTCTTTCTCCTCCTGGCCCATTTATCCCTTTCTCTTGCTGAACAAAACTGGACTCAGAAGGATGCTGGTCAAATTTGGCCAACTGTGCAAATAAAAACATCTAAGAGTTACAGTAACTATGCCAAAACTAAGGTTGTCGTATTTGGAGAATATAATCAAAGCAGGCACAGCTTGCCCTCCACAGTCTCTATTTTGTTTTGATTCCCGGAGTGCCCAGAACCACTCATATCTTTCTCTTCCCCCAAGTCCAAGACCTTAACATGGACAATGAGGAGGTGAGGAGGTGTCCTAGGACATGGGGGTATAGCCTCTTCCCATCTTGCTGGTCATCTGGGATTTGATGACATGCCCGGGGACCCCTGCAAGAAGGTCCTAGCATTTCAAGCAAAATATTGCAGTAAAATGCAGCTCAGGGAAGCAAAGTTTAAATCTCAAGGGCAGGAACCAGGAACACCAGGAACCAATATTAGTGGTCAGGGCAAGACCCAGGTGAAAGGGGTGTGCTTTCAGTTGTCAGATCCATGGGCAGATTGTTCCAAAAAGCAGGCATCACGATGTGGCAAATCTCATACCCCACCCCCAATATACCCCACCCCCCAATAAGATGTATGCCTGCAGGCCATGGTATGGTCATTAGCATGGATAGGCAAACTAAGGACCAGGGTCCGGATCCGTCCCAATCACCGTCTAAATCCGGCCTGCAGATGGTCCAGGAATCAGCGTGTTTTTACATGAGTAGAATGTGTCCTTTTATTTAAAATGCATCTCTGGGTTATTTGTGGAGCACAGGAATTTGTTCATTTCCCCTTCAAAATATAGTCCGGCCCCCCACAAGGTCTGAAGGACAGTGGACCGGCCCCCTGCTGAAAAAGTTTGCTGACTCCTGGTCATTAGAGCCTCTGCTGCCGATCGCACCTCCATTGAATTTACTCTTGTTGAACTGGCATTCGTTTTGGTATAGTAACTTTTTAAAATGTGCCATCTATTTCAAACAAACATCTCCCCCATGTGAAAATGAGATGATAAAGTCGTCACAGGAAGATCGTTTTACCGTCTCTCAAAATAAGCAGCTGTGAAACTTTGTTTCCCTGGAGAGCCTCCAAAGCCCAGATCTGAGCACTTTGTTACTCCCCTCCAAAAGAAAGTGTTGCAAGACCTTGTTATTATGAAATATTTTTTGTAGCAGGGTTAAATTTTTTACACAGTATGCGAAGGCTTTCTTTCCTGGCTTGAGAAATCTGAATTAATGCATTAGCACAGGGTAGCCAAAAAGGTGCTCTCTAGACATTGCATGGCCAATGGAATGATTGGAGGTGTATAACTGGGCAGTTGAATCCAGGAATTAGACACCTCTGTCATGTCTCCCATTAATTGTCTTTTCTCTAAACTAAAGAGGCCCAATGCTACAACCTTTCCTCATGGGGGAGTTTCTCAGCCTCTTGACTGCCCCCTTTTTGAAACTTTTCCCATTTCTACAATATCCCTTCCAAGGTGAGTTGGCTTGAACTGCACATAGTATTATTGGACATAAGTAAAGGTAAAGGGACCCCTGACCATTAGGTCCAGTCGCAGACAACTCTGGGGTTGCGGCACTCATCTCGCTTTATTGGCCGAGGGAGCTTCTGGGTCATGTGGCCAGCATGACTAAGCCGCTTATGGTGAACCAGAGCAGCACACGGAAACGCTGTTTACCTTCCCGCTGGAGCGGTACCTATTTATCTACTTGCACTTTGACGTGCTTTCAAACTGCTAGGTTGACAGGAGCAGGAACCGAGCAACGGGAGCTCACCCCGTTGTAGGGATTCGAACCACCGACCTTCTGATCAGCACATCCTAGGCTCTGTGGTTTAACCCACAGCGCCACCTGCGTCCCCTTATTGGACCATAGATTTGTATAATAGCATTATTATACCGACATTTTTATTTTCAGTCCATTTCCTAATGATCCCTAATGTGGAATCCACGTTTTTCACAGCAGCTGCACGCTAGGGTCAGACCTACTTAAAGCGCACCTAACACACATTTAAAGCACATGACTGCCTGCAAAGAATCCTGGGAACTGTAGTTTCCACCTCACACAGCTGCAATTCCTAGCATCCTTCACAAACTACAGCTCCCAGGATTCTTGGGAGGAAGTCCAAGGCTGTTAATTTTGTGTTGGATAAGCTCTGGTGTGAACCAGCCCCAGGTCTACATCTTCATCAAGTGACCCCAAGATCTTGCTCTACCAAAAGATGTGGGATTTTCAGAATGTACTAAGGCAGGATTAGACTTGGCCCTTGTTCCAGAGTCTAAGAACAGATTTACACGTGGTTGGACCATAAGCAAAGGTGCAAAGAGCCTTTCCAAAATGTGTCGCAACCTGCTATTCACCACCACTCTCTCTCTCCTGCTCCCAATACCATAATATTCCTCCCTGCTATGTGACCTAGAACATTCTGCTTTCTCTCTGCTTTTGAAATCTTTACTAATTATTGGATTTCACATCCTTCTTACATTGGACTCTCACACGGAGCTTGTAATTACAATGACAGGAGAGTGTTCTATTAATTGCTGTCTTTTGCTTCCCAGATTTGTGGGTTAATTGGTAATATGTACATGCAACGTTCTTCTTCAAGATGTTCTGCATTACAGTAATTAACTGCATATCAGGGCCTGCAGATGTCATTAACCGTTTTGCTGCAGATTACTAAAGGATTACTAACTTCAGAACACAGATTCCAGCATGGGCCTCTAGGACTTATCTGGGGAAGATGGAGGAATATTCTTGCTAGGTTATCAGACTATTGACCATGGCTATCACAAAAGGGCAGAGTCAGATTGTTGAGTCAAGGTAAAATCAGCAGGTTAGCATTCCTGCAGTGGACAGTTGGCTTGTGGAACTCTCTGACACAGGAAATTATTTTCAATAATAAATAATAAACCCAGTTAGCTTTTTGTTCCTTCCTTGTTGCTGGGATGTTTCAACAATCTCCACCCCCTTTAGTATACAAAAAAGAATATGTCCTGGCATGGCAGTAACCCTCTTGTAGGGATGGGTGAATCTGCAAGTTTTGGTTTCTTCCCCCTCCTCCCCCCATCTTTAGTTCAGTTCCCTTCATTTCCACATCAGTCCGCTTTTTTAAAAAAAGGTCCTTGTGAAAAATTAATCAGTCATAGTGTGAATTTCTCCTAATATACTAACATTTCTATGTATTTTTGCTTCATATACACATTTTTTTGCAAAGCAATTTCCACCCTAACCAGATAATAATGCATTTTTATGGTGTTTTCTCTAATATATGCATTACATGGACCCAGTGTGTGCATTTGTACACATTGGTCAGTTGGAGAACTGCATTTGAATGTCAAACTTTTGCTGTATCCCAGACCTCGTTTTGTTTTGGAATGTGTAAATTAAGTAGGTTTGACTTTAAATGTGAACAAAATTGAATTCAACCCCATCTCCACTAGAGGCCACCATTTTTATTTTCCATGCCCCATATGCATAGCTGTCAACGTTTCCCCTTTTTTAAAGGGAAATTCCCTTATTCCAAATAGGATTCATTGCAAGAAAAGGGAAAAGTTGACAGCTATGCCCATCTGAGTAATAGAGGCTCTCATGTTTATTTCCCAGAACTCCCTTGGTATGATGTCATGCCATAGAATTGTTCTGAGGGGAGCTAGTTCTGGGAAATAAATAAGGGGCATTAATAGAGGCTTGCAGATTTTATTTTGAGACTTTCTGATAGTAAGCAACCTGTAAAAGGAATAATAGTGATAACAGTAGTAGTACTAATTTCCCAGGACCCCCTAGGAGTACTGCTAAGTAATGATGTAGCATTGTTCAGAGGGCATTCTGGGAAATAAAATGATGGCCACTAGCTGGCAGCCACTGTGAAAAGCACCATAGCTACCTGACTAAAAGGTGACCAAACCGTAGGTTTATATTGCTCTCCTTGAAAAGAAAAAGAGAAACAAAGCGTGCTTTCCCTCATCTTAAAAAGCTAAGAAAAAGAGACATGTTTTTCCATAAGATTTCAGCTCCCGCCAGATTGCGGCTTCGAAATATGCACACCCCAGTTTTCAGTGCTTTTTTTCTGGGAGAGAAAAAGGTGGGGGAACTCACCACAAAGTTTATTTGTTTGTTGCAGGTCCAGTCATAGTGCCCTCCCTCCCCAGGACAGGGGCTAAATGTAAGATGTGATTAATAAATTAAAGTACATAATGATCAGTATAAGAAATAGCCACAAATTTATTTATTACAGATATAAGTGGGAATTTGGCTCGGGCATTGAGTATATATCCGTTCCAGCCCCCTGCTCCCCAAATTTATTTAATTTAAAAGGGTAAGAGTGAGATTTCACCCCTCCCATATCCAAGAATCTCCTGATGAGTCTGGTGATTTTCCAGAGAGGAGGGGGCTGTGTTCTGCTCTTTACTTATTCCACTCCAGCCTAACATCAAAGAGTCAGTCAGTGTCGGAGAGAGAGAGAGACTGGGTGTTAGAGATTGTGTGTATAGATAAGGTTGCTGCTAAGAGCAGCTGCAGACACTCAGTGCAGTTCAGCATTCATTTATGCTTAGACCTCATTTAGCTCTGTATATAGTTGTATTATAGTTGTAGATAGAATAAAGAAGATATTCTACAGAGCTGCTCTCTGAGTCGTTTATGCTCTGCTGTACTCTGCTATACTCTGCAGTGCGATGACTGTCTTCTTGCGGAAGTGAATCCGGTGCCCACGACTCTAAGCTGTGAGTCCACAGCACTTTGACCTGTTCCTGTGCAGGAGGTGGTCTCTGGAAGTGCTACCCAGCTCACCTAGCCCAGTCGGGGCTGAAGTGGATGAGTCCAGTTCGTGGCACTGGCTCAAGGGCGATGCTGACAAAGAGAACTCAGTTCCCCCGAGTTCCTGCTAAAAAAAAACCCCTGCCAGTTTTCCTATAGGGCATGTTGGAGGGTATGTGGATGAAGATTAATATTATAGTTTGTTCTCTCTCTCTCTCTCTCTCTCTCTCTCTCTCTCTCTCTCTCTCTCCCCTTCTCTCTTTCTGTATCCCTCTCTCCCCAGTAGAATGAATCTTTCTGCACTGGAAGAAGGAAAGCATGGTTTAAATTTGGTTAAACCCTAACAGATGAGCTGAAAGTGAGCCTACAGTTCCAAGGGCAGCCGCCGCCCAATGAGGATATTTCATCTCCGAAAGAAATATTAAATTAGATGAGCTTGCAGAACCCCATAAACATGTTGCTAGGCCTGTGTGCTGTGAGCAAGATAATGGAAGTAATAACAAATAGAATGGAGAATCACATTTTAATTAGTCATATGAACTGCTCACGGCAGAAAACACTGTCAAAGCACAAGTTAACACTGTAATGAAGCTGGTTAGGAGCATAAGATAGGAGGCCTTCTAGCAATATAAATGTGCTGCTTAATAAGATTTTTTTTTTTCAAAATTCAAAATAACCATTTCAGGATAACACTATAACAGGAAGAAGGCCAAATTAGAGAGATGATGGGCAATAATTCACTGGCTGTTTCTAATGCACTGCCCTACGTTCGTTAATTTAGGCTGCGATGCCACGCCAAATTGTGTCCTGCTGCTTTCAAGTAAGTTTAGCTCTGGGCTTGTTCACACATGACGCAGAATCTTCCAGGGTTCTAGATCACGCAGGGAGGGCTGCAGAAGCTCAGCCTTCAACACAAGCAAGGCTGCACAGTCGAGTGAAGAGACTGTGATGGAGGAGGCAGGCCAATGGGCATATATATGTCCATTGTTCCCTGCCTGCGTTTCTAAGTGTGTGAACATCTGAAGGGGGTTTTTCCAAAAGAACAAAAAGCTACTTTGCTTTTAGATCCATGGAGGACAGACTCCTTCTGCCTCCTCCTGTGGCAGAAGAATGCCATATATAGCAGATGAAGTAGTCTCTCCAGAAATCGTAATACAGTGATACCTTGGTTCTCAAACACCTTGGTTCCCAAACCTCGAAAACTCGGAAATAAGTGTTCCAGTTTTCTTTTCTTTTTCTTTTTCTTAAATATATTTTTATTAAAGATTTTCTTGGTTTACAAAAGTACGTGCAATCTCTCTCTCTCTCTCTCTTTTTTCCAAGTAACATTTTTTTACAGATCAGTTTCATTTTTACAGATCAGAGCGAGTATGGCGACGGACTCGTGACGGAGCCTCAAGAACATCTTATAGGACGCTTATGAAAGCCTATGAGATGGCTATGAAAGCTGCTAAGAAACCTTACTTTGCAGCTTCCATTGCATCCGCTAGCTCTCACCCGGCACAACTCTTTAAAATAATTAGGTCAATAACGTCCTTAGGAGGACAACCAAATTTAAGCACAAATTCGACCCACAGCTGTGAGGCATTCGCGAGTTTTTTTGCGGAGAAAGTCCTGTTGCTCCGCTGTGACCTCCCTGCCAATTTAGATACAGTGACTGAACTGGAGGCCCCTCGACTGACTTCAGGTCCAGTGTTGGACCATTTCGATCGGATACTCCCTACTGATGTGGATAGATTCCTCCAAGTTGGTAGGCCCACCACCTGCCTCCTTGATCCGTGCCCGTCTTGGCTGATTAGGGAGTGTCCAGATGTTGCGCAGACCCCCCTGGTTGAAATTATCAATTTGTCCCTTGACACGGGGACATTCCCAGAGGAACTGAAGGAAGCAGTGGTGTGTCCACTCTTAAAAAAAAACTTCATTAGATCCCTTAGACCTATCCAATTACCACCCAGTTTCAAATCTTCCATACCTGGGTAAGGTAATTGAGAGAGCGGTTGCTGAACAGCTTGGTAGGTTTCTGGAGGAAACATCGGCATTAGATCCATTTCAGTCCGGTTTCCGTCCTGGTTTTGGGACGGAGACGGCTCTGGTTGCCCTAACAGATGATCTCCGTAGACAACTGAATCGAGGTGGGTCAGGACTGCTGATCCTTTTAGATTTGTCAGCAGCCTTTGACATGGTCGATTATGATCTTCTGAACTACCGCCTCACAGATGTGGGGATACAGGGCATAGCCCGTAACTGGTTGTGCTCTTTTATCTCTGGTCGGGGACAGAGGGTGGCACTAGGGAGGGAAATGTCGTCGTGCCACTCCTTGGTGTGTGGAGTGCCGCAGGGCGCAATTCTCTCCCCAATGCTTTTTAACATCTTTATGCGCCCCCTTGCCCAGATTATCTGGAGCTTTGGGCTGGGCTGTCACCAATATGCTGATGACACTCAGCTCTATCTGCTGATGGATGGCCACACTGACTCGGCCCCGAACACACTGACCAGATGCTTGGAAGCTGTGGCTGGATGGTTTCGTGGGAGCCGATTGAAACTAAATCCTTCGAAGACAGAGGTCCTATGGCTAGGTCGGGATGGCATGGGGATGAGGGACCAACTCCCTTCTCTTGCGGGGGCCCAATTAGTGCCATTGCCTTCTGTTAAGAGTTTGGGTGTAATCCTTGTCGCCTCCCTTTCCATGGAGGCGCAAGTTACAGCAACAGCCAAGGCGACATTTTTCCACCTTCGCCGCATCAAGCAGTTGGTCCCTTACCTTTCCCGCCCTGACCTGGCCACAGTGATCCATCTCCAGGCTTGACTACTGTAATTCGCTCTATGCGGGGCTGCCCTTGAAGCTGTCCCAGAAACTCCAGCGGGTACAGAATGCTGCAGGGAGGCTCCTCACGGGGTCTCTGCCATGGGAGCATATTCACCCAGTGCTTTTCAAGCTGCACTGGCTCCCAGTGGAGTACAGGGTCAGATTTAAGGTGCTGCTTTTGACCTTTAAAGCCCTTCACGGCCTAGGACCCTCGTACCTACGGGACCGCCTCTCCTAGTATGCCCCACGGAGAGCCTCAAGGTCCATAAATAACAACACCCTTGTGGTCCCAGGCCCTAATGAAGTTAGATTGGCTTCAACCAGAGCCAGGGCCTTTTCAACTCTGGCCCCGGCCTGGTGGAACGCTCTGCCTCATGAGACCAGGGCCCTGCAGGATCTGATTTCTTTCCGCAGGGCCTGTAAGACAGAGTTGTTCCGCCTGGCCTTTGGCTTGGAGCCAGTTTGATTCCCTCCCTCTCTTTCCCCCCCTTTCTTTTCCTTCTCCTGCGATGAGGCTACATTTTAATATTTTAATGTTCCATTATTTTAATGTTGTATTTTATTTTTGTTTTTAAGTTGTAATCATTCATCTTGTTTTTATTATTGCTTGTAAGCCGCTCTGAGCCCGGCCTTGGCTGGGGAGGGCGGGGTATAAATAATAAATTATTATTATTATCATTATTATTATTTGTTGAGACATTAGGAAGAAAAGGGAGAAAGAGATGGAGTGGGGGTGGGAGAAAGAGATGGAGTGGGGGTCGGGTGGCGATGTTTCTATTTTACTGAATATATGTGGGGTTTTGTGTCAGTGTCACTTGTGCAGGTTCTCTGCTCTTCCCTTGTGTTCCTTTGGTGGTGAGAGAGGTTGGGGTTGGCCTAGGGTGTGGTTGTTTGTTTGTGATTGGCTGTGGTGGTCTTTGTTTTCATGTGTGAGTGGGGTAGGTGGGTGTTTTGGATCAGGTTAGCCATACTGATTTGTATGCTGTTGGTGAATTTTTGTCATTGTCTTGTTGGGCTGTGTATGTGATAAAGGGGAGCCAGACCAGGGTGAAGGCGATGGATTTTGGGGCACTCCCACCACATGTGGAGGTATGTGCCTGTGGAGGTGCTCCCTCTCCAGCATTTTGGTGAGGTTCCTGGGCATATTAACGCTAGTTTTCTTGGTGTTAGGTACCATCTGTAGGTGAGTTTCAGAGTGAGTACTTTTCTTTTCGGTGTTTTGGATTTAAAGGAGGGGGGTTAGAAATGTTCCAGTTTTCTAACATTTTTCGGAAGCTGAACATCCGATGCGGCTGTTGGCTATTGTTTTGGTGGCACCTGCACCAATCAGAAGCTGCACCTTGATTTTTGAACACTTCAGAAGTCCAATGGATTTCCGGAACAGATTAAGTTTGGTGCTTTTATTTTTGCAATTTATTTTGCATTTTTGTGGCTTTTTCGGTTAATTGGTTTTTGTTGACTGTGGAACCCAGTTCAGCTACTGATTGTGTGACTATAGAAATGGATAAAAGCCCCCATCCAAACAATGACTATCATCAGCACAGGTAAGAAATTTTTATTTTTTATTATCTACAATACTATCTTATTTATTTTATAGTACAAAACATTGAGTATTGCTTTCATTTTATGGATTGAGGGTATCATTCATGTTAAATTGCTGTTTTATAAAATTCATGTTAAATTGCTGTTTTAGGGGTTGTTTTTAAAAGTCTGGAACAGATTAATCCATTTTGCATTACTTTCTATGGGAAAGCACCTTGGTTTTGGGTCACTTAGGTTTTGGAACGGACTTCCGGAACGTATTAAGTTTGAGAACCAAGGTACCACTGTATGATTCAGACCTTCCTAACTTTTGCAATTGGGGAACTGTGGCTCCATGACAGAGCAATGCTTTGCATGCAGAAGGTGCCAGGTTCGACCCAATTATAAGGATCTCAGATAGCAGATGATGTGAAATACTTACTGCCTGGGATGATGGGAAGTCACTGCTAGAGTAGGTAACAATGGGTTTAATGGACAAATAGAAGGCCTGGTGTAAGGTAGCCTTTAATATTCTGATGACCACAGTATGCTGTGTGGGAGTGTTTGTTAAGCAGGTCTCTCCACTCCAGGTGACTCAAGAAACTGAGCCAAGTTGCAAGTTGCTGGTGAGAGCAAAATAAAAAAGAACCTTGTCATCCAAAGATGTAAGGCTACAAAGAACAGTTTGGCAAAACTAGAATACAGGACTGATCTACACTGTTCAGTTAAAATGTTAAAAATGCTTAATATGAATGTGACACCAGAGGGTGTTGTAGAGCAGCTATCCATCATCAATGTAAAATTGCATTGAGAGCTATACTACGTTTTTTCTATACAGCATTTTCCAGATCAGTGTAGATCCAGCCACAATGTAGAGCTTCTCACTAAAAGAACATCTCTTACAATAAAATGTGAAGAAGGTATAGTTTTGATGCTTAATAATATTTACCAATTTTTTGTTTTTCTCTCTCTCCTCCAACAGTAAGTGTGTTGCATTAAGGCTAATTTTCTGTTCTTCATGCCTTCTTCTGTCTGGAACAACCACCCCTATTGTGGTTTTGATTGAGGTTTTTGGGGTTTTTTTAGACCACAAATCCATTTCCACACTTCATACAGAACTCACTAGACAATTTCTAGCTCTGCAAGAAGAGACTCAAATAGCTAAGTGCAGAAAATGATTTTGAAACCAACTCAGCATTTTTAAGGAATTTGATTTATGAAAAGCTACCGTCTTTCTGGAACACCTTCCTCTCCCCCCACTCCTAAGGTTGGTAAATCTTTATTATAGTGTGTATACACACAAACACCTTACATTTCTTGTCATTGCCTACAACAGAGAAAAAAATAGGTACTTGGAATATCCATTGTGGCTGCTTCTTCTTTTACAAATATTCTCAGAAACCAAAGATAATTGCCTTACCCTAATAGATATAACATTTCTAAGCTTTTAGGTGTGCATGGATATTTTATAACAAAGAGAACACAGAAATCTTTTCTGAAAGGAGAAACAAGCCATACATTAAAGCATATGACTAAGAGAACTGAATATTGTACACTAAATTAATAGTGTTTTAAAATAGAGTTTGTTATAGCAGGTAGGATTAATGTTCTGAATCATTACTATTATGTGTAGAAATGTCCCTTTTCTAGCTAACAGGTTCATTCGGGTTAGCTTAGGCTGCATTCACACAACAGTTTATTCTGCTTCCCTGACTTTTCCATAACTCTTCATTTCTGCATTATATTTTACATGATGCAAAAGCCATTTCTGGAAAACTAATGGGATGTACCGGTAGTTCATGTTCAGCACTCCTTTCCATTTTATCTGATTCCCGAATAAAACTGTCTGCAGCCTCCTTCATCCAAAAACTCACATACAGCAATGCATTGGGGGAATTGCTTTGCAAAAATGTGCACATTAAGTGAAATTGCATACATAAATGTGCATGTTAGGAGAAATTTGCTCAAAAATGCCGGTGATTTTTAAAAAAATGCAAAGTGAGGTCAACATATGGAGGACTGAACTTAAAACTGGGGAAAAGAGGAAATGACAGAAAATGACAGGTTCACCCACATCTAGTTGAGTGTATAGTAATAGATTGTGTTTGTGGGGGACAAATTACTGCCTCTATATAATGCGCCGCTTGTGGGATTTGCATTGGCTGCCAATCTGCTACTGGACCAAGCTCAGGATAAGGATACTTGAGAGACCACCATATCCCTTATATGCTCCAGGATATCCAGATGGTCTTTGGGAAAGTTTATCTTGCAATTTCCAAAGATTTCATCCCACTTCACAGCAACTTGGAGCAGGGCTTTTAGTGTGGCTTCCTCTGCCTGTGGAATGGCATTCCTGTCAAAATAGGACAGGGGCATTTGTAAAAAAAAACCAACAGAAGCATTTCTGTTAGGGGTTGTAGGACAAGCCCTGCCAAGAAAAATAAAGAACTTGTTTATGTATGCTACAACAGCGGCCAGAGTCTTGCTCACAGAAGGATGGAAGAATGAGGAAATCCCAACTAAAGAACAGTGGCAAGGAAAATTGATGAGCTATGCGGAATTGGCCAAATTGACATACAAACTGTGTGATAAGGACAATTGTGACTTCAAGGAAGAATGGGAACTTTTTACATATTACCTATAAAGACAACAAAATGATCTGGACTCCTTGGCAGGTTTTGAATAAACATCCACAAATTTATTTGTTGAACAAATGACAGATAAGGCAAGGATATGTAAAATTTTATAACATGCAGAGAACAGTATGTGCAAAGAAATCAGAGAGCAGAGCTGAGAGAAGACCTAGGTGGGGGGAGAGGCAGGGATGGGAGGAGGGGGGAATTAATGTAATTGATTATTTGGACTGATAATTTGTTATGCTGAAATTGTTTAATAAAAATATTTTTTTAAAAAATAGGACAGGGGCCTATTATCTACACTTTCTGGAAACAATTAGCCATCCCCCCTCCCCCCCAAAAAAAGACTTTCCCTGCTGGTTAGGTGGGTCTTTGAAGTTTCCATTTTGTATTGTTTGTTTTAGTTTGTTTTAGTTTGGTTTTAAATGTATGTGCTGTTCTTTGTGTTTTTACCTATTATTTGTTGTTTTTATTGTATATCTCCTTGAGACGATTGTCTACAAGGTGATTAATAAACTACTACTACTACTTACTACTAATGATAATAATGCCTTCCTTTTCCTGATTCTTCTGGATGCAAATAACACGACTTCTCTGCAGTGCAAACTTAAGCTGTTTTGAATGTGTGCATTGAGGTTCATTAAATTATTCATTTAATCATTATTGATCTCAGATGAATTAGCAAGCAGCGTGATTTAGATGCGCTCAAAGTTATTCATCTTTGATTTTAATCTTGGAGGAAGCAGAGTTACATGCCACTAATGAAAAAGTACAAACTGAGCACAATAGGCAATTTTCTCGCAAAATGTTGAACAACATAAATTACAGATGTATTTATGCTCGAATTGGTTCAGTAACTGGGAGCCAGAGAGTAGCATTTGTATGACAACATTAGGTGGAGGGTGGCACCCTTGCCACAGAGAGCTTATACACACACACACACACACACACACACAGAGAGAGAGAGAGAGAGAGAGAGAGAGAGAGAGAGAGAGAGATGGAGAGATTTCCTATAGATGAATGGGGGGTATACTCACAGTTCATTAGCCCTGAATGGTGTGTGTGTATGTTTAATTCATCAACGCAACTTCTTTTGCAAGGTACATGAAACTGGTTATCAGGAAAGGGTTGAGCCCCAGTATTATATTCCCCAAAGGAAAGAAGAGATTTAGTGGTACCTGTGTGAAAAACAAGAGAACAACTAAGAAAATAGTTGTTACTTAAGACAATAAGAGACCTATTGGATAAGATCAAAGGCCTATCTAGTCCAACATCTGGTTCCCACACTAACCAAGGAGATGCTTCCTGGAAACCCCCAAAAGAAAATAGGAGCATAATAGCTGTCTCCTGATGTTGTTCTCCACCAGTTGGTATTCAGAGACAAGATGCCTCTGACCCTGAGGGTACTTGTTGGCATCTGTCTGTCTTGAAAGGCAATGGAGTGTGCCTCCAGGGGTGAAGTCAAACCGCTGCATTGCAGCACTGAAGCGACCTCCCTGGGGGGCTGCCTAGGCAACAAGACCCCCCCCTCTCGGTCTCACTGATGTGACCCAAAGGGAAGCAGAGCAATACGTTTGGCACCAGCTTGGCTGCAGGAGTTGCTGGAAGGAGATATACAAGCCACCATTCAACCATCTTAGGTTGTTGTCTTTTCTTCTCCAAAAGATATCCTACAAGACATCAAAGATTTAGGATCAGAATCAACTTGAATAAAATATCAGGGGGGGGGGGGCAGGTAAGCCTCACCCTGCATACTCAATAAAATGAAATGGTGAAAGCACAACATTTGAATGCTAATGCCCATCAATTCTGGGAGTCCCGGACCTCTCAGATATTTTATTGGCCCCTAGAAATTTGCTCCTGAGATCAGAGTTTTCCTTCTCCTAGATGGGCTACCTTCCCAGGTTGTATAGCCTGGGTAATATAGCCATCATTAATAAATAGATGCAGTAAATAATCATGATTAGTAGCTATTGATAGTTTTAGTCATGGAGGGTAAGGCTATCAATGACTACCACTAATGGTTGATAGGTTTTGCTGAAATGAGACATACGTTTCCACTGGGAGTCCCAAGATAATGTGCTTAGGGTCCTGCTGAAATGCATTTAAAGTACAGGCAATAATTAATATAGGGAAAGTGCAGTAAGTGGATTGATTTTTCCTCTTTCACCAAGAACTGATTACACAGGTCCTTCGTAGCAAAATGAATAGAAATGTACTAGAGAAATCAGATCGTGGGAAGAAGCAACTGGTAGATTTGAGCACTTTTGAGATATATCTTTTGCTTTATTTACTGGAAACTGGCTTCTCGAGGGCTGTAATCTGAAATATTCTTACTGAAATATTCAGCAATCTGAAATATTCTTACTGAAATATTCAGCAATCTGAAATATTCTTACTGAAATATTCAGCAAACTGAAATATTCTTTCTGAAATATTCAGTAATCTGAAATATTCTTCATGTAGGTCCTGAAAGACCTACATTGGCTCCCAGTATGTTTCCGAGCACAATTCAAAGGGCTGATGCTGACCTTTAAAGCCCTAAATGGCCTCAGTCTTGTAAGGAGAGTCTCCACTCCCATTGTTCTGCCTGGACACAGGTCCAGCACCGAGGGCCTTCTGGTGGTTCCCTCCCTGCGAGAAGCGAAGTTACAGGGAACCAGGCAGAGGGACTTTTTGGCAGTGGCGCCCGCCATGTGGAACGCCCTCCCATCAGATGTCAAAAGAAATAAACAACTATCTGACTTTTATAAGACATCCGAAGGCAACCCTGTTTAGGGAAGTTTTTAATGTTTGATGTTTTATCCTGTTTTTAATACAGTGGTACCTCTGGATGCGAACAGGATGTGTTCCGGAGCCCCATTCGCATCCTGAGTAAAATGTAAGACGCAGCAGCACATCTGCGTGTGTGCGGGTCGCGTTTTGCTGCTTCTGCTCATGCACGTGATGTCATTTTGAGAGTCTGCACATGCGCGAACGGCAAAACCCGGAAGTAACGCGCTTGAAAACACTGAACCCGAAGCACATCTAACCCGAGGTATGACTGTATTCCGTTGGGAACCACCCAGAGTGGCTGGGGAAACCCAGTTGGATAGGTGGGGAATAAATGATGATGATGATGATGATGAGAACATAGGAGGAGCCCAGCTGGGTCAGGCCAATAGCCCAACATCTAGTCCAACATCTTGTTCTCACAAGGGCCAACCAGAAGCCTGTGGAAGCCCACAAGCAGCATCTGAACATAAGAACACTCTCCCCTCCTGTGAAAAGAAAAGGTCACAAAAAGTAGGAGGGGTCTACCCAATTTGTTGCCTCTTTCTGGAAGAAGCTACGGGTGGTGAATGCTTTTGGGTGTGGCATGTTCCTTTCTCCACTAGTATCTCATATCCCCCTTCAGACACCCCCTGACTCTCCTGCCTGCCTGATGCTCTGCCCCCTGAAGCAGTACCCCACACGATTGATGCCTCTATTCAAAACATGTGGGGATGTGTTGAGCAGAGGATTTGATCCTGCAAGATGCAGGATGCTCAGTCGCAAGCAGCTTACCCACTTACATTGATCATGGGTGGCTGTAGTATACGTCCTGGAATACACAACAATGCAGTTATAGCTTGCAGGAAATGTACAACAATATCCCCCCCCCAAAAAAAAAACCATTCAATTCTGGTTCTGCAGACTGCATTACCCCCAGGTTACTAGATCATAGGGCTATAAGGCCAGGCACATTGTCCTCAATGACTTTTCATTTACTTATTTTCTGGACTTGCCAGAAACAAAGTTCACCTTTACTTCAGAAATGTGTTGCACCTCCATTTGCTAGAGATGCTTAGTTTTGAGAGAGTTGTGCGTACCAAGAGGACATGGGAGATGAGAGAGGGAACAAAGGGATGGCAAATGTTAATTGCATTGTTCCGCCATTGCTTCTGCTGCTGAGCAAGAACCTGAACAAAAATCAGAGCCATTATAAAAAGGAGAATAGCAGATACAGTTCTCATCAATAAGACACTGAAATAATGTCAGGGAGATGATTGAATCATACAATTATGGTAGTTGTAAGGAGGCTGGAAATCAAGAAGGGAAGGTGGTGTGTGTGTGTGTGTGTATACAACACCACAAAAGCTCTAGAATCGCAAAACTACATTGATTTGACAATTCCATTTCTTGAAGGACAAGTCACATGAATGTGAGTCATTTTCTCAGCATGGGTTGCAGATTGCGCTTGGGACATGGGTGTCACACAGAGACTGTACCATGATCCATGGCCGCTAGCCATGATGATATGTTTTACACAGCGGCAGACACTATGGCGGGCCTGCATGGTGGCAGCAGGGCTGGCACGGTGAAAACACGTTGGCAGGAGCACTGGATTGGCTCCCCCAGTACATATGCCCCGTGCTGATCTCCCTCCCTCCTGCCCTCTGTCCTGGAAAGCAGCAGTGTCCCAGCAAGAGGGAGGGTACATACAGGGGTGTATGAAGGGAGGGGCGGAGGGGGTGGGTCGCCCCATGTACTACTCTGGGGGGGGGTGACAAGATGGCCCGCTGCCTTCCCCAGCTGTAGAGTGGCCAAGGGCATGCATGCAGTCAGTATGGGCACCGCTTGTGCGCACCGTCCATACCGGCATCCGTACAGGCTGCCTCTTGCATGGCGACTGTATGGGCTGCCACACGTGCACAGTCCGTACGGACGTTGCACGTGCGCTGCTGGGCGGTTTGCCCTGCCCCTCAGCTGCCAGAGAGGGTTCCTCTGCCACTGAGTAGATAAATATCCCACCACAGGGTATTGATTGGATCCCACCGGCGTATTGATGTTATCCCACCGCTTACCACCACTTTTTTGGCGATCACACAGGGTCCCCGGACGTTTAACGGTCTATTGATCCCAGTGCCACCACTGTGCTTGCTTCCCCGCTGCCACCAACCCATTACTCTCAAGTAAAACACTGAGTCCAGACAGCTGTTAAAAGTGAACCAAAAAACAAGTTTATTTTACAAACATTAACAAGTTTATGGTTTCTCAGGTAAAATTCCTGTCAGTATCTTAACTTTAGTTTCTTTACCGGCCTATACCTTCCTAATACCTTCTGACTGATTATCTCAACTGTTTGGCTGACTCCTCTTAACAAATTCTCTCACTCTCTCACACGAGACTAGCCCAACCTACAGACTTATCTTCTATCTCTACTAACTCCAGGCTGTCTCTCAACCACCCGAACTCTAACTCCCCAAAAGCCTCTGTGCTTAAACCTTATACACAGTTAACCCTGCCCCTTGGGTTCCCATTGGTTAGTCATTTTACAATTAGTTAACCCTTTCCTTGTGAACCCAGTATGATGTCACACACCTAGGAGGGCAAAGGCCAGTTGTCCAGCCCCAGTGTGTCATCCTCTACTCAATCTGCCTTCACTGTTGCAGGCAGTGTGCCTCTGAGTGCTAGTTGCTGGGAATCACAAGTGCTGTTTGTGGGTTTCTCATAGGCATCTGGTTGACCACGCCAGATAAGGACTGAAAAAACTCCACAAATACAGTGGTACCTCAGGTTAAGTACTTAATTAGTTCCGGAGGTCCGTTCTTAACCTGAAACTGTTCTTAACCTGAAGCACCACTTTAGCTAATGGGGCCTCCTGCTGCTGCACCGCTGGAGCCCAATTTCTGTTCTTATCCTGAAACAAAGTTCTTAACCTGAAGCACTATTTCTGGGTTAGCGGAGTGTGTAACCTGAAGCGTATGTAACCCGAGGTACCACTGTAGATAGAAAGAACTAATAACCATTAGCCCTGCCTTCCCCTCAACAAATTTAGGATTGGATCTGGGGTAGGTGGGAGGTCCCTGAGTTGGCCCAGGGTGCGGCCCCTGGATCATAGCCACAGAGTGGGGGGTTTTTTGGGAGGCTGTGCACACCCTTAGTGTTTTCCCTTCCTTTTCCAAATAATTGGAAAAAAATGTATTTTATTTGATTAAAATTAGCTTGAATTTATTTACTTTCCCCTGTTTATGAGGAAAATAATTTCTTCCCCACCCTGAGGTTTCAGGGAACAAATTGATTGCTTCTGCCCTGTGTGTTTCTATGTGTGTCTAAACTTTTGGATGCTATCTGGAATCATAGTAGTACAGTGGTACCTCGGGTTACAGACACTTCAGGTTACAGATGTTTCAGGTTACAGACTCAGCTAACCCAGAAATAGTACCTCAGGTTAAGAACAGTTTCAGGTTAAGAACAGACCTCCAGAACGAATTAAGTTCTTAACCTGAGGTACCACTGTACTGGTTGGTTGTACTAAAAGAAGTATGGTACTTGGGGGGGGGGGATCCTCTGCATACTTATTTTAGAATAACTCCCCCAAGTCCAATGGAGCTTACATTTACAGGACTGGGAAATAGCCATGGTGAAAATTGAAGCATGGTGGTGTTTACCCCAGATTATTTAATCCAGAATGCTTCTGTCTCTGACTCCACCCAAAACATCAGCTCCAGCTTCATCCATCAACGGCATGTGGCCCCTGACAGACTACCTCTGAAGCAATGTGGTCCTCAGCACATGGGTATTGAGAGGGCATGAATGATGGTGACCAGATCTTTCTTCTCCAAGGCAGGGAAAACATACAGCACATGCAGTCATTCTGTTGAAAAGGGAACTGCAGGAATCTCTGGTTGTCGTTGCATGGAAGAAGTCAAACAACTTGATGCTCTTTGCATGTGCGAATTGGCTCAATTCTATTATTTGCCAATATTGATTTTGTTCATATTTGTGTACATGTCTCCTGCTGGCTTCTCGTCATGGGACTTCCATGTGAAGTCTCTATTTCTGGGTCATTCCCCCCTCCCCCCAAAAACCCCTCTTATTTGTCTTTATTATGCCTCTCTCCCCGTGCTTCTTTTAAACTCCACAAACCTGCTCGCAGGCATTCATGTAGTGAAATTTATTCAAGAACATTTGCCTGAAGAAGACTATTAAAGGGAGCCTCTGGGTGCGATCTGTCTAAGGTTCTCTCGTGTTTTAATGTATGCTGACCTCCTGGTGTTTCTTCCGATGTCTGCTGGTGCCCCTGGAAAATGAGAGAGGCGGGAGAGAGAGGCCTGGCAGGCTGCCGTTCTCTGATAAAAGGAGAGTTAGTAGCATTCTGTTTTGAAAGAGCAGAACTTGCTGAAAGGTGAATCTAATACACATTGCAGCCCAGTGTTGCTTTCAGGTATGCCTTACATCTTCTCTGAGCAACACAACAACGCAATCGCTCGCCATTGTCTTCAATAGGGGTGGTGGAATCCTGTGAGGAAAAGAACCCCCAGCAAATAAAATTAATTGTGAAAGATTTATGTTGATGGCACTAAATCGCCTTGAGAGTTTTGATTGTGCAGGATAGAAAACTTGCAGATATCTTCCAAAAATTGGGAATAACAAACCAGAGAAGGTAACTTGAGGAGGGGCCATAGCTAAGGGTAGAGCACATCCCTGTACTATACTCCCCCCAAAAAATAAGGTCTGCTGGAGATGTCCTGCTTGTTAAGTCCATCTTTGTGAGATGTTTGTACAGCTACAGCTCACAAAAGGGTCTTCTCAGTGGTGACTCCTCTGCTGTAGAATGCACTCCTGCTTGAAACGCATCTGGTAACAACAGCAGCTGGTTTCAATGCTGGCAAAAAAACCCATACCAGCTTATCCCTGGTATCTCCAGAAAACAAAAGAAAAAAAGATTTCAAGTATGGAAGATGGGGGGAAGTCCAATTCCTGGAGAAGTGTTTACTGTCTGAACATACAAACCTGTCTTATTTAGACCACTGGCCCATCTAACACATGGGTAGGCAAACTAAGGTCTGGGAGCCAGATCTTGGCCCCATTGCCTTCTAAATCTGGCTTGTGGATGGTCTGGGAATCAGCGTGTTTTTACATGAGTAGAATGTATGCTTTCATTTAAAATGCATCTCTGGGTTATTTGTGGGGCATAGGAGTTTGTTCATTTTTTTTATTTTTTCCCCAAAATATAGTCCGGCCCCCCACAAGGTCTGAGGGACAGTGGACTGGCCCCCTGCTGAAAAAGTTTGCTGACCTCTGATCTAACACAACATTAACTTTCAACAACTCTCCAAGGCTTGGACAATGCTATGCATAGCATAATGCTATGCTATGCGCCTACGAACATTGTATTGGGAACTCTAGTGTGAGACTATAACTTTTTCACGTTGCTGACATGACCTTACTTCAAGATAACTCAAAGTGATCTTCAGATCAGTGAAAACCAGCTGTTTGGCAGGGGTCTAGGATGTCAGAACCTAGGAGTTTTGAGGTGTGGTCTACACAAAATGTAGCTAAATTGCTGCAGGTAAACTGGTGCTATCATATACTTAATGACCTATGGATCAAAAGACAGTTGCTTGTAATTACTCATTTTGTGCCCCATAAAACAAATGTGTAACTTGAAAATGTGACTGGTGTTCTTTTGTAACAGTATAGGATACATATGTTTGCAGTAAGTGGCCAGTACTTACTTTTTTCCAGGATGAAGTTTTCTGAATAGATTGACCAAATATATTTATATAATCCAAAGTTTGCATCTATACGGCTGCTTGCATAGTTACTCTTTTGTAAGGTGCTGTGTCAGCAGTCCTGGGCCCAAAATGGGAAGAGACAGTGCTTGTTCCAACACTCTTTATCTCCTTTAATTTGGCAGCGAATATTTATAATTGAGCCACTGGAGACATGGCACATAGTCATGTTTTAGGTTCATCTGATTGGCTAATAGAAAAAAAGTGATAATGCTAAAATATAGAAAATGAGCAGTGGGCTGGTTGGAAATGTTGTTTTATATTAACAGAGTGCTGTGGTTTGAGTTAAGGTTCTTCCAATTTACTTTGGATGAGATTCATTTGGAGTAGCTCCAGGCACATACAATGTAGGACAATTTGAACTTATTCCAGTAGGGCCCCGTATGTCCAGAGGGACACAATTAGCAGACATATCCAAGTAAAGATGTAACCATTATAGTGTCAGGCACTTGGTGATGAGAGCCATCGGGTTTTGCTTGTTGAGTTGCTTGATTGAGCTTCCTGCTGCTAAAGTACTTGAAATGGACATTAATTTTTATACTGCATAAATTCCTGAATGACTTTTGATGGTATTATAATATGTTCATTTTCCTACACGGGGATGGGGGGGAACCCTACTCAAAGTGAAGGAGTTGGAAGGCCTTTAGCCAATAGTGAGTGAAAGCATAGCCAATGGTGAGCGAAGGCATAGCCAATACAGAGGGTTCTATTTTATTGAATGGATGTTTGGAAAATAAAGTATCCTACCTTTGAAAGCAAGGAAGGAAGGGTCAGTGTGCTAAGTGCAGAGAGTAAGAAGTGCCAGTTTTGACACTTCTGACCGAAATGAATAATTCAACAACCCCAGAGAGCAACGGTTTACCTCTTGCTTTTATGTCACTTGGCCTTAGTCTATCAGCTTTGAAGCTTTGTGAACCATGTCAGTACCCAGATGCCTTGCATTTTGATCTTGAGACATCCAGCTAATGAATGGTGGTTAGGAGTAATTGGCTGGAAAATATTCAAGGCCACAGACTTCAGCTTATCCATAGACCCAAGAAGCCCTTTTAACTCAAAGTGCAGCATGGAAGCTACTTGGAGATCTTTGCTATTTAAAGCCCCCCAAGACCTGAGGACCAAATACCTGCAAGAACACCTTCTCTTGCATGGACTTTCCTATGCATTAATATCAGTGGGTGAGCCCATCCTATGCAGAGGGTCAAGCTGCATTTCTGTGTTGTAATGTGCTCTGCTTTATTTCTTGGGCTCCATGATCACTGCAGATGGTGACAGCAGCCATGAAATTAAAAGACGCCTGCTTCTTGGGAGAAAAGCGATGACAAACCTAGACAGCATCTTAAAAAGCAGAGACATCACCTTGCCAACAAAGGTCCGTATAGTAAAAGCTATGGTTTTCCCAGTAGTGATGTATGGAAGTGAGAGCTGGACCATAAAGAAGGCTGATTGCCAAAGAATTGATGCTTTTGAATTATGGTGCCATGGACTGCAAAAAGATCAAACCTATCCATTCTGAAGGAAATCAGCCCTGAGTGCTCACTGGAAGGACAGATCCTGAAGCTGAGGCTCCAATACTTTGGCCACCTCATGAGAAGAGAAGATTCCCTGGAAAAGACCCTGATGTTGGGAAAGATGGAGGGCACAAGGAGAAGGGGACGACAGAGGACGAGATGTTTGGACAGTGTTCTCAAAGCTACCAGCATGAGTTTGACCAAACTGCGGGAGGCAGTGGAAGACAGGAGTGCCTGGCGTGCTCTGGTCCATGGGGTCATGAAGAGTCAGACACGACTAAATGACTAAACAACAACAACAACAACAACAATGTGCTGTGCTGATGTAGCCCAAACTCACGTTTCCTGGCTTTAAAATGTGAACCCCTCCCACTTGTATACCCTTCCCACCCTCTGCTAAGACTCATTGACCTATTAACCAGAAACCTATCTGTCCCTCCTCAGGTGCCCATGTGGAAAGGGGTTGTAGAGACTCACAGGTGAGATGGAGAGACTTGGAGAGTTATGGGTGGTTGAGAGAGGAATTGAGTTGTGTGTCCCATTTTGACCTCAGTTGGGTACAACAGGATCTGATTGAGCTTGCCATTGGTTTCAAGGTAATCTGAGCTCTTTCCTGTGTTTTGGAGGAAGGTTATCAGTTTTTCTGAGTCTAATTTGTAGCCTACCTGGAGAGAGAAGCTGACCTCATGACAACTAATGTGTCCCTTCTTGCTCCCTCTGATAGCCCTTCTCTGTTTCTCACCAAAACGACTCCAAGCCAGAGGAGAAACACACTTTCCCTTCCTTCCATCTGCACTGCAGCCAGGATGGAAATTGCACACGCTATTACCCTAAGTGTTTTTCAACTAAAGAACACACACATAAATAAATAAATAAATAAATAAATAAATAAATAAATAAATAAATGGCATAATTAGAAAGAAGAGTTTGGATTTGATATCCCACTTTATCACTACCCTAAGGAGTCTCAAAGTGGCTAACATTCTCCTTTCCCTTCCTCTCCCACTTCTGTGAGGTAAGTGAGGCTGAGAGACTTCAGAGAAGTGTGACTGGCCCAAGGTCACCCAGCAGCTGCATGTGGAGAAGCGGAGACGCGAACCCAGTTCACCAGATTACGAGGCCACCGCTCTTAACCACTACACCACACTGGCTCTCTCACTGGAAAATGCACTGCAGAAAGACCATAAGAGGTTAAAATTCCTCCACAGGAGGCAAATATTTTCAGTGGTACTGGAAGGAAGGTGGAAGGAAGATCAGCGTTCTTTGAAAAGACTTGAACAGCAAATCCGAATTGCCCCCCCCCCCTACAGTTCACAGTTCTTCTGAGCATCCTGCTAATCTGAAAGCTCACTGCCAATCTGGCAGTGCGCTCAGAAAAATGGAAGGCTGACTTGCAAGGCACAGCAGCTCCAGGAGAACTGGCAGGAGGCAATGAGTGGAGTAACTGCAAGGCAGGCAACCATAGCAGAATTTCATCAATACTTGTAAATCAAGCCAGCGATGCACACAACATTGCAAACAAGAGGTTTCCTTCCAGGAGGCTAGCAGAGTGGCCTTTGGTTCTCTTCCTCTTCTAATAGGCACTGTTACATTGATAGTGGCTGAAGGCTTGAATTTGGAAATGGGCGGAGGACAAGATCAGAAGTCAGGAAGGAAATGGAAATGGGTTGATTCACAGTTAGCCGGTTCCCGGATTCCTTGATGTGTGCAGAAAGCTTTTCTGCTACAGACTGTGGGTTCCTTTGAACCTCAGAAAAATAAAAATCTTCTTGCAGAAACTTTACATTTTGGCTTCCTTCTCGCTGTTGCAAAGGGGCTCAAAGCTTTTAAATATTGCCTCTTGAAGAGCTGGATACCCTTAACAGTACCAGAACTGATATTGTTTCTGTTCAGAGTACTTGTATTCATACAGATTGCTGAAGTTCAGTTAAATTTGACTCCTGGTAAAGATTTTAAGAAAGGTCCTGTTGGATCAGCCCAAAATCCCATTCAGTCCAGCTTCCTGTTCTCATAAATGCCAACTAGATGCCTATGGAAGGCTCACAAGCAATACCTGAGAGTGTCAGCACTTATCCTTCATGAATAAGTGGTCCAAACTCCTTTTAAGGCATCCAAGTTCATGTTCAGCTTTACATCTTGTGGGAGTGTATTCCATCGTTTATCTGTGACTAGTAGTTATGTTTCCTCCATCTTTTCCCAACGCCAGCCTACCTTGCTTCAATAGGGGGTGAGAAGTGTGATGCTTAATCTGATTATGTTGGGTTGTTGTTGTTTTTAAGTTGGTAGATTTTTTTTTCCACAATGCCAGCAAAAAAGAAAATAAGAATACAGGATTAAGGCTGCATTTTTCAAGAGACCTGGACAATGCAATATACCAATTGACAGGTCTTTGTGGTTGGCTGTCATGAAGCAGTTTAAAGGGCAGGGTAGAGAAAAGGGACCCTACTCATTGGCTAGTCCCTGGAATTAGAATTCCAGTGGTGCAAAGTTCCATCACAGCCCAAGTTTGTATCTTTCAAAAGTTATGTAAGTAGAACCTTTTTATTTGGGCAAGTTTCAAAAGAAACTGGAAGTTTATTTTAAAGAGTCTGTTTGTTTTGAAATACACCTTACACTTTTCACTGGTTTGAGAATATCCAAGAAAGGATATTTGTTTATTTTTATATTTCTTTTTTGTATGTGATGTATTAAAATGAAAAAAAGAGAGAGAGAGAGAATATCCCAGAACAAGATGAAACAGCAGTATTTATTCATTTTTTTTAAATTTATTTACTGCACCCAAGTTGGTTTACATTTTTTAAATATGAAAAACAAATAAATCACCACAAAATACAGAGTAGCAGAGTTCCTTCATTTTTGCTTGGGGTTGTTTGCTTTTGCCACCCCTTAGGTGCTACAAAAGTCCTTAGGTGGTCCCTTTTAAGTACTCTCTGGGAAAGTAATAGTGCACTCAAACTTATTCCATCCTAGGGTTCTTTACGCAAGGATTTTAAAAAGGGATTGCTATTAGATATCGCAGTCACCGATCAAACCATGTGCAATGGTCATACCATGATGCTTTAACATGCAATTGTTTCCCCATGAGAAGACTTGTGTTTTGGTAAAATGATGCTATTATGTTCATGCATGGGCCTTCCATTTTGACCAGGGATGGGGACCCTGTGGCTCTCCAGATGTTCCCAGACTTAAACTTGCATCATCCTCAGCCCGCATAGCCAATGGTCATAGATACTGGAAGTTGTAGCCCAACAACATCTGGAAGTGCAAATGTTCCTCATCCCTGATTTTGACTCGTCCTTCTAAAAAGGATGCAGTTCCCAGTTGTGGAACACATGTCTCGTAAGAAGAAACTCCCAAGGCTCTCTGCTAAAAATGATATCAGGCAGCAGGTGTGGGAAATACCACTGCTAGTTAGCGTGAATAATAGTAAGCTAGCTGACCCATTAGTCTGGCTTGGTACAAGACAGGCTTACATGCCTGCACACCTTTGCCTTTTCATTTCTGGGTTCAAGTCAATGGTTCCTCTGAAATATAAATCCCTAAACGACTTAGGTCCCAAGTACCCAGTGGCGTAGCGTGGGGGGTGCAGGGGGGGCCGGCCGCACCAGGAGCAACATCTGGGGGTTAGGGTTAGGGGGCGCAAATCCACAGGTTAGGGGGTGCAAATCCACGGGTTAGGGGGCGCAAATTACTTGCCTTGCCCCGGGTGCTGACAACCCACGCTACACCACTGCAAGTACCAGAAACATTGCTTCACTTTTTTACAGAACAGTCCAGGATTTAAGATGAGCAGGAAAGGTCTTGTTGGTGGTTCAAGGAACCAGAGGACATGAGACTCCAGAGGACATGAGATTCCTTTGCCTCCTGATCTTGGGTGTTTCAGAAAGCATCTAAAGGTCTATTTTTTTAAAAAAACACACCATGCTTTTGTGAGTATACACTGACAATTAGTCTCTTTATTTGCAGATTATTGTTTTAGTTGTCCATTGTCTATATAATGTATTTTATTTCTATTGTGCTGTTACCGCCCCCACCCCCCCTTGCAGGACCCTAAATATTTTTCAGCAATGGAAATGACAGATTGGATGCATCATGTGCTATGCACTCTGTGAGAAAGCAGCTAGCGAGCCATTCTTATAATGCACTCTGGGCCTGAGTTAAGAAATATTTAGCAGACTGTGCTCTTGGAAGCCAATAAAATGGTGCAGTGTGTGACGCTTTTGAGGAGTGAGCTATATCGGGCCACGTTCAAATCTCAATAAAACTTCTTTCCATTGAAACCTTGTGATCAAGGCTGGAATTTTGGTCCGTGTGGAACATAAAGGAAAGGACGAGAACTTCATTCTCTGACAGCTCTTATTTCAGCTTTGGGATGGAATTTAATGAAGGATATTATCCATCACAGGGGAGAAGTTCTGCAGTAGTCTCCTAAGAACAGTCAATGTAGGGCAAAGGACATGATTAGTTTTCAAACAGAGCTGGGCAAATTTATGACTACTCTTAGATGGCGTGTTTTTAATCTGACGCTTCAGCAGTTGCCTGAGACTAGGAAGTATTTTCCCCCCACTCACACGCAATCCTCCGAAACAGAAGAGGTGGCAACCAGGAAAAATAGAGGAGCTAAGTAGAGAAGGGTGCATTATTAAACTGTATGTTATTCATGCTTTACTACTATCTGCTGATAGTTTTAAAAACTACTGGGGTGGTCACTAGATTGCATTTTTCATGGGTCAGACATGCACGAGATGGAAGGGTATGCTGAGAGGCATTTGCAGTAAGGGTGCTTTCCATCAGAGAAAACTTGCAAAAGACATGATGCATTCTTTTGTGCCATAATCTTTTTTCAGTCTCCTCCCCCCCCCACACCCTGAGAATGTCAGCTGTGCTGGTCCCGGGGGGAGGTTACCGTGAGGCGTGGTCAGAGTCCGGTCCTGGGTCACGGGTCTAAAGACAGTCCACACAGGGTGAAGCGGGATCCAAAGCAAGAAGCCGGGCGTGGTCGGGAACTCTGGAAGAACAGGACCGGGTGCTGGCAGTAGCAGGTTTCCAGCGACGTTGCTCCCGCAACCTGGGACCGGGCTGACTGGCCTTTATCTTCTATGAGGCCAAAGGCGGTCCCGGCCCCCAGGTGACCCGCCTCTTCTGGCCTTAAGGCGAGCACTCCTCCTGGGAGAAACCAGTTCCCTCCGCCTCTCTGCCCTGAGCCTCTGCAGCTCAGGAGACGCTGGAGGGTTACTGGACCCAGGGGGAGACTCACCTTCCCCTGACAGGGCTGGGAGAGGTGCACCTGTAGGCAATGTGTCCTCAAGCACCTCTGGAGCCAGAGTGGATTCGCCTGGTGCCTGCTCCTGAGGATCCGGCACAGGTGCAGGCGCTTCAGATGCAAGGCCCTGCCCCAGCTCATCCGGCCCTGGAGGTGGGGACTCCTGTGCAGGCCGGGATTCCTCCGGTTCAGCCTCTGAATCGGATTCCCAGGCCATCACATTAGCAAAGGGATGAGGAACCTGCATCTGTCTCCATTTATTAGACTTCCAATAAATCTGTCTCCATTTATTAGACTTCCAGCTCCCATCAGCCCCAGCCAGCATGGCCAATGATAAGGGATGATAGGCATCCAGCAGTATCTCACCCCTATTTTAGCCTTTGTTGGCACACATACCCAGAAGAAGGAGGTGTGATGCAGGGGATAGGCACATATAGACCACTATGTCATGTACATAGTGCGGAATGCCATGCATAATATAATAGAAGTAAAATACAGTGGTACCTCGGGTTACAGATGCTTCACGTTACAGATGCTTCAAGTTACAGACTCCACTAACCCAGAAATAGTACCTCGGGTTAAGAACTTTGCTTCAGGATGAGAACAGAAATCATGCGGCGGCGGTTCGGCAGCAGCAGGAGGCCCCATTAGCTAAAGTGGTACCTCAGGTTAAGAACAGTTTCAGGTTAAGAACAGACCTCCAGAACGAATTAAGTTCTTAACCTGAGGTACCACTGTAATAAGAATATGACTAAAACTATCCATCCAAGAAACATACCTCAAGAAAAGGCCAAGATAAACAGTTGTGTCTTCAGAGCTTCCTGAAAGACCTGTGATAGGACCATCCTCATTGATAGAAACTTCAATCTTTTCAGGAATCATGAGTTCCCACATTCCAGATATCTTCACTGCTGATAAACAATGGATGCTATAATTGCAATGCCAGGATCCAATCAATTGACCCTAAAATAGAATGCCCACAAACCCTGATGTCAAAGCCACTACAACCTCTATCTCTACGTTGGCAACTGATACGGAGGCACAGCTCAGTGGCCTGGATTTGGCCTTGAGGACTTCAGTTACTGATCACTACTGCAGAAACTATCTATGTGGTATAGTGAACCTCTTTTCCTATTAGATGCATCGAGGAAGAATCACTTATATGTCAGTCAGCATATTTCATCCAAGCCTTCTGAAAAGGAACACAATGTCATTCAATGTCAGGCTCACATAAAGATCTTTTCTCCCACATCACCACCAAGGAGACAAACTATGTCTTAGTTTCTTTCTGACAGTACCTGTCATGATTTGAAAAGTTAGGCTGGTGACTCTTATGGCGGACTGATCTGTTCATGTAAATATGAAAACGGGAGCATTCCTCATCTTCCTTTCCCAGGGTGCTTGTGGCGATAAGATGTGACCAGTTCCTACCAGCCCATCTGTAAATAAATAAAAGAAGACATCAGCTTAGATTATGCTACTCTTGGCCAGCAGCTATCAAAATGTCAGTGACCTAACATGTTTGCTTGGCGCTGAGCACAGCCATGACAGCACAGATAAACTGTATGTCATTTGGAATGGCAGGATGAATTTTGCACTGTGTGCATGCGTTAGTGTACAAAAGAGATAAAATAAAAATACACACAAGATTCACTGTGGTAATGAGATGGAAATATGTGAAGAAAAAAACACTACCAAAAACTTAATATCAGAAGAATTGCTGCTCAGATGTAAAACAATGATGGAAAAACAATTTTCTGAATAATGTATGTAGAGATGGATGTATATTGTCCCTTAGCTCACATCTGCACCATACATTCAAAGCAGTACCATACAACTTTAAAATAGGGTTGCCATATTTCAGAAAGTGAAAATCCATTCCAAAAAATTATTGACCCTTTTTTCAGCTAGTTTTAAGAAAATCGGCATAAAAACCCACTTACAACATGGGTTTTTCCAGACTGTGCTGGTCCCGGGGGGAAGTTACTGTGGGGCGAGGTCCAGGACCTGAGTTGAGGGTCAGCAGACAGTCCTCCATGGGCGAAGCAGGATCTAAAGCGAGGAGCCGGGCAAGGACAGGAACTTTGGAGGAACAGGACTGGGTGCCGGCCAAAACAGCTCTTAAATGACGTTGCTCCCGCAACCTGGGACCGGGCTGACTGGCCTTTATCTTCTCTGAGGCCAAGGGCGGCCCCGGCCCCCAGGAGACCCACCTCTCCTGGCCTTAAGGTGAGCACACCTCCTGGGAGAAACCAGTTCCCTTCGCCTCTCTGCCCTGAGCCTCTGCAGTTCAGGAGAGGCTGAAGGGTTACTGGGCCCAGGGGGAGACTCACCTGTAGACACTGTGTCCTCAACCACCTCCGGAGCCAGAGTGGATTCACCTGGTGCCTGCTCCTGAGGATTCGGCACAGGTGCAGGCGCTTCAGAATCAAGGCCCTGCCCCAGTTCAGCCAGCCCTGGAGGCGGGGACTCCTGTGCAGGCTGGGATTCTTCCGGTTCAGCCTCTGAATCGGATTCCCAGGCCATCACACAGACATTTAAAGTGGACATTGAAAATTTCACCCAGATGCCATTTTCAGAATCAAAATCTCGATATCTGGAATTTTCTGGATGTATGGCAACCCTATTTAAACAGACATGGCTTCCCCCAAAGAATCCTGGGAACTGTAGTTTGTTAAGGGTGCTGAGAGTTATTCCCTTCATGGAGCTCCAATTCCTGGAGTTCCCTGGGAAGGTGGACTGATTGTTGAACAACTCTGTAAAATGTAGTTCTGTGAGTGGGATGGGGTCTCCTAATAACTCTCAGCATCCTTCATTACATTTTCCAGGATTCGTTGTGGAAATTGGTTACTGTCAAAGCGTTATAATAGTGCATTAAATGTAAGGTGGTGGAAGCGACACAGAGAAGGTGGCTGGAGGAGATTTTCTCTCTCTCTTTCTTGTATCACTAGGATTTGTGCACATCCAGTGAAGCTGAACGTTGGAAGATTCAGGGCAGATAAAAGAAAGGGCTTCTTCACACAGTGCATGGTTAAACTATTGAGCTTGCTCCCACAGGAGGCAATGTTGGCGACCTATCTAGACGGCTTCAAAACAGGATCAGACCAATTCATGGAGGAGAGAGCTATCCAAGGCTACTAGTCATGATGGCTGGGCTCTGCAATGCTTCTGAATACTAGTTCCTGGAAACCACAGGAGGTTTCAAATCCTGCTTGTGGGTTTCTGACAGACATCTGGTTGGCCACCATGAGAATACAATGCTGGCCCAGATGGACCATTGGCCTGATTCAACAGGCTCTTCTCATGCCCCAATGTTCTCCAATATTATTCTGATGATGAGGCTGGATGGGTCACTCTACTGAGTTATAGCCCCATATAGGTCACCTCCGTCTTATGCTACTTCAACCAAAGTGATGATAGATTTTACATGACTTAATTAGGTATCCCCCCTTCCCTTACAGTTTGGTTCCAGAGTAAATGAAACAGCACAGAAATAATAGTAGATCAGCTGCATTAAAAGCTCACTAGGAAGAGTCACTGGCTAATTATAATGTGATCAGATAACATTAGAAATGGATATTATGTATCAAATACTTTAATGCAATGATACGTCTCTATTAAAGATTGTTTTGCTGATCGGTTGCTAAAAAGGCAACCAACAATTCAGAAACTCGGCTTTAAAAAGACCCAAAAGGTTTAGACAGCAATCCTGCATCATCATAATCAAGTATGAGTTTTGCTATTTATGTCTGTAGGGCGGGATTGCAGCAATGTGACTTGCGTATTCCTTTTATGAAATGCAGATATCCGTGTTTTCGTGGGTGTGTGAAGAAAAGGCTGGCTTATGAGCCAAAATCTTGTCCTATCCATTAAGGTATGGTAGACTGCGAGGGTGATGCTGGAGTGTCACTTAGAGAAATCCAATAATCCTTTTGGACTTTGATTTCAGAGAGCAGATCTGCACTGGCCGCTGAACAGGAGGAAAATATCCTTTCAGGATGGAAATTGGTTAAGGAATGGAGGGGACGAAGCAAGCCAGAAATGACATTCTCATGAACTCAAAGTGATGTGACGAGTTTGGGTCAGGTGGAATGTGTCTCACTGTACGTTTTCAGCACGAAGCTGACATTTCTGTGATGCCACTGAAAATTCTAAGTGACACACTCTCCTTCTCTGCAGTGCTGGGCAATAGAGTTCCTAGTGTTAAGAGTGGCCTCAGCTGTTATTTTCAGTGCATTGAAATACGAACTACTAGTTGACTAGTTACAAAATTGCTGGTGAACTCTAGTTTTGGTTGGGGGAAAAAATTGAATGGCGTTTGGGATGCTTTGCAGTTTTGTAAGCAATGAAGCAAGGCATCGGGTTCCCGATCCAAGGACTGCACAATCTGAAATAGGCAGTGACAAAGACGAAAATGAGAGGGGTAACTAGACAAGGGTGGTGAGGCTTGGATGTGGGCCAATGCAACTACAGATACTTGGTTGCAGATAATTCTGTTGAGATTCTCAGATTAATAGACCAGAATCCAAACACACCGAAGCAAGTTAGGAGCAAGTGTGGTGCTATTGTGACTTCATGGATGGAACTCAAATGGCATTTGGAAATCAAAGGCACACGGAAATCAATGAGGGAAAGAACTTGCATCGATCTTCATAATTGTGGCTTGCTCCCTCCGTACTGGCTTAAAATCTATGTAGTCCAGAAGAATAGACTTGTGAACTGAGCTGCCTAAAAGCTAACACCTGAAGATATGCAGGTCACAAGAACCACTTGGAAGGAATGCAGTGTTGCCATCATGGTTTCCAGAATTTTCCAGCTAGTCTCCTGTGTCCTTGAAAGGGGCAGGAAAAACAGAAATCTAGGATACAAAAGGTACGCCTGTGATTGCGTCTGCATACAGTGGTACCTCAGGTTAAGAACTTAATTCGTTCTGGAAGTCTGTTCTTAACCTGAAACTGTTCTTAACCTGAGGTACCACTTTGGCTAATGGGGCCTCCTGCTGCCACTGCGCCATCGCCATGCGATTTCTGTTTTCATCCTGAAGCAAAGTTCTTAACCCGAGGTATTATTTCTGGGTTAGTGGAGTCTGTGACCTGAAGCATCTGCAACCCGAGGTACCACTGTACGAGGAAATGCTTTGCTTCCCATATTTGTCTTTGCCATGAAACTTTTAAAAGTGCAGGAACCCAATCAGGGGGGGAAATATAGCAGCAGCCCCCCCATAGAATTGTAGACTCGAAAGGTACACTGAAGGTCCTCTAGTCCGACTCCTTGCAATGCACAAATCTCAGCTAAAGCATCCATGACAGATGGCTACCCAACCTCTGCTTAAAAACCTCAAATGGAGGAGAGCCCACAACCTCCCAAGGGAGTCCATCACACTGTTGAACAGCTCTTACCATCAGAAAGTTCCTTCTGTTGTTTAGTCAGAATCCTTTCTTGTAACTTGAAGCCATTGGTCCAGGTCCCATCGTCCAGAAAAAACAAACCAAGCTTGCTCTATTTTCCAGCACTTTAGGCATTTGAAGATGGTTATTAAATCTCCACTTTACCACGCTAAACGTACCCAGTTTCCTCAACTGTTCCTCATAAAGCTTGGTTTCCAGACCCTTAATCATCACTGTAAAGTTTGTCAAGGGACTTAAGGGATCATAAAAAAACTATAGCCGACTGCCACTTTGCAGGTAAGATTCACCTTCTGTTGTGTGGGCAGGACAGTCCCTCCCCTTACCTGGCCAATCCCCTGGCAATGCCTCCCCAGGCACTACCAGGAGTGGGGGCATGAAGTGGTGACCCACGCCCCCTTGTGGCAGTGATACCAGGGTTCCCCGTTAAAGGGGTCTTGAGGGGAGGCATTAGCCATACGCTGAGAGGTTGTCATTGCTCTCCCCTCCAACGGCGGTGAAGCAGGGAGCAGGCTCTCTGCTTGAACATATGTTCTCCAGAGCCAGCGCAATCCCCACACATTCTAGGCGGAGACCTCCAGGTATCCAGCCTGAGAAGGATGAAGCCCGCCCAAACTACCAGGAGTCGCACTGGGATCCAGAGGGCTGCATGCGACCA
Source organism: Podarcis gaigeae (assembly GCF_964106915.1). NCBI lineage: Eukaryota > Metazoa > Chordata > Lepidosauria > Squamata > Lacertidae > Podarcis > Podarcis gaigeae. Next base: position 16,208,132 of record NC_139688.1, read on the forward strand.
CGCAAAAGGCACCCCCATTTGATGTGGGAGTGGTCATTCCCCAAACACTTGAATCATTAATCCCCCCCCCAATAACCACATTTTGGACTAGATGTGTCCTTCTACTGTCGGTAATATTAAAATATAAAAATAAAAATAAAGCTAATCTATGGGGGGGGGGAGTGTACCATTTTCTTTGTTCCATTGATTTGATAAATACATTTAGTATAAAAAGGTAAAGGGACCCCTGACCATTAGGTCCAGTCATGACCGACTCTGGGGTTGCGGTGCTCATCTCACTTTATTGGCCGAGGGAGCCGGCTTACAGCTTCCGGGTCATGTGGCCAGCATGACTAAGCCGTTTCTGGCGAACCAGAGCAGCGCATGGAAATGCCGTTTACCTTCCCGCCGGAGTTGTACCTATTTATCTACTTGCACTTTGACGTGCTTTCAAACTGCTAGGTTGGCAGGAGCAACAGGAGCTCACCCCGTTGCAGGGATTCGAACTGCTGACCTTCTGATCAGCAAGTCCTGGGCTCTGTGGTTTAACCCACAGTGCCACCCGTGTCCCTCTACATTTAGTATACCAGAGATCTATAGTATGTCTCCTCTTGCTCTTCTACAGTTGTGTTACCACAAATCTAGCAGCAGCTAACAAGGAAATAAACATGTCCTAAAATATTGCATCCACCCCTCTAAGTCAAAGTGAAAAAAATAGCATTATATTTTTGGTACCTTAGCAATTGTTTGCCCAGTTATGGGAACAATCTGAAAGAAGACAGCACGCACAAGGATTGCCGGGTCCACATTTTTTAAAAAAAATAATATGTGATAAGGGCATTGCAGAGTTTTGCTGTGAAAAATATAACGAAGAGGAAGCTACACAGAGGATGAGAAAAGACGAGCTTTAATACATAAGTCTGATGGAGGAAAAAGCCATGTGTGGAGACTGCTGCTTGCAGCACAGAATAGAAACGGAAAGCCCAGTGCTTGAGATTGGAAGGGCGGGGGGAGAGAAATGTTGTTCTGCCCCCTTTTAATGCAAGTCTACCTAATGCTCACTTCCTGAAACAATACACCAAACAGAATGAAGCTATACTATGGAAATCATACTGCTCTGAATTTGGTGGAGGATCAAGAGACTATGTAAAGTCCTACTCTTTCACCTAAGTGACAAGTATGGATGGGATGAAGATGTCAATTTCAGTTTCCCTCATTCTGCAAATCTTCAGTGATCCACATTTCCATATCGGTTTGCATTTGCTCATGAAAAATCATCAGCGTCTTGTGTGATTTGCTCCTAATGTACACTTGTTTCACTGCAATTTCCCCTAATGTGCATGTTTTCTGCAATGCAATTTCCCCTAATCTAGCTCATTCTTGTATGTTATTTACACTAATATGTGCATATGTGCATTTTTGTATTAGAGATTTTTACAGCCACCCCCGATCTGCCCTGTGATGCCCCGGGGATCAAACTCCCCTGCCTTGAATCCACCAGCCCCTGCTAACATGGCCAATGGGATGGTGAGGGTTGTGGAGGACCAAAGATTACCCACCCCTGCTTTATAATTCTTAATGCACTGTAGAATCATAGAAATGGGAGGGACCCCGAGGTCCATCTAGTCCAACCTCCTGCGATGCACATTGCTATGTGTATTATTCTTTTTGTTGCCTGCATATTTAACTTCATTTCAAAATATGAAAAATGTTTAGGGAAGCTTTTCGTGTTTGATGCATTACTGTATTCTAATATTTTGTTGGAAGCCACCCAGAGTGGCTGGGGAAGCCCACCCAGATGGGTGGGGTATAAATTATTATTATTATTATTATTATTATTATTATTATTATTATTATTATTATTATTATTATTATTTATTGTTATTATTAATTGTTATTATTAATTGTTATTATTAATTATTATTGTTGTTGTTTTGTTGTTGTTGTTGTTTTCTTGTTATTTAGTCGTTTAGTCGTGTCCAACTCTTCGTGACCCCATGGACCAGAGCACGCCGGGCACTCCTGTCTTCCACTGCCTCCCGCAGTTTGGTCAAACTCATGCTGGTAGCTTTGAGAACACTGTCCCACCATCTTGTCCTCTGTTGTCCCCTTCTCCTTGTGCCCTCCATCTTTCCCAATATCAGGGTCTTTTCCAGGGAGTCTTCTCTTCTCATGAGGTGGCCAAAGTATTGGAGCCTCAGCTTTACGATCTGTCCTTCCAATGAGCACTCAGGGCTGATTTCCTTAAGAATGGATAGGTTTGATCTTCTTGCAGCCCATGGGACTCTTATTATTATTATATAATTCCATCAAAATAAAATTCTACAAATGAGGGGGAAATAAAGAAATCTGAGTGGTGTACCCTGCAAACAGTGCCTGCCATTTACCCCTCTCCCCTACTGAATTGCAAGCTCCTTGGGGCAGAACCCTGCCACTGCCTTTTGTGGCAAAGCCCCACAAATGCTGACAGAGCCTCATAACCAATCGCAGGTAATGTACTTCAGCGGGAGGAGCAGCGGTTAATGCCACAGCAAGGCTAACAAATGTCGCCACCGTCTGCCTTTCGTTCTGAATATCGCCAAATGTGAGAAAGGGAAACAGGCTAGCTTCCCTTCTCAGCTTTGTAAACGGTCTTCATCATTTCCATTCCTTCCCTGGGCTTCGGCACAGCGACGATTACCATATTTCAATAAGTCCCCCTGTGTGCTCAAGGTAGGACTGGGCAGAGGGCTTACTGGATTACATGCTTGATTTCCCCTGAAAGCCTCTCTTTCCAGTAAATATTGCAGCAATTTGAAAGGATTACTTTCCTGTGTCCCTCTCAATTTTTCCAACTATTTTTGATCTGATAGCACCAGCTGGTAGTCACTTAAGGGTGACAACAACACTCTCATCATCTCCGTGTAAAGGTGGACACACATTACGCTTCCCAATCAGAGATGGGGGTCCCCGAGAGGCCGGCGCAAGGGGCGGTGGCGGAGGCTGATTGGTTTCCACTGCAGATGGGGCTCTCGGTTTCTTTAGCAAAATGGTTCCCTAATGTCTTCTGTAATTTGCAAACAGTATTTGAGATTTGGAAACATCTGCTGTGTGCTCAAAGATGTTCAGGTTAATGTAGTCTGAAGAAGGCATTCAGGAGTTTAGTTTTGTTTTCCCGTCTTTTTTTGCCATTAGGTTGCTGCCTTTTAAAAATCCCTTAATGTACACACACTCAGCCAGACCTTCTCCACATCAGTACCATTTTTTAAAAATGAACGAACACCTACTCTTGGTTTTTACCAATTATTTTGTTTTCGCTTTCCAATTTCCCTTCAGCAAGTCTCGCAGTTAGATCGGGGGGCGGGAAATGGTTCTTCGTTGTGGAAGGAATTTCCAAGGTGAGACAAGACAGGGTAAGTGTGCATCTCTCGCTTTTTGCCCAGGTACCAACAACCAGGTCACCCGTCCCCTAACACTCCATATACCCATAATCCTTAGCCGCCTTTAAATACTCTTTGGGGACATATGACCTGCCTCTAGTAATCTGTACATTTAAATTGGAATATTTTAATTGTTTACTGGCCATGTTTTTGTCTCTTTGGTTTTGTTATATTTGCAAATAAATGTTCAAGGAGGAGGAGAGCTATGTACTTGACTCATTCTCCTCCACAAAATTATAATCATGTGAGGGAAACTGATGCCTGAATAGGACTTTATTCTTGGAGAATTTAGAAGCAAATTTATGAAGTGCGGACAGAACTGCAGAACTCTGAGGAATAACTAAACATGTATGCAGTGATGACTTCAGATCATAATAATAATTTATTATTTATACCCCGCCCATCTGGCTGGGCCTCCCCAGCCACTCTGGGCGGCTTCCATAGAAACCAAAAATACAGTAAAATATCACACGTTAAAAACTTCCCTGAAAAGGGCTGCCTTAAGATGTCTTCTGAATGTCAGGTAGTTGTTTATCGCTTTGACATCTGCTGGAAGGGCGTTCCACAGGGCGGGCGCCACTACCGAGAAGGCCCTCTGCCTGGCTCCCTGTAGCTTTGCTTCTCGCATTGCGGGAACCGCCAGAAGGCCCTTGGCGCTGGACCTCAGCGTCCGGGCAGAATGATGGGGGTGGAGACGCTCCTTCAGGTATACTGGACCGAGGCCATTTAGGGCTTTAAAGGTCAGCACCAACAATAATAACATTTAACATCATTCTCCTCAAAATGCAAAGAAACAAAACAGGCTGACAATATTTCAAAACCACCAGTCAATAGAACATTCCTGTCAGACTGTGGGCTCAGAGAGGCATGTACACACAACTTTTGTTTTGTAATAACAGAGGGGAGTTCCAAAGAGACAGAATCTGACTTACTCTCCAAAGAGGTATACAATAAAGAACAGGACCTTGATGAGGTTACTGTGCAGTTACTACAGCTTCAAGCAGTTACTACAGCTTTGCCAAAGTTTATGCCAGATAAATTAGAGGAATGAGGGACAGCAGTGAAAAAATCGGAATTTGAGTGGTAGTCAACAAAATTCACATCTTAGCCAGCAAGTGGCAGAAGGCAGGAAATGGGAAATGGAGGGAGCTTCCCAAAATCCTCTCCTCAGGTGACGTATGCAAGCAAGCAAACCAAAATACCATGTTATTTTGTAGGTTTAGCATCTGTTACCTGAGCTTAGAACCTTTCCTATATATCTTGTTCCAGCTTTCTCAGACCACATCACAGGGTATCTTCTTGTCCGCAGACCTGACAATGATCCCATTTTTCTGCCTTTAAGAGCTGGCCCTGATTTACATCTGAATAAAACGAGAAGGCAATGATATTTTTATCATCACCCATATCTGACTTAGTGATTGATTCCTTTGCCTTCTGATTGTTTTGGAGATTACTTTATTCATCAGCATCTGTCAAATTAAAAAACAACAACCCAACATGATTTAAAATAAAGTTATGGATTAGGATATAATCTGAGTTCAAAAGTGAGTTGATAGTCATTTCATCCAAAGTACAATCAAGTTCTATTAATCTGCTTGATGGATATCTTCTACTCTTCCAAAACTTGGAAATAATCATTGCAAAAAGGAAGTAGTTGACTTTTTTTTATTAAAAAGAACTAATTCCAATTCACATTTGTCCCTTGGCAAAATTAACTAGTTTGGGTAATGATCAGTTCACAGGCAATTCAAATTCATTCAGATGATCCTTAGCCAAATTAAAAAAGTAAAATCAGCATTCAGAATGTTAAGAAGACTAAGAAAACATGAAAACACACACACATAGGAATACCAATTGTTTCATCTATTTTTTCCAACAATTACAATCTTTAATCTTAAAGGCCCAAAGAGTCTGAAGAGTATTTTTTTTAAAAAAGCAAAATGAAAAAGAACAAAAGAATAAAATAATTAATTTGAAGATGAACTAAAAATTGTTCAGAAATCTACCCACAAACACATTTAATTCACACCCAGTTCAATTGGTAATTATGAGAACTTATTTCAGGTAGAGTTCAGAGACTTTTGAACTAATTCAGTGACCTTGGTTAAACCGAACTAGTTCATTCCAAGCACTGTTTCATTCTACCCATTTCCTTCAAAACTGTGCTCTGACTCTCAGATAACCCAGCTTGTTTTTGGACATACTGAAGTATGTACAGATATTCATATCTGTTAACATCAAAACAGAAGAACTTTAGTTCAACCTCAGATCATATCCCAAGTAACTGTGTGCCTTACTTTTCATCGCTAATAATGGCAATAGCGGAGTTGTTCTACTTAAGAGTTGAATTACAGAAAGCTGTTTTCCAACACTAGGGTTTTTAACCATCCTCTTTAGAGCTGCACGTTTATTTCTAAAGGTCCATTAGCAATATTTGGAGAGAAACTAAGAAAGAAGAATTGTCCCTTTGAGCCATCAACCAACCAACCAGAAAATTTCAAACTGCTCTAATTCAAGAGCAGGCAGAGCAGATGAACCTCAAATAAGTACACAAAAATACACCCACAAAGGAGGCTTGTTTACATATTCTGGTTACATATATGACTTCTGATAATAATGAAGAAATGAGACTGGTAACCAGTAGGTACGGAAACATGACACTCATGGCAATGCTATTTGCTCAGAGATGGGAACCTTTGACTCTTCAGATGTTGCTGGACTGCAGCTCCCGTCAGCCACAGCCAGCATGACCAACAGCCTGAGATGATGGGATTTGTAGTCCAATAACATCTATAGGGCCACAATTTCCTTGAGATGAGTGAATGAAGGACAGACAAAATGAAGTAGGAACAAACACATACACAATGAGAAGCATTTAAAATGGTTTAGAATCTACTCTAGTGGCCTCTTGGAGTCCAGAAGTCATTTTAGAGAGCTATGGAATTTCTAGCCCCACTCAAAATAGGAGGGCACTCCAGATCCACAGATTCAACTGTGAACCATTGAGGTCTTCCTAGTCCATAATGTGCTATGCCTCTATAGTTCCTATGCATACGTGTTTGACTGCACTGTAGGACTGTCTTTGTAGGTGTATGGCATAAGTTGTCCCCTTCCCATTTGCCTTTAGATTCTGCAGTGAGGTGGCTCCTTTGGGATACTGGGAATGCCCTGCTTCCTGGATCCAGATTTCTGAAGGCATCTCACTGCCTACACAGAATGAAGATCTAACTGACCTACGTTGTCACCTGAAAGGAAGCATCTTCAAAAGCCTCCCTGGGGGTAGTGCTTTAGAGCTGCTTATTGTCACCTGCTGGAAACTCGCATGTGTTTCCAAAGGTCCTTTTGCAAATTGGTGTGGATTCCACTGAGACAAATACCCAAATACTCCCCCTACGGAGCTGTAATTCCTAGAGTTCCCCAAGAAAAGGGATTTATCGTTAAACCACTCTGAGAATTGAAGCTTACAGCATCCTTAACAAACTGCAGTTCCCAGAATTCTTTGGGGAAAGCCATGACTATTTGAAGTTGTATAATATTGCTTTAAATATATGGTGAGGAAGTGGCCTGTGTGTGAAGAAATTGTGATGTTACATCAGTACAATGATTTTGGGAGAGGGGGGGAAGGGAGAAGTGGTCACTGCTGAATACACACACACACACACACACACACACACACACAGCTTCTGCTCTGCCCCCTTCTTTGACCATGCTATTTAGTATTCCTAAAACAGTCTTCCTATTTATATCCAGTGACACGATGTCACCTTCTCCTCCATCTTCAAATTCTTTTTCCAAATCCCGTTTCTAGCCAAAGCTTTTCTGTTCTTCCTACTCCCCACTGATCCTTCTCCCTGACTCAGCTTGATTATGTCTTTAGCACAACCTCCCCTTCCATGCTGATCCTGATATCTTACTCAAGCCTAGTTGGTAAAACGCTGGCACTGCCTTCCAGGATTGCATGTTCTTCTTTACCATTAACTCCTTGCACAGAGAAAACTAACATGTCAGAAAGAAGGTAAGACTAAAGACCTCCCCACCTGCCATTTAGTTTTCTACTCAGTTTTCTATGTGGTGATGATGACGATAATGTGGTATGGAACAGTTTAATATGCCTTCCAATTCTGATATACACCAGACACAGTTTTATGCTCTCAGCAAGAATTTAGGCCTCTTATTGGAAGCGCATGTGACTCTAAGCATTATTATTTCCCCCAGGGCCATTTCCAATTTTGAGGGGGCCATTAGGAGAGCAGGCCCTCCAAGTGCCCCTATTTTCCAGGGACCATCCCAGATTTACAGAAGCCCTTCCGGTTTCTGATTTGATCCCAGAATGTCCTGTTTTCCCTTAGGATGTCCATATTTTCATTGGAGGAATGTTGGAGGGTATGGAGTTATGTGACCCCCAAGCCAAGGAGATAAGTAGCTATACAACCTTCAGAAGACATCTGAAGGCAGTCCTATATTGATTAATGTTTTATTATGCTTTTATATTTGTTGTAAGCCACCCACCGTGGCTCATGCAAGCCAGTCAGATGGGTGAGGCATAAATAATAAAATTATCATCATTATGGAATAGGACATCACTGTTTTCATCAGGGAAGTGTTGGAGAGTATGGGAGGGTGTCCCTCACTCCTCCTCTGCTTTGGCTTCCTTAGCAGAAGGACCATGGCTGAGTGGTAGATGTTCTGCTCTGCATGCAGAAGGTTCAATTCCAGCTGGGGCAGATCCCTGCCTAAAACCTTGGAGAACCACTGCCAGTCAATGAATACAATATTGGTCTGGCTCAGTATAAGGCAGCAGGACTCTAAATGCCCCTGGTGTGGCTTTGTTCCAGGGAACTGTGAGAAATTTAAGGGATGCTTCTCAGATTCCCATGCTGGGCTGTCCTTTTCATTTCCAACACTGCTATGGAGCAATGCTACATCAGAGACATAGTAGGAAATTAAATGGCAGCACTCAGATCCAGCCACGCAGTGCATTTTGTTTTGTTTAAATGTTGTCCCAGGGCAGGCATAAGTTGTTCCTCCTGCTTAGGGAGACCCCAGCAATTGCCAAGGCTATTTGATTCTCCTTGTGTCCTTCTATTAAAAGCACAGTTTAGGAGCATTAACTTCCCCAATAAAACCTAATCAGGATGGCAGTGAGCACGGCTAAGAGATGTCGGCCTGTTCTTGCTGTCAGCAATCTTGCAGATAAGACAAGAAGGGATTTAAGAAGCCAAGAGACTCCACTCCCACCCACCCTGAAAAAAACCCGCTTCTGAAATAGTGGAATATATCTGTGGGTGTCAACCACATCTGTGCTTTTTCAGAAGGTAGCCAGGATAATTACACATCTGAAATGTACAACGTGAAATTTTAGAGGCCAAAGGTGGAGAATAAAAAGGTTAGTATTATGCATTTAGGCTTAAACGGAAGACTTGGATGTATTTTTTAATAGTACTAAACATTTAATATTAGAAGCTATGCTGACTCATTTAACAACGAACTTTGTGACTTCAGTAATTGCTTTAAGCTCACTGCCTGAATGCTTTCCATTTGAGGCTCTGTCGTTTTTCTTTTTACAATCAACATCTATTTGGTTTCTCTCAAAATCTTGTATTTTCAGCTGTTTAGCAAGTTCACTGCAAATGTGAAGCTGATTATCTCTCCATCTGATCTGGGGGTGGGAGGCCAGTCTGGTAACAGCCATTTCTATTTTCCTATTTTACTTTCCCCTCTGAACATCCTAATCATGTCAAGATGACTTGGGATTCTTCCTGAAAGGCAATTAAGCTTTGTTTTGGATACTCGGCCATCCAAATGATTATATTACTGACTCTCTAAAGCCTGTCTGGAGGCCGGTCCATTAGTGGATGGGGGACATTGCCCCATCAAACTCAGTTTGACCTCAATCACTCCATGCCCCACATCTACCACCCAGTCCAGAGGGTAGCAATGGCTGTGAGCTTCCCCCTCCTTAATGTCAATGTTTTTTTTTTTTTGGTAGAACTCAGCAGGGAGGAGGATGGAGACAGAATTGTGCTTATAATAGGAACCCCCACTTAGAAGTACTTATGGAGATACATAAACAATCTACCTTATTCAAAGGAGCCTCAACAGAACTGAGAATTACCCTTGGACTTTTCATTGCTCAGTGAAGTGGGGAGTGCTTATGTACAATATGTATGGATGCTATTTGTGATGATGAGAGATGCCATTAGTTTAATGGCCAGCCTTATCTTTTCTTGCAGCCAAGGAGGTTCCCTGATGGAGGTGAGTCTACTTTCCTTAATGGCTACAATTATGAAAATATGTCACATCCACATCCAACATGTTACGTGTAATTTCAACAAAGGTATCGATAGCTTGAGCAGTTGCTGCTACTTAATAAAACCATTAATGAGGAATCTTCATAAAGGGCAACTGAAGTTCGTGGCTATGCTTTATGACCCTTGTTTTATTGACTAATCAAAACTATTGAAAAGGAAATAAACTCAGCCTGGGATGGCTCAAATGAAAGTCTTCCCGAAGCAGAGGCTAAAATACGACATATGTTCCATTTGAATCAAAGGGGGTATTCTATTATCCGTCAAACGGCATGTGTCTGTGAGCCTCCCTCCCACACCCTGGTCCAAGGGTGGAAATTGAATATTGGTTGGGGTTTTGTAAAGTCATAGAATGATTCTGTAATTTCAGAGGAAGAGAATTCAGCCATAGAACATCAGCAGGCTGTGAATCTGCAAGAAAGAGGAAGAGTTGGAATATGGGATTGTTTGGGAGAATAGTGGGGAGCATGGATATCTGAAGGGTGAAGGTGTTGTGAGATAAGGGCCAGTTGTAATAAGGAAGGGCCAGATAGAAAGAAGGCTTTGTGGGGGGGGGGGGGATAGTGTTGCATATACCCAAGTGTGCCTGTACCCTCTGGGTATGATTGGAGTCCAGCTTCTATCATCCTTGCCCACTGCCCATGCTGGCTAGGGCATAAAGAAGCCATGGTGTTGGAGCTGTTGTTCTAAGGAGTTGTATTCACTTGACGCAAGGAAAGCCACAGAAGCCAGTGACTTTTGGGGTTAGGGTTAGGTGCAGGTCAATTCTGTGTCCAGGGCAGCTGTCTACCAGCTCCGTCTGGTACGCAGGCTGAGACCCTACCTGCCCGCAGACTGTCTCGCCAGAGTGGTGCATGCTCTAGTTATCTCTCGCTTGGATTACTGCAATGTGCTCTATGTGGGGCTACCTTTGAAGGTGACCCAGAAACTACAACTAATCCAGAATGCAACAGCTAGACTGGTGACTGGGATCAGCCACTGAGACAACATAACACCGGTCTTGAAAGACTTACATTGGCTCCCAGTACGTTTCTGAGCACAATTCAAAGGGTTGGTGCTCACCTTTAAAGCCCTAAACGGCCTCAATACAGTATCTGAAGGAGCGTCTCCATCCTCATCATTCTGCCCAGAAACTGAGGTCCAGCACTGAGGGCCTTCTGGCGGTTCCCTCACTGGGAGAAGCCAAGTTACAGGGAACCAGGCAGAGGGCCTTCTCGGTAGTGGCACCCGCCCTGTGGAACGCCCTCCCACCAGATGTCAAAGAGAAAAACAACTACCAGACTTTTAGAAGACATCTGAAGGCAGCCCTGTTTAGGGAAGCTTTTAATGTTTAATAGACTATTGTATATTAATATTTTGTTGGAAGCCGCCCAGAGTGGCTGGGGAAACCCAGCCAGATGGCCGGGGTATAAATAAATGATGATGATGATGATGATGATGATGATGATGATGAATAGTCCAAGAAAGAATTGGGCTGCCACATTTGGCAATGATATCCTGTGAGGAGTTGGAGGAGGAAAAGGGAGATGATACCTAGTGATATGTAACAGCAGTTAATCTAGATCACGAGAAGATGCTATTGGATATGTCTTCAGTGGGTAGCTTGTTCAGCACTAAGTGCAGCATTAAAGAAAACATCTTATTAATTCACACACACACACACACACACACACACACACACACACACAATATCAGGCTTTGTGGGAGGGGGGATCCAAAACACCCATAGATCATGTACTATGCAGTGGTTTCAAACAACAAATCAGCCTTGCTTTGCTAGATGCAAACAGAAATGGTGCCAGTAGTAACAGTCCAAGGCACAAAAGCATTAAGATATGTAAGTAGATTGGAAATACCATTTATAACAAAGATGCATGAAAAGAATCAGGGAGACTTGAAAAGCAGAAGGGGAAATGCTTTGCCTTGACCCCCAAAGCATCTGCTAGAATCTTATAATTTTAGAAAACTGATAGACAACTAGATGGTGCCTCTGCAAGGTTTCCTGTATTGAATCTTAATATTGAAGCAAAAGATTGGAAAATCATTACCCCCTTATTCCTCCTCTCTCCCCAATTCACTCCTCCCCTACCTCACAGTGTCTATGACAGCAGTGTCTCACACTGAATGAAACTAACCTATAAAAAGGACTTTGAACTGAGAGCAGAGACGCCATATGTACCATTGCTGTCTATACACTGAGATGAATGGGGAGGAAAATCACAACTCATTTGAAAAACCCATATGTATATCGGAGTGCTAAGATGAGCACCGCAACCCCATAGTCGCCTTTGACTGGACTTAACCATCCAGGGGTTAAGCTACCAATGTTAAATACAGCTCATTTCCCTATGTGTGATGGCTGGACCAATTAAAGATAGGTAGCCGTGTTGGTCTGCCATAGTCAAAACAAAAAAAATTCCTTCCAGTAGCACCTTAAAGACCAACTAAGTTAGTTCTTGGTATGAGCTTTCGTGTGCATGCACACTTCTTCAGATACACTTCAGTATCTGAAGAACTAACTTAGCTGGTCTTTAATGTGCTACTGGAAGGATTTTTTGTTTTGTTTTGGCTGGACCAATGGCAGACCAGAGTCTAGGTTTGGAGACTGCATCCATGGTTCACAGACCACCAAACCCATCATGGTGCAAAAGGCAGGTGCTGGAAACAGATATCTGGAAAGGCAAGTAATAAACCCCGCCAACTGCTCATGTCAGAGAAATGCTTGGATCTAGACAGTATTTCCTTGCCCACTACACCTGCACAGAATTCCCATGTGACAACATACAGCTAAAATTAAATGATTTCATATGGTATCATGGAATGGCAGAGAGCAACATGCAAAGACAAGATGAGCTTGCAAAAAGGGGGGGAGGGGGAGAAATTGTGTCCTTAATTTGTAGTAAAAGCTTATTCAAAGTTCAGGGCTATCTCTGTTTTAGAGTCAGTTGCAAATAATTTAGATTTAAGCAAGTAGGCATGGAAGAAAAACCACCACTGCAAAATGTAAAAATGAGCAAAGCACAGCTTCTTCTTTTTCTCATTACATTGCGTCTTCCATGCATCATTAATTCTTGGTGTATTATCTGAAATGTTATTGTTCATAATCAGAAATAGACTATAGTGCTAAATCATAGTCTAAGTAGAAGGGGAAAGTAAGCTTGTTAGCTGGAATCCTTGCTCACTGGAGAATATATACAGAAAACTAGCAAGAGACCCATCATTTTATGACAGGCACCCTGCATCTTGGAGGGATGGCTTTATACTGAAAGAGCCTCTGAGCATCTTTGCTCAGCACAAAGAGACACTGACTTCTCCCCATGTCAATGACCAAAGCTGGCATCACCACCTAGCATCTCTGGGCAGCTGCCAGGTTGCCAGTATTCCAGTAGGATCCACTGCTGACATCTGCTGTAATTGGTTTGTTTGTTTTTTAATCCTGCCCAGTGCTCTGAGTAGCACTGAAATCAGCTACAATTTCATTTTTATCAATGGCCTAAACATAGCATTACTCTGGAGCATTTTGGGGAATTAAAAATATCAAGTGGACCCAGTGACTAGGTTCTACTTGGGCCAGGAAAAATATGCCAGGGCCCAGTGATAGAAGTGGAACCACCCTGTCAGTGAGGGCCAGTCTTAGATGGACACATGGATGTCCATACTTAAGTGCAATGCTTTACCTTTTTCATAAGAGTGAATGGCAATTATTCAGGTATGGGAGAAATAAATGGAACCTAGGAAGCTGCCTTGGGCCTAGTCAGACCATTTCCCCATCTGGCTCAGTATTATCAGCACCAGGGATGAGGAACCTGTGACCCTCCCCATGTTCCTGAACTCCAACATCTGTCATCCACGACCATTGGCTTTGCTGATTTTGTCTGATGGGACTTGGAGTCTAACATCTGGAAGGCTGTACTTATCCCACCCCTGAGATGCCAGGGATTTGTCAGGAGCTTGACCTACACTTGAGTAGGACCTTGACAGAGACACATGCCCGACTGGCATGTTCTCTCTCTCTTGGTCAATTGTTCAGGAGCTTCATTAGCTTTCTTCAGCCCGAACATCACAGCGGCCGATGCCAACAGACATCGGCACTCTTAGGGATCCACAGAGTCCGCGCAGTTCGCGTGACAGACCTCAGCAACTCAGCATTTTGGCTAATCTACTTTATTTACATATAAACACACACGGAGCACTGCAACATGGCTCCCTCTCTCTCTAGCATCAGACAGCAAAGAGAAAAGGAACAAAGGACAACAGTCCCACTTCACAGAACACAGTAATACAAACCTCCTGTCTCCATCACTTCCCACTCTGTGGAGTCAAAACATATACCGTCATGTGATAGACAACAATCCCAAGACTGCAATCATGGAGCAGGAATTCTAACAGGATTGAGCCTGAGACCTTTCCCAAGCAAAGCATGTGCTCAGCCACTGAGCTGTGCTTCCTCTAAAGTGGAACACCTAAGAATCCTATTGAAGTCAAGGTTGACTGTGCTTTACTGCCCCAGATGCCTTAATCCTTTAGAATAGCATCAGCTCCTATTTTTGTTGCTGGTACTGATGTGGACACTGCTCTCATGCTGAGGAAGCAGGACATTGTTGTTTTAATGGGGCACCTGTGACTCTCCAGATGCTGGGGGACAACAGCTCTCATTATCCCAGACCAATCCCCATGTTGGCTGGGTCTAATGGGAGTTGGAGTACAGCACAATCTGGAGGGCCACAGATTTTCCACTCTTGCTGCTGCCACATCCCAACTGATATCCCTAACTTTAAAATGAAAACACAGCCCTGGAGGGAGAGAAGGAAGAAAGCTCTGTGTTCTTAGTTCCCAGTAGCTGACAGGGTTTCAACCTATTTTATTTGTGATAATATACTCTACAATATATGGAATGCTTTGACTAAAGGCTCATAAAAAAGCTTAAAGGGGGGGGGATAAATGAATCCTGCATTTTGTCATTTCTAACACAATGGTGAACTTTTAACAACATTGTTATTTGGAAGCACTGGCCAGTGTAACATTCATTATCTGTCACTTCCCAGATGGTGTTTCCAAGTCATGTGACTCGGCATAACACCTAGGGCAGTGAAACATGGAAAGAAGAAACTCATAGAGTCCAGACATTAAATAAATCAATAAGCCAGTGGTGCATGTGCATTTTGTTAGCACCTTTTAGCAGTTGCTCTTTTATAATGCAGGGAAGAGCTACTGTGATGTAACAGCTTGTGTGTTGGACAGTTCAACTTGGGCTCGATCCTGGGATACCTTAGTTCATAGGGAGGTGGGTGGCACTGTGGTCTAAACCACTGAGCCTCTTGAGCTTGCTGATCAGAAGGTTGTGTGATCGCCAGGAATTCGATTAAGAGGCTGAACCAGAGGAATCCCAGCCTGCACAGGAGTCCCTGCCTCCAGGGCCGGCTGAACTGGGGCAGGGCCTTGATTCTGAAGCACCTGCACCTGTGCCGGATCCTCAGGAGCAGGCACCAGGTGAATCCACTCTGGCTCCGGAGGTGGTTGAGGACACAGTGCCTACAGGTGCGCCTCTACCAGCCCTGTCAGGGGAAGGTGAGTCTCCCCCTGGGTCCAGTAACCCTCCAGCCTCTCCTGAGCTGCAGAGGCTCAGGGCAGAGAGGCGGAGGGAACTGGTTTCTCCCAGGAGGAGTGCATGCCTTAAGGCCAGGAGAGGTGGGTCTCCTGGGGGCCGGGACCGCCCTTGGCCTCATAGAAGATAAAGGCCAGTCACCCCTGTCCCAGGTTGCGGGAGCAACGTCGTTGAAGAGCTGTTTCGGCCAGCACCCAGTCCTGTTCCTTGCCTGGCTCCTCGCTTTGGACTCCGCTTCGCCCGTGGAGGACTGTCTGCCGACCCTCGACTCAGGTCCTGGACCTCACCCCATGGTAACCTCCCCCTGGGACCAGCACAGGTTGTCAGTTCGAATCCCTGCGACAGGGTGAGCTCCCGTTGCTCTGCCTCTGACAACCTAGCGGTTCAAAAGCATACCAGTGCAAGTAGATAAATAGGTACCACTGTGTTGGGAAGGTAAATGGTGTTTCCATGCGCTCTGGTTTCTGTCACGGTGTTCCGTTTTGCCAGAAGTGGTTTAATCATGCTGACCACATGACCTGGAAAGCTGTCTGTGGGAAAACATCGGCTCCCTTGGCCTGAGCGCCGCAACCCCATAGTTGCCTTTGACTGGATTTAACCATCCAGGGGTCCTTTACCTCAGGACATGTCACTTTCTTTCTCAGTTTAACCAATCTCGTTGTTGTAAGAAAAATATGGGACAACCTCATAATCGCCACCCTGGGATCACTGTGAAATAGTCACCACGCTGCAGAACACGAACGTTCGTTCATTCATTCATTCATTCAGTCATTTTATTTGTATACTGCTTTTCCAGAGAAAACAAAATCATGCTCAAAGCAGCTTACAATGCAAAAGCAGAAATACGTTTTAAATGAACACTGCAAAAACAATTTTAACATAGTAACAGCTTTCTTATAACACAGCAAAACAATAGCAAATATAACAACATACAATGAAATACACATTTTAGTGTTATTAATATAACAATATTACTTAAGCAATAGCAAAAATTATAAGGGAGCTTCACAGTTTTGTGTTAGTCCTAGAAACCCCCCTCCAATGATGTTACTCACAGTCTCTTAACTTCCCCAATAAAACCTAATCAGGATGGCAGTGAGCACAGCCAAGAGATGTCGGCCTGTTCTTGCTGTCAGCAATCTTGCAGATAAGACAAGAAGGGATTTAAGAAGCCAAGAGACTCCACTCCCACCCACCCTGAAAAAGCCCTCTTCTGAAATAGTATTGTGGAATATATCTGTGGGTGTCAACCACATCTGTGGGGTAGCTGGAAACTCTCCTCTCATGAGTGGGCAGTGGTGCTGTGACTGGACGTTGGTGATCCAACAGTGAAAGTGCCAGACACACCTTTGTAGGGAGGGATTTTCCACAACTTAGGGGCTGTGACAGAGACCCACTACATCTGAGGGCAGCTGAAGGGAAGCCCATGAGCAGGGCATAAAGGTAACAGTCCTCTCCTGCTCCCAGCTGCTGGCATTTGGAAAATAGTGCCTCTGGACCTGGAGATCAGAAATAGCCACGGTGCTTTTAAAATTAAAGTGGTTACTTGCTTCTGTTCCAGAGTGCAGAGGTTTTGAGATTCACTGGTATGGGAAAGGCAGGTGGACGATTGCTCTTTCTGCTTCTTGTACAAGGGAGAAGCTAGCAGTAGATGTGCAAGACACTTGCATGTGCATTACAGTGGTACCTTGGTTCTCAAACTTAATCCATTCCGGAAGTCCTTTCCAAAACCATAGCGTTCCAAAACCAAGGCGCGCTGCCCCATAGAAAGTAATGCAAAGTGGATTAATCCGTTCCAGTTTGAAAACACGATCACCTACTTTCGGTTTTGAAGCATTTGGGTTCCAAGTTGTTCGTGATCTAAGCTGTTCGAAAACTGAGGTACCACTATATCTAAAGCAGTGTTGTGCCAGTTTGAACAGCCATGGTTTCCTCCAAAGAATCCTCAGAACCATCTGTGCAATAATTGGATTAAATAAACTTAAGGAAAATTGGGGGGGGGGGGGTGAGAGAAGCCTATGTTGAGTTTCATTCACCCTCACTAAGCTATAATTGGCTGGAATTTCAGCTGAGGTCGTCTTTTATTTGGGGAACGGTGTTCCCACAATCATTCTTCATTCATTCTTGAGGAAGAGGAAGGTTATGAAACTGGGATCCTGCCTCAGTTAAAGCAATGCCTGTTTCTGGTACTCCTTAATATCACAATTAGATTATTTTTTGCACATTCACCGTATTTTCTGCTCCCACTGAATGAAAATGACACCACCATGTATTTTCTTGTCTGCAGATTATGCATCTTCTTTGATCCTAGGAAGGAAAACAGCAACTAGCCTGATTGATTGTAAATAAATAAATAGGATGTGCTGTCTTTGAAAATACCTATATTTAAAGGATACCACATTAACCACAGGTGGTATTTTAAGATTGCAGGGATGTGTATTCCACTGGCTGATTGCCTTATGGGGATATTAATTCCTCCACCCCCCTTTACAAATGGCTTGCTTGTTGATGGACAACATATTTGCCTGCATGTTTGGGTGCTGAAATCTAGGTTATTGTCACCGCCTGCCTCTTTTCTACCCATAATGAGAAATAAGACATTGAATGGAAGCAAACATGACAGAACAGTAATATACACAAACAAATGGTTTCAAGGTTGGCAGGCACCATTTGGGCTTCAATCCTAACCGTGTCTACTCAGAAATTAGTCTTATTGAATTCAGGTAGGCAGGGTTAGGATCGCAGGCTTAGGCTGCTTTCTCCTCCACCCCTTCAGAGACAGAGAGATAAAAAGTGCAAATTCTTTGAAAGAAAACATCAGGGTGGCTTCAGAAGTATGTGGTACCTTGGTTCTCAAACACCTTGGTATTGAAACAACTTGAAACTCAAACACTGCAAACCTGGAAATAAGTGTTCTCATTTGTGAACCTTTTTGAGTGTCATGCTACTGATTTGAGTGCCACGCTTTCGTTTTGAGTGTTACACTGAGGTCTGTCTGTTTTTGCTATTTTGTGTTTTTGTGGCTTTTTTGTTTTGTTTTTATGACTGTGTGGAACCCAATTCAGCTACTGACTGACTGACTGATTGATGGATTGTGTGACTGCAGTACATTGTCTATTGCTTTCATTTTATGGATCAGTGGTCTCGTTAGAGAGTAAAATGCATGTTAAACTGCTGTTCAATTGCTGTTTTTAAAAGTCTGGAACGGATTAATCCGTTTTGCATTACTTTCTATGGGAAAGCACACCTTGGTTTTGGAACGGACTTCCAGAAAGGAAGTTTGAGAACCAAGGTACCACTGTATAGCCATCACAGCGAGCAGCTATTGGTAGTCTTTGTTAGGATCATCCTACTCTTGTGTAGGACTCTGGAAGAGACACATGCCCGACTGACATGTTCTCTCCCTCCTGGTCATTCGTTCAGGAGCTTCAAAAACTTTCTTCAGCCAGTACATCACAGCGACTGATACCAAGAAGCATCAGCACACTTAGGGATTGGCAGAGTATTGGCAGTTTGCATAACAGACTCAATAGCTCAGCATTTTGGCTAATCTACTTTATTTACATATAATGCACTTGGAGCATTCTGACTTTGCTGTCTGCTGAGAAAGAGAAAGGAGCTAAGCGAGAAAGAACAAAGGACAATAGTCCCACTTCATGGAACACAGTAATACCGAAACATCCTGTCTCTGTCACTTCCCATACTGTGGAATGAAAACATACACCGTCATGTGATAGACAACAAACTCATGACTGCAAACACGGAGCAGGAATCCTAACAGTCTTTACCTCCATTAATGTTTTATCACCGCAAATAGCACAGATTGGGTTGCAGTTGGTGACAACCTGTGAAAGGGCTTTCTCGGCACATTTGGCAAAGACCTGGAGGGGGAGCCAACTGTACCTGAGATCAGGAGAATTGTGTGATTGGGCAATCAGACTGCATGGAAGAGTTTACATGTGGATAGGTGCCCAGAGCTCAAAGGGGTGGAGCCAGCCAATCACATAATGTCTGGGCTGGGACCAGGAGGTATGGTCCTCATCTGTGCCTTCCACCCAATGTACTAGCTGTCATGATTAGGAGTCCAGGGATGTGTGGAACACATGTACTACATATATATTTATTAAGTGCAGAAGATTCAACTGGGACATGTACATGAGATTCACCAGACATCCTCACTAATAATGACAGCCCTTTAGCATGGCTTTTGAAACTTGAACTGTATGTTTTTAGGACCAACCTTATTTCTGTGAATGCAAGTTGTCTTAAACTGTTTATAAATTGTGCTTTAATTGCTGCAACCCACCTTGGGATATTAGGGTAAGGGTCTGTTGTTGTTGTTGTTGTTGTTGTTGTTGTTGTTGTTGTTGTTATTATTATTATTATTATTATTATTATTATTATTATTGAATGCCTGTTTATGCTGACTGGCCTGTACAGTTGAATAAACCTTTTCAGTGTTTTTTATGATTATTTTGTTTTGATGGCTTTTTATGTTTTATTGTACTTTTTCAATTTAACATCGATATTTTATTTAAGGGGAAGTTTACATATTTGTTTCTAAATAAATAAAACGTGTGAAATATCCCAGGACTCAAACCTGCCTGTTATTTCAGTCCGAGTAAGTGTGTGAATTCAACACTGGACCCAAACACTTTGTGGTTTTGCCTCCTTGCCAAAGTATGCCATTACTTTAGATTTCCCTGCTAAAACTATTGAGTTCCAATGGACATATAAGACTGCAAAGTTAAGCTACTGCCTTGGTCTAATCCTTGTCTCCGTAAGGCATATGGCCTAATCTGCCCTGTGAAAACTTCAATTTATTTTAGAAATCATAGACCTTTATGACTAATTTCCTGTGCTAAACCATAATTACTTTAATTCTCCATTGCTGGAGAGAATTTGAAAACAGAACTCCTTTAGAACAAAATTAACTTGTATAATGAGTGAAGAGATAAATCATATTAGCGTAATTAAAGTATATTAACATTTTTTTGTTGCATGTGAATAAAGAAAAGTCAGACACAATGAAAGCAGGTTTCTCATAAAGAGACAATTTATGGAGATTTATGGAGATTTTAGGAACTTGCAAAATTCCGTTATTTAACATCTCTATTAAGATCTTTACAAGCATGCATAATGAAAAACCTAATAAAAAAACCCTTAATAAATGGACTAGTGTTTAAAGTCACATTGATTTCAAAGCAGGGAAAGGATCACAAGGTTAATTTAGAAGGAAAATTTAATTGGCAGTTAATGACAAATATTTTGGAAAAGTTTTGCCAGGATTGAAAATAAACACATACAGGAGCAAGACTTAGAAATATTGTTCCAGAAACACTTCTATAATCACAGCAAGGGTTTTCCTGGAAAATTTGGACATTTCTTTGTTTGTGAATGCTTTTGAGTCAATTTTTATTATGGGTAGATTGTGGCCCCACCAGCTGCTACTGGATCTGACCCCATAAAAACTAGTTGCCTATGCATATTCCTAGGGATTGCATAAATGATATTAGATTTCATCAAAAATAAGCAATAATTTGTTGTGGTTTCTAGTTATTTTTACTCCTAGATATCTAAGATCTGGTGTGGCTAAGTCTTATTTTTGTGGTGTTCGTTTGTGAAACGGGGTTGTGTATTGAAGCACATAGCTTCAGATTTTGCGAAGTTTGCCTGTTGTGAAGGTGTTAAGTTCTTCTGTCAATGCAAAATAACTGTGAAAAAGACTACAAATTGAAAGTGGTGACAACAGGTGCACCTTTCCCCTTAATCTGTTTGTTTAGTAGCACAAAAAAACTTTGATAAATACTAATTTAACAGAAGAAAATAAAAAAGAAAGAATCAGTAAAATCGTTCACTTGTTATGATGAGCACACATAGAAGTGGGGAGCAGGTATGATTGAATAGGCTGAGTTCTTGAAGCAGCTCAGTGACAGAGTGCATGTTTTATCTGGAGAAGGTTCCAGATTCAATTCCCTGCATCTCCAAGTAGGATTGGGAATGTCTCCTGTCTGAAGTCTTGGAAACCTGCTGTATACTATAGGCCATGGGTAGGCAAACTAAGGCCCAGAAGCTGGATTTGGCCCAATCACCTTCTAAATCCGGCCTGCGGACAGTCCGGGAATCAGTGTGTTTTTACATGAGTAGAATGTGTCCTTTTATTTAAAATGCATCTCTGGGTTATTTGTGGGGCATGGGAATTCGTTCATTATTATTTTTCTTCAAAATATAGTCCGGCCCCTCACAAGGTCTGAGGGACAGTGGACCAGCCCCCTGCTGAAAAAGTTTGCTGACCCCTGGTATAGGCAATCTTTAGGTTGTCATTTTGGCCATATTCTCACCATACATTTAAAGCCCTGTGACACCACTTAGAACAGCTATGGCTTGCCCCAACAAATCCTGGGAACTGTAATTTGTTAAGGCTGCAGAGAGTTGTGAGGAGACACCCTCCCCCATTCCCCTCACAGAGCTACAGTTCCCAGATGGTGTAACAATCAATCCCTCCTCACAGAGAACTCTGGGAGCCGTAGCTTTCTGAGGGGACTAGGAGGTCTCCAAACAACTGTCAGCAGCCTTAACCAACCACAGCTCCCAGCATCCTTTGGGGGAAGGCATGACCGTTCATCATGGTGGCATCATGGTGAGAATGTGGCACTGGAAATTTGTATAATAATAATAATAATAATAATAATAATAGGGTGGCTTCCAAAAAAATATTAAAATACTATAATACATCAAACATTAAAAGCTTCCCTAAACAGGGCTGCCTTCAGATGTATTCTAAAAGCATGGTAGTTGTTGTTCTCTTTGACATCTGGTGGGAGGGCGTTCCACAGGGAGGGCCACCACTACCGAGAAGGCCCTCTGCCTGGTCCCCTGTAACTTGGCTTCTCACAGTGAGGGAACAGCCAGAAGGCCCTCGGTGCTGAACCTCAGTGTCCGGGTTGAACGATGGGGGTGGAGACGCTCCTTCAGATATACTGGACCGAGGCCATCTTACTGGGCCATTTTTAAAAAGATTTCCAGCACGAATGAAGCATTCACGAACCTCATTGCAGAAACATGGTGCTAAGAGTATGGAGTTTTTAAATTATATTTGTTATGCCATTGTGTTCCTTCATCCTAGTTGCGGCATGCAGAATAGCTTTCTCGTGACAGAAGGCGGCCGTCTCTTCCCTTTAAACACACTTTGCATTTCACACACATTGATTTCCCCCCTCCTCCCCGCAAAGCTGTTTTAAAGTGTTTGGCGAGCAGAAAAGGATGAGAAGAGTGAAATTACTACAGGTTCCCTTTGTCTTACTTGAAGGGGAAAAGGCCCTCTGACAGAAGGGAATGGCTCAAGGGATTGGTAATGGAGTATGGAGCCTTATACCTTTAGGTTACCATTTCAGATCTGGAGTGTTACTAATTAAAGACACAGAACACTCTGTTATTTGTATTTTTAAGGTCTATAAACTTCTCCAGGCTCCATAGTTAATGACTTGGATTAAATTAATTTTGAAAAAGAGAAGTCTGCCCTTGAACAACTTTACCAAAGACTGAGGGAATGAGCCGTTCTTGGTAGAAAGGGCTTTCTCTTGAGGCAGGTTAAGGCTGATTTAATGGTAATAAAAACCAACTCCTGATGGAGTTCAGTTGCATGGGGGGGGGGGAGGTTGCTGTGGGAAAGTGCCTCACACCAAGCTCCTGATGGTGAACATCTGGCATTCTTTTGCCACACAGACAGATAAAACCATTTTGGTCCTGTTGGTTTGGGATATATTTTGTGTGTTGGGGAGCATCAAGGCATGTCTCCTCCCCTTTCAGAGCAGAAGTGGCAGCTGCATGCGCACCACATATAAGAAGCACATGACTTCCCTCAAAGCATTGTGGAAACTGCAGTTTACACCTAACAAAGCTCCCATTCCCATTACCCTTTTAAAACTACAGTTCCCATGATTCTTTGAGGAAAGGCAGATGCTTATCATGTGGGGTGTGTACGCAGCCTAAGAGGCAAGTTGACACCTAGAGATACACTTTTGTTGTGCAAAAAAGAGCCTTGCTCCTAGGATGTATTTATAGGTATGATGCCAACATGGAAGGGAATGTAGGATGGGAGTCATGTGGTTATCTAAAGCTTTAACCTGTGCCCCTCCCTATATTGTATAAACCCCAATCCATAAGTGCCAGTCAGCATTGGGGACTGTTAGAGGTGATGTGAGTTGAAGCCAAAATTAAAATGGTGCAACGTTGTCACGGTCCAGTCTACGAGCAATCGAAGTCCCGGCTGAGGACGTCAGGACCAGGGGCAAGATGGCGGGGTGGGAGCAGGAACAAGAGTCCAGAAGCCAGGGGTCTGAGGGTCGGGAAGCAAGGAGTCACAAAGTCAAGGGTCCGAGGGTCAAGAAGCAAGGATTTGAGAAGCCGAAGGTCTGAAGGTCAAGAAGCAAGGAGTCAAGAAGCTGAGGGTCCGAGGATCAGGAAGCAAGAAGCCAAATGCAGCAAGGCAGGAAATGTGTTGCTGTGGCAAGGAGCCAAAGTGAAATGCTGACCTTATATCCCTTCCCGGCTCTTGCCACCAGGTGCAGTGAGTTACCAAGCGGCCTCACCTGTGCGGCCGTGTCTTGCCTCTCCAAAACAAATTTAGGCAGGCCCCAGTCCTGCAAAGCCCTACTGGTCACAGGGCCTGGCTCCTGCACGCACTCCTGACAAACATCACCTTACTGTAGACTCTCCAGGTGTAGGAAAGGTGAGCAAACAACCTGGCGATCCAACCTCAGAGGCCAGCACAGGATATTTTGCTGCCCGAGGCAAAGGACAAGGTGGAGCTTCCTCTAAGTTAGCAGTTTTTGTAGTTGAATCTTACCTCAATACCAATGATAGTATATCTCCTGTGAGCCATGGGCTGGTGCCCATCAGAACAGATAGGGTGAAAAGCAGGGAGACTAACAGTAGGTGGCGCTAGAGCCAATGACTGCACAGACCACACCAAGACCAATTACAAGGAAGCAGACAGGTGGGCAGGGCAGGCTGAGGGAAGGCTGAGGGCAGGCTGAAGCTGGTGGAGCAGGAACCCATTTGCCCTAATAGGCCAGCCACTACTACACCATAGGGGTGAAGGACAGATTACATGACACACACACACACAGCAGCGAACTCCAACAGAGGGAGATGGCTCAGGGAAAGGTTAGTGCTATTGTCCCCCAGCATTTGCTACATGATGCAATAATCTCACTCTGCCTAATGGTAGGGCTAACCCTGCAAGGACACCAGGGTTGTTTACATGAAAAATAATAGGAGACATTGGTTTGAGTTCTACCCTCTGGAACAGGAGCAAACAAGCTTGCTCCATCTTCCATGTGCCAGCCCTTTAGTTAATTGAAGATGGCTATCGTATCTACTCCCAGTCCCTCTCCTCTAGGCTAAATATACCCCATTCCCTTGTCGTTTTAAGGACTTAAGCTGTGGATTTAAGGCTGTGTGGAGATAAACTTTCGAACCAAAGCAATGTTTCAAGACGAATCTGGAAGGCATAAGAGTTTTGGAATGACGCAGTTAAAAATGCCGTCGCCATTTTGGGAAGCTCTGTTGGAGGTCTTGAGTCTGGGAGGAGAAAGAGAGAAACAAAGCTGTTTATATATCATGGATTAAACTCCTCAGTGGGACTTAAGAGAGACAACTCCGTAATATTATGATGGAAAGAGCGATGTTATCTATGAAGGAGATGATATATGGAAACCATCTGGACTTGGATTGGAAGAACGGGAAATTCACAGAGGATTATTATATTTGTGTTTATCGGCTTAAGGAGACTATCAGAAGAGATCATAAAGAAAAAAGAGAAATTATATGAACAAGATATGATGTGGAAACAGCAAGATAGACTGGATAGAATTATGAACTCTGTTTGGACTGATTGGGACTGATTTGGACATTAACGCAGTAGCAAAAAGATGATTAGAATCCCCCTTTGGATCTTGAAGCATGGGTCCCCCCAACAAAATTCAAAATTTGGCTTTGTAATTCGGAATTTATGTGATGTGATTTAATTTGATGTGATTGCCAGTTAATAAAAATTATTTATATAAAATATACCCCATTCCCTCAACCGTTCCTCATAAGGCTTGCTTTCTAATCCTCTTGGTTGCCCTCCTCTACACATGTTCCATCTTGTGAACACCCTTTTTAAACTGTGGCACCCAGAACTGGTCATAGTACTCAAGGTGTTGTCTGACCAAGGCAGAATAGACTTTTACTTCCCTTGTTCGGGACACTGTGATTCTGTTGATGCAGCTTAGAATAGCATTAGCTTTCTTCTCCTGCTGCATCATTCTGTTGACTCATGTTAATTTAAGCTTGCGTCTATTAAGACCACTAGATCCTTTTCACATGTACTACTGGCAAGTCAGGTGTTCCCCATCTTGTATTTGTGCAGCTGGTTCTTCCTACCTATGTTTGCCTCTATTGAAGTTCATTTTGTTAGTTTGGGCCCAGTTTTTCAATCTGTTATGTCATATTGAATCCTAATTCTGTCTTCTGCAGCATTGGTTCCCCCTCCCAGTCATCTGGATAAGCACCCCCTCAGTACCTCCATCCAGGTGATTTATAAAGATGTTGAACAACAATGGGCCTAGGACAGAACCCTGCAGCACCCAACCTGTCACTTTTTCCAGGATGACCAAGGATCATTAGTGAGCCCTCTTTGGATTCAGTCAGTCAACTAGCTACAAATCCACCTAACAGTTATCTCATCCAGCCCAAATTTTACCAGCTTCCCTGAAAGAATTTCATGGGGGACTTTATCAAAAGCCTTACTAAAATCAAGATACACTACATCTATAGCATTCCCTTGATCCACCAAGCTTGTAACTTGAGAGAGAGAGAGAGATTAGCCTGGCATGACTTATTTTTGAGAAATCCATGCTGGGTCCTAGTAATCACAGCACCCTTTTCTAAGTGCTCACGGACTGACTGTTGAATTATCTGTTCTAGTACCTTTCCCAGTATCCATGTCAAGCTCACCCGCCAGTAGTTTCCTGGGTCTTCTTTTTTCTCCATTTACCCAGTGTATTAATAAATCCAAATTATACAAGGATTTCCATTTCTTTCAAAGAATTTGTACAATTCTTTTATATGTGAACTATAGCCTACATTGTACTTAGACTCTCATCCATTTCAGATATGCAATAGGACTGCATTCGTGTAACACAGTTTCTTCTTCCTATGTCCATCTGGGACTAGCCTCTGGACTCCTCCTTTTGTCAGGTCATATCTTCCAGTTATGACTCCAGATGGTTCTTTTGTTTTTGTGTCTTTTTATTTTTTTTTAAACCTATGCAACAAGGAGTTGTATTTAAATAAGCCCTTTATTAGGTTAGCACAAGAGTTCCCCCCAGTGGTGGCAATGCTACTCTCTCCTTCCTGTGGAACTGAGTGATTTTAATAGGAGACAAAATGGCTGCCGCCTCAAGCCAGCAATATTTCACAAAGGTGTGCAGTATTGGAAATAGATTGGCTTTAAGATTACTCTTTCTTTCTCATCAAGAACCTGTGCCTTCACAGAGCTCTTCACATAGATATGAGGGATGTCATATTCCATAGAGCAAAAACTTGACACATTCAGGGCAACCCCTGCCCCATCCCACATCTCCAACGCTTCCCCCTCCCTGCTACTGACCCCTTCTTCACCTGCCTGCTCGCCCCCTCCTTCCTTCCCCTCTCTTACCTTTGCTGTTTTTGGTCTCCTGCTCAGGAGATGCTGCGTTTCCAGACAATGGAAGCCTGAGTGGTCCCCCAAAAGCCATGTCAGGCCTGCTGGAAAGATAACAAAGCTGAGCACGGTCCCTGGACCTGAACTCCTTGTTTGTGGCATGCAGTCTCCATCTGTTGACAGCCTAGATTCCTTCATCCCTATCCAATTATGCATCATTTTTTAAAAACACAGGGGAGGGGAGACCCTTCCTCACTGTCAACAGGTTCAGCTGAAACAGTAAGCAGTGTATTTGCATAGACTCTGCTTAGAACACGGGTGGCTAATTTGTGGCCTTCTAAATATTATTGGAGTACAATACCCATCAACCTTGACCACTGGCCATACTAGCTGCGGCTGGTGGAAACTGGACTCCAACAACATCTGGAGAACAATAGGTCTCATACGCCTGAGTTAGACAGTTGTTGTTGCTGCTGCTGCTACTGCAATAAAAGAAAGTGGCTCAGGGTCATAAAAACAACCCAAACCACAACAGACATTGCCTGGTAAACCTGAGAGTAAATAAATAGATGTCTGAAAGCACTATGAGTCAAGTAGTCCCTTCATTTACCTTTTTAAAGGTCTATTTTAATAAATGCTGAGGATAGGAGTATCTTTCTCAATATACAGGACTTTTCCTCAACACTACATTAATGCACACATAGTTAAAAAAAAAAAATCAGGAAAGCATCTCAGATAACCAGGCGATGGGAGAATTCTCGCAATCTCATTTCTGCTTATCCTTGCAGACTCTTGAATGCTCTGAAGCCACCAGCATTTCTGAAAGCAAGACACATTGATTCCCTCATTATATTACCGAATGGCAAGTTAAGCAAATTTCTGAACTCCTTTCAAACTCCAGAGTCTGTTCAGAAGTGATAAGACAAGACAACATATTTGACTCTCTCTAGGCTTTTGTATTGAGATAGTTTTTGGCAAAAGTATTTCTGTCATGGTTGCGGTGGTGGTGGGGAGCAGGCTGAAATGCTGCCCCCCCTCCTTCTTGTTGTAGAAAGGGAATGGGAAAAGAGAAAATCTTCAGATTCTAATTCGCTCTCTGCAGCTGTTTCGCTCATTTCCTCATTTTTCCATCCACTGTGCTCAAATTGACTTTTACGTTGAGAACAACCATATAAAATTGTCCTAACCTCAACTGTGCTTATCAAAGGCACCCAGAGGAAATAAAAAGGGGGATTTTAAGATTACAAAGGAACATTACGGCTGGTTACAAATTAAGCTACCAATCAAAACTTCTTCTTTTTAGAAAAAGAAGAATGTGTGAATTACAGTTGTGGGGAAATCTTGGCAGTGATGTGGCTAAACAATTGGCGAGAGCTTCTTATCAACCTTTCTGCTACTGAACCAATACTATTTGCATGTAACTTTTGTGAATATATAGAATGTGGTGGGATGTTATTGTTGTTGTTTTTAAGACTATGGGTGTGTTTCCGGCACATGTGCTGGGTTCTCAAGTCCCCACCTCACAGGGAGAGGAGGGGGACCAGAGATGTGATCTTGGAGCTATTGCTGAACTCAGTTGCATAAGGGTCCCAGACTGCAAAAATGAACAACATGGCCCCTTGGGGACAAGCACTTCCAAGACTTTGCTTCCTGAAAGGAGGGGCTACCTGAGAGAAAAGGAGATCAAGGTCAAGGCCGTGCATGGAGTGGGGAAGGGCTACAAGAGACAAAGTCTGCATGCTAAGCAACAAGAGGTTCGAGGCTTTAAATTTTGCTCCACAGAGAGATTAAGAGTGGGCTTAGGGAACCAGGATGAGGACAACATGGTCTTGAGTGCCTAGTGCAAAGCTGCAGAAGGCTATTAGAGATCTGTTTCCAAAAAGGAGATGGAAGATCTTAAAAGGTAGGGGGGGCCCTGCTGATTATCTGTTGTTGTTGTTGTTTAGTCGTTTAGTCGTGTCCGACTCTTCATGACCCCATGGACCAGAGCACGCCAGGCACTCCTGTCTTCCACTGCCTCCCACAGTTTGGTCAAACTCATGCTGGTAGCTTCGAGAACACTGTCCAACCAGCTCGTCCTGTGTCATCCCCTTCTCCTTGTGCCCTCCATCTTTCCCAACATCAAGGTATTTTCCAGGGAGTCTTCTCTTTTCATGAGGTGGCCAAAGTATTGGAGCCTCAGCTTCAGGATCTGTCCTTCCAGTGAGCACTCAGGACTGATTTCCTTAAAAATGGAGAGGTTTGATCTTCTTGCAGTCCATGAGACTCTCAAGAGTCTCCTCCAACACCATAATTTAAAAGCATCAATTCTTCGGCGATCAGCCTTCTTTATGGTCCAGCTCTCACTTCCATACATCACTACTGGGAAAACCATAGCTTTAACTATACGGACCTTTGTTGGCAGTGTGATGTCTCTGCTTTTTAAGATGCTTGCTAGGGGTCGCCAATCTTTTTAGGCCTGTAGGGAAATTTGGACTTTTGAGTGAACCACTCCCTCTGGCCACTCATGCATTTTCACACTCTTTTAGGGCTGTATTTGCTCCTTTTCATGCCGTTTTGGGGTTCGCAGTGATGTGCACAGTCACAGTCACACACGCCTTGAATATGTGTAAATGGGGATTGCCTGTGTACACACACACACACACACACACACACACACACACACACACTTCCCCCTTTTTCTGGGGGAATCAGAATTCTCACTAGCTTTCAAATGCACATAGAGCTGAAAGAGGGAGCGTGAAACAGTGTTGCTCTGCAGCTACAGCTGTCCTACACTTTCTCCTCCCTAAATCTGGGACAACAGTCATTGGAGAAGAAGACCACATGGACCAGGGCAGATTAAAGAAGGCACAAGGGGTTCATAATCCACACTGAGCCTTTAGGGTCTACTGAAATGTGCTTCCTGTTATGTTGGGAGGGGCTTCTTCTGCCCCAAGTTTCAAACATTTAGGAAACACTGGCTTAGAACAAGGAAAGGCTACATTGACCTCTGCTCCTAAAGATGTTTCAACAGGCTGGATATAAAAATGAAATGCCTCCCACAATATTAGCTCTGCAAGAAATATGCTGACTCGACACACAAGCTGATCAAGTTCCAATGCCAGAGATCTTAGCGATTAGCTAAGAACAGAAACAATCGTGGCTCAAGGGGGAGGAAGAGATGCTGCTCTCGCCTGCACCTGGCCAGCCATTAAATCTTCAGGGTGCACTTCTGGGGGATGGAAATGCCAAAAGGCTGGTAAAACATAACTTGTAACTTAAGAGAGCTATAAATTAAAAAGAAGGTTGGAAGTGATCTGAAAGGTCAAGAGAATAAAGGAAAGCAAGGTCTTCGGAGGGCTGTACATTTCAGAACTGTTGGGGGGAAATTTTGCACATTAAGCAAAACCAGCCCAATTTGCCATTAATATACGTTTCCTTTGATAAATTGTCCATTCGGTCTTGGTTTGTGAACTGAAAAGAAAAGGTGAAAGATGATTTCTTTTTCCTCCCCAAAAATATATAACTTATAGCGGAATATGAAAACTGCTTTTAAAAACCAGACATTTATATGGTCTCGTTTGCTACAAAGGAATGAATGGAGGAAAGGGGCAAATCTTTCTAAAACTCATCAGAGAGAACTGACCCATTCAAAATGGGTCACCATTTTGTATTCTTGTGATATTTGCAGCCTTGTAGTATTTTAATACTTTGCACCAAGCTGGATTCCTTCTTGAAGCATTTTGCCCCTTGGAACCCAACCATCTCCTGTAATGGTCCTCTGAAATCAGGTATGGTGAATCTATATGGTGAACAAGACAAGGGTAGCATTCTTAAGACTATGAAGCCCATGATGCTATGAGACTTGGAACAACTGTACATATTTTTACTTGAAAGCTAGTCCCACTGTGTTTCATGGCGCTTACTCCAAAATATGTCTGCAAAAAAATGCAATAGGGTGAAACTCGTATGCACATGACACTTTATGAAGCTAAGAGCATATAACATATTGTACTTTTGAGCTTCTATATATTTTTTTAAAAAACCTAATAAGGAGTCTTTATCCAGGAGACAGAACAATATCCCATCCCTGATCGCTGACCATGCTGACTGGTGCTGAAGGGAGTTGAAGTCCAGCAACATCTGGCAGGCCAAAAGTTTCTCACACCTAAAGTAGAGACTAAACACTTATTTATTTGCAAGATTGTTTGCATTTCTAATTGAAACTGAAGGTAGCCTTTCAGTTGGCTGAAGTAGGGGTGCCATGTGTCCTCTTTTTCCAGGACTTGTCCTCTTTTTCAGGGGTAAAATTTCTGTCTGGGTGGATTTTTTAAATTTGCCAGAATGTCTCTGGCTATACTGTACTTCCTGGATGAGACATAGACATAACTGATGGTTGAAGACTTGCTTTCATCTTCTCTTTTCCTGCCCCCCCCCCCCCAGAAATATAACACAGCTTATATAGCCTACATGTAGTAGAGGTATTTAAAATGAGTGTCCTCGTAGCATTCTCTTCTTTGCTTTTCAAAATATGGCAACCCTAGTTGAAGACCTTTTGTTAGACCACCAGTGTGACTCATACTTAGAGCAGACCCATTCAGCTCAATAGGCACGACTAATTGTAGTTCCATGAATTTCAATGGGTCTACTCTAGCTTAGCAGGGTACAACTCAGTGTGTTTTACCAGTTGAACCTATGCAGTCAGAAGTAAGTACTACTGAGCTCCATGGAGCTTACTCCCAATTTGTAATTATGCAAAGGGTTGTGGTTGTGCTGATCCTAACAAACTGGATTCTATTCTATGTGCAGAGCTGTCCCTGGAGGGATGGGCCTTGCATTTTAATGGATTAACACAGCTGGCTGCCTTTTTGGACTGTTCTTGGGGGATCATGATGGGCTCCTACACCTTTTGCCCGGACACCACTGGTGCTTAATCTGCAGAAAGGTAATTTAAGGCTAAACAGTAAGGGGGGGATAGGGGATTTTCCTTGTTGTCAGAATAGCAGGAAAGTGGAACACATTATAAGACCAATTACCACTGGAAGTTTTAGAATATAAAATTGTAATTATATACATACACCAGCTGCCTGTGCTGAAATAGGTATAATTAATCCTGCCTTTGTATAGGGAGAACAGTGTATGGGTGAGATTTTTTCAGCCTATGGATAAATCCCCATAAATCTTCAGAATATTGACAAAGTAACACAGGCCACATTTAAAGTGCTCTGATACCATTTTATGCTGGTGGCAAGGAAACAATAGGTATATAATATATAGAAAGCAGAATTCCTAGATACCTAGATCCAAGTTTGGGGCAAGTACACTTTGGTGAGAGAACCCCAGCTGCAATTAAAAATCACAAAATATGCTGCAGAGTAAAGTGTGGAAATATGCCCTTCCACGTTCCTTCCAAAGTTTCCAGCTTCCCCTAAGACAGAAAAAGACTACACGTTTGGTAAGTTAAAAATGGTTTACTTACAAACACTCCAAAGGTCAGATTCATGTGCTTTTCCATACAGCATTCAGAAAAAAGTTGTACTGGCAGTGATACCTGGCTTAGTTACAGTGGTGGAAATCCCTACATTATTGGTATAGGGACTCAAGAGAGGCTTGTTAGAGCCATGCAGTCTGATCATGGAGCAACCAGCTCAGGCCTCTTTACGCACTGAGCTTCTCAGGTAGGTAAAGGTAAAGGTAAAGGTAAAGGTACCCCTGCCCGTACGGGCCAGTCTTGACAGACTCTGGGGTTGTGCGCCCATCTCACTCAAGAGGCCAGGGGCCAGCGCTGTCCGGAGACACTTCCGGGTCACGTGGCCAGCGTGACAAAGCTGCATCTGGCGAGCCAGAGCCGCACACGGAAACGCCGTTTACCTTCCCACTGGTAAGCGGTCCCTATTTATCTACTTGCACCCGGAGGTGCTTTCGAACTGCTAGGTTGGCAGGCGCTGGGACCGAGCAGCGGGAGCGCACCCCGCCGCAGGGATTCGAACCGCCGACCTTTCGATCGGCAAGTCCTAGGCGCTGAGGCTTTAACCCACAGCGCCACCTGCGTCCCATTCTCAGGTAGACTGAGTTACAAAAATAGGCTTCATTTACTTCCTCCTAAGGTGAGCGGAAGTGACCTAGCTAAGCCTGGCAGGCCAGCTTACTCTCTGGCATTAACCCCTTCATGCATTAATTAGACTTAAGCATGTTGGTTATATGAGGCTGATTATCTCCTCCTCCTCTTCTTCTTCTGCATCTCATATCCATCTTTGGATATACACCTCTACAAGTTATTTTCCAATGTTCTCTGTGGTTTGTGTCTGCATCCACATAAGTCCTGCTGTTAGTTTTAGCTTGTCCACCCACCATATAGATGGCTGTCCCATTGGTCCTTTAAAATAGTAAGGTCTCCACACTCGCACTGATTTGTTTTTTTTTGGGGGGGGGCTATTCCCCACAGAAAGCTACAATTCATAGAGTTCCCTGGGAAGGCAGGTTAGTTGTTAATCTACTTTGGGAATGATAACTCTGGGAGGGAAGCAGGGGTCCCCTAACAAACTACAGCTCCCAAAATTATTTGGGGAAAACCATGACTGGCTTAAAGTGGTATCCCAACATAGCTGTCAACTTTTTCCCATTTTTTTAAGGGAAATTCCCTTATTCCGAATAGGATTCCTTGCAAGAAAAGGAAAAAGTTGACAGCTATGTATCCCAGTGCTTTATAAATGTACAGTGTGAACATGGCTTCAGTTAGGGGTGTGCGGAATAAGGTAGATTGATCTGCACAAGAGACAAGGAAAGAGAAGCTGGGATTGAGTTTGGGCTGATGGAGGCCTTGTCCATCATTTAGCACACATCCCATGTGGAGACTATCCTTTGCTGCTCTGTGTAATTTGCAAGGTGTCCTTTGAAGCAGCTAGCGATGTTTCCCAGCTTCATTAGCTCTTTGCCATCTGCTGCCTTGATGACACTGGAAGAGAGAGAGAGAGAGAGAGAGAGAGAGAGAGAGAGAGAGAGAGACGGACGGAGTGACTTCGCACAGTTCTTGACACCGTCAAAGATTGACTTTTACCTTCCTTGACTCTGATGTTCTAATTCCACACTTTTATTTCCTACTGATTAATCTCTGCCTGCCTCACTTCATCAGTTCCATTGCCCAATCAAAGATCCTGCCACACTCAGCTTGTTCACTTTCCCTGTATGCTGGTTCCTTGATTTCCGTAATCATATTCTCTCCATGATGCTGAATGCCTCATTCATAATCCATAGCTGTTTCATATACTCTCTTTTTTATCTCCAGTCATCAGGCACCTTATTTTCAGGCATCAATTTCATAAGCATCCATTTAGTATCTGTCACAGATTCATTTCAACTGGACTTACTTTGAGCTTATTCTTTTTTTTTTTTTAAATAAAGTCAGAGAAGGATGGGAGGTAGAAGAAACCATCACAAAAGTCATATCTTCCAGTGTCAACCTAAGCAGGTCTGCTCAGACATAGGTTACACTGAATTCAGTGAGACTTACTCTCAGGCAGTTATGTATAGCAGGACTGGCTGACTCCCACATAAGCAATTTTTTTGCCCTCCCTCAGATCTTGCCAATTTTGTTGGCAATGGTAGTAGTATTAATAATGAGAATGATGGTGATGATAATGATGATAATAATATAAATATGGTGCTGGGGTGTCCTGATGGAGAAGCAAATTACCCACTTCCTTGTCATCAGACTGATTGTGTAGTTATTTATTTAATGATTGCACCTATATCCTACCTTCCCCTTCATGGATCATGCCTTGTCGTGGCGAAGGGGCTAGAATAACTCAGAGAAGTTATGAGCAATGCCGTGCTGGGCTACCCAAGACGGACAGGTCATAGGCGAGAGTTTAGACTAAATGTGATCCACCTGGAGAAGGAACTGGCAAACCATTCCAGTATTTTGCCAAGAAAACTCCATGGACATAAAAAAGGAGAAGCTTTGAGAAGAAAGTGAGAGTTTCCAAGGCATGCTCTGGTTCATGGGGTCACACGACTAAACAACAACAATATCCTACCTTATCTCCATGGAGCACAAGGTGGCCCACATGGTTCTCCCACTTCCCAGATTCATCCTCACAACTGGCTTGTGAGGTAGGTTAGGCTGAGAGGCAGTGACTGGCCCAAGCACACCCAGTTGAGCTGCACAGTTGAGAGTGGATTCAAACCCTGGACTCCCGGGTCCTAGTCTGACACTCTAACCACTATGCCACACTGGCTGACAAGCAGCAAAGGGGTCTTCGTGAATCAGCTGGAATTGCTTTAGCCACTCCTGGAGAGAGAGAGAGAGAGAGAGAATCGAGATCAACTCTCTGCGTCTTCTTGGCACCTATTTCTCAAGTTTATCCTCTTAAGATTCTTTGCCTTGCTTTTCTTCCATGAAAGCTCACACCCCACACCCCAGTTTAGAAACTTCAGCTGTATCACTATGAAGTTTCCTCTTTGTAAATGTGCAAAAGGCTTCACTTCTTTAATCTTTCCTCATAATCTAGCTGCACCCCTCCAAAGCAATTCCCTTTTTAAGTGCAGATGCAAACTAAGACAAAGGCTTCATCAAGCCCCTTCCCTGCCACCATTTTTATTCCTGAATAAAACTTAAACTTCCCAAAGTCATGTCTCATTAAGTTTTATACTTTTCTGATTCTGGCTTTTGCCTTCATATTCTTCCTCACAGATGGCTGGGCTTTCCTGGCATATAACTTCCCACGGCAAAAAGGCCACAATCCACTGGCCTCTTGTGCAGACCCCATTACAATGAATGGAGCATGGGGGAATGATATTGCCAATGTGCAAGCTCCATTCATTTCAATGGAGCCACAGAAAAGAGGTATGGTGTCTGAAACGTATACTGTATGTTGTCCTTTCAGTTTGCTCCTGCAGAAGGGGAAAATGCTTTTATTAATCATAAAAATATTATCAGGCTATAAGAAAATTGCAGCTGGGGTGTGTAAGGCTATAGGAATATTGCAACCAGGGTGTGGTTGGCTATTGCTGGCATATTTCAAACTAGCTGTGGTCAAACGTTCCATAGGGTGTTGTTTCTTTAGAAATTGCGAGGCTGGGGACTTTTTGAGAAGAAAAAAACAAGTTGTTGCAAATTTCTGAAGAAATAGAATATCTTTAGCAACTGTGGGTTTGTTTGTTTTTTGCAAAGCAGGTAGCTAAAACAGGTGTTACACACTTCGGTGAAATAAAATAACATAGCCTTATTGCTAAAATAGTATAAAAGGGTACAGAGGCTTGACCAAATAAGGAGCTTTGGAGGATGGGAAAAATTAACCAAATAAGGGGCTTTGGGGATGAAAGAGGGAGTGGGGGTTGGATTTTACATTGCAATAGGCGGACGCGATAGGTGTGAACTTTAGGTGCCCCTTCCTAGTGGGCGGCGAAGGAGGGACTTGTGCTTGGGAAAAGGGTTTATATATTCACGTTTTTGATAAGGAAGGGTGTGCCTGCCTTTTCAGGTCACCCACTTGCAAGTGTTTGTTTTCAATAAAATATTGCTGCTTCATCAACTTTGCCCAGACTTTATTATTTCAAAGGAGTCCAGCACCTAAGTCCTGGGGACCAGCGTTTATATCTCACAATGCCATGTTCCTGAAATGTGGATCATGTGGCCACATTCCACTACCCCCAAAGTATTTAAAAGGTGCAGAAAAGATGATTATAAAATTGCTTGGGACAAATTCATGGGGGATAAGGCTATGTCCTACCTCCATGGCTGGAGGCATTTTGCCTCTGAATATCAGTTACCGGGGCATAGAAGAGACTTAAGGGCCTCGGACATAAGATCACCAGATTGATGGACTTCTTTATTCCCGAACTGTGTTCCCCCCCCCCATTTCATTTATACCAATTATGCCGCCGTTCCTTCTTTCTCCCTTCCTGCAACTTCTAAATATGAAATATGATTGAAACAGTTGACATTTCTATGAGAGACCTTAGCAGGGATTCCGGAGAATTGCTTTTGCACACAAGAACGAGCTTTTTCTTAAAAACGTTCTCGCCTCATGTGAACTTCAAAAGATAGGAAGCTGCCTTAGACTGAGTCAGACCATTTGTCCCCCTAGTTTAGTATGGTACATCTAGTTTGGTATTACAGTGGTACCTCTGGTTGTGAACAGGATCCGTTTCAGAGGCCCGTTCACAACATGAAAAGAGCACAACCTGAAGCGCCGTATCTGTGCAGGTGCGCAGTGCAATTTGGCAAGCAGCGTAACCCTTTGTGGTTCGAGGGCCCGACCCCCGCGAAGTGAAATGAAGACACAAGGACACGTGATATAAGGTTAATGGGCTAGAAAAGGCCACAACTTTATTGATTACAGCAATGAAAAGGTATTGGCTTAGGCATTGGATCGAAACAAGTGGGTCTGTTCACCAGGGGTTCATCACCTGTTGATGCTAATCCAACTATAGGCTCACCCCTGCTGTCACCAAGGGTCGTGCCATGGCCTCCCGCCAAGCAGGCATCGGACAGAATACACGACCGCCAGATTCCTTTAACGGAATACCCCTAAAAATTGAAGGCATAGGCGATGGCCACACCTAGCACTTCGACACACCACAACACATTATTCCAATGCCTAACCTACCCACCAATACCACAAAAGTTGTGACGATTGCTACGAGGTAGGCGAAAAAACCAAAAAGCCTATTGCCAAATGGAAAAACTCCTACCAGCCCCCCCGGGCAACCAGGGCGACCAACCTAAGGTCCATAGCAAGGCCAATGACCTAAGCCCTAACTAAAAGGGAGTGGAGGGTGGGTGACTCGTGACAGGACGACGATGAGGAATGAGGCCAGGGAAAGGCTGGCACTGCAGCAAAAGGCTGCTGAACACGCCCCCACCGCGGCACCTGGTTGGGTGGCCACCGGGGGGGTGTGAGTGCCAGCCAGGTGAGCTGGAGGCAGGGGCACGCCCCCTGCTGGGCGGTGCTCGGGCTCCCGCCCACAACCACTCCCCTCTCTTTCAGGGAGGAGAGTCTTTGTGGTTCGAGGGCCCGACCCCCGCGAAGTGAAATGAAGACAGACACGTGATATAAGGTTAATGGGCTAGAAAAGGCCACAACTTTATTGATTACAGCAATGAAAAGGTATTGGCTTAGACATTGGATCGAAACAAGTGGGTTTATTCACCAGGGGTTCATCACCTGTTGATGCTAATCCAACTATAGGCTCACCCCTGCTGTCACCGCGGGTCGTGCCATGGCCTCCCGCCAAGCAGGCATCGGACAGAATACACGACCGCCAGATTCCTTTAACGGAATACCCCTAAAAATTGAAGGCATAGGCGATGGCCACACCTAGCACTTCAACACACCACAACACATTATTCCAATGCCTAACCGCCACCCGAGCCAAAGGCTTGCCGCCAATACCTTCAAAGCTGGAACCAATCCCAGATGCTTTTGCTGACACTAGCTAACCAAATGTCGTTCCCCAGATCCGATAAGTGGATGCCGTCATTCCGGTATAAAGCTTGGTCGCCGATCCGGATACGGTCATGATAAATGACTCAGCCATACATAAAGCACACCCAACGGGCTACCGCCCGATTTACGAGTTTCCTGGTTCTTTCAATGGCCATACAGCTTTGCGCTCAGCGCCAAACAGTTCTTTTCAAGAAGGAGGACCAGAACACCGTTGTTCTGGGACACAAGGCTGCAAATGCATTCAAGTCTCTTTTTATGCTCCACAACAAGTCCACACTCCTTCTGTTAGCGAGGTCATTCTCCCCCAAATGAATTACAAGGATGTCGGGAGGGCCGAACTTGGCTACTTTCTCCCACAGCAATGGCATAAGCTCCTCCCAACGCATGCCTCTTCTCAAAAACCAGGAAACTCGAACACCATGTGGAAGGCCAAGATTGTGTGCAAGGCCGCAGCTCACCACTCGTACGCGGGCCCAATGAACTATACTGTGGCCGCAAATCCACACGCTTCTCCTGAGCATAGCTGGGGGTAAAAGACAGAACAGAAAAGGCAGATAAGTAGGGTAAAGCTGCAGGTCGCATATTAGACTTATAAGCATTGGATTTCCACCGGCCCATTTCTTTGATCCTGTCCGCCGGTAGCCCCAGGTGTGCGGCCGTGGTTGCGGCGCCAAACCTAACTGAGTGTGCAGCGTACTCCTGGGAGGATAGACCACAAGCCTCAATAGCCTTGCGAAGTACTCTGGTGAATTGGTGCCTCAACAAGGGGGAACCATCTTCATGGACCAGAAACGGACCCGGGCCGGGTGGTCTGAGGTAGAGGTACTGCCCAGTGTCCTCTGCCAGGCATGGGCCCTGCTGTGCCGACGCCGTGAGCTTAACTAGGACACCCTTACCAGCCTGATCAGTCTTGGACTGATGTATACGCACTGTCACGTTAGAATCGGACAACTGCACGTCCTTGCACAGGAGGCCACGTGCTGAACCTCGTGCACTAACTTCAAACACCACCTCACCAACTCTAAGTGCGCCAAAAAGGCGATAGCACATGAAGCAAAGGTAACATAAGGTATGACTGTATCTGCACTGAGAGAGAAGCAGCTCGGGGCTTCTCCTCTTTGTGGCCTTCTCCTTAGGCCACACACCCCACCTTTCCTACTTGCAGACCCTCGAAGTGTCCCTTTTCTACAGCGACAATTTTGGATTTACAGAAGCTGTCCCAGATTTGATTCTGGAATGTCCCGCTTCTCCTTTGGATGTCCCTATTTTCAACGGAGAAACGTTGGAGGGTATGAGATTATGCAACCCCCGAACCAAGGAGGTAAGTAACTATAGAACCTCTGAAGGCAACCCTGTATAGGGAAGGTTTTTTTTTAAAAAAAGTTTAATGTTTTATTATGTTTTTATATATGTTGGAAGCCGCCCAGAGTGGCTGGGGCAATCCAATTGGATGGGTAGGGTTTAAATAATAGGCACCACACTTTCCAACTTCTCCCTTGCAGTTTCAGTTGAAGTTTGTGGTGTTATTTGTTGTCTTAGAAGCAACTGGGATTCTCTCAAGGGCTAAGATGGAAAGCACACAGGCGAGTAGCCAAGCTGTGATAGTTGGTGTCCCAGGGGACACCTGTGGACTTGATTGGGGCATAGATTTAGGATTAGTTTCCCACCTGAATCTCTAGCACTGCATTTCCTCTGGGTTGCAATGTGGCAACCCTCATCACAACAGTGGGCAGTTCAGGCCTGTGCGTGTTCCTTCTGGGAATTCCATGAAAACTGCTGAAAACTGCTATCACAATCCCTAGAAATCCCCAGGCCTTCAACTATGATGAATGGCAAAACTCACATTAACCAGTAGTACGGGTTTTAGATCCAGCAGCAGTGTTTCTTTTGGGAAGTAATTCATTATACTAATAAGTTTTATACAGATAAATTACTTTGCAAAGAGATGGTTGCATTAATCTTCTTTTTTGAAAAGATGAACTCTGGAGAAGTTTCCCGCTACCTCTCAAGCACAGATTATTTTTCTGACAATTTCTCTCCCTGCCTGTCATTCCTGTCTTAAGCATGACTGATGATTTCATATATTCCTTCTTATCCAGAACAGCCACAGGAAATTTCAATATAACTCACATGCAGGCCACAAATGTCTATTTCACCAAAAGCTAGGACTATTCAAGAGTAATCTATCTTTCCAGCAGGAAAAAAGTCATCCAAGTTACATTCCATATCAGTCCCCCCCCTTGCTATATTGCAACTTGTATTTGTAATTGTGAAATTCATCTGTTTAGACGGCAATACTGGTTTCTTTCCATTTAGTGTTTGCACTACTATCATACCCTGCAAGTGTCCCGAAAAAGCTGGGACGTTCCTTTTTTTCCAACGACAACATGGCAGCCATTTAAGGTGTGGTGATTTGTGTGCACTTTCTTGGAGTTGTGATCTCGCACGGTGTCCCAAAATGTGCGTTTTTGGGTGTCTTGAGAGCACAGCCTTCCCAAAAGTGCATATTTTGGGCTCCATGATCTTGCACGGGTCACGTGACTTGTGTGGGAGTGTGGAAGGGAAGACAGGCACCCCGGTTTTGGGACTCAACATAATGGAGGGTATGTACTATATCCTTGGTAATGGGGCCAACCCTGCCAATGGGCAAAGTGAGGCAGCTGCCTCAAGCAGAAGATGCAGATCAGTAAAGAACAGGAGCAAGATGGAGCACAGAGTGTGTTTGCATTGCCAGTACTAGGCCAGCTTGCTTGCTCCCCTCAATGGTGCTGCCCCATCATAAGTACGGTGGTACCTCGGGTTAAGAACTTAATTCGTTCTGGAGGTCCGTTCTGAACCTGAAACTGTTCTTAACCTGAGGTACCACTTTAGCTAATGGGGCCTCCCGCTGCCGCCGTGCCACCGGAGCACGATTTCTGTTCTCATCCTGAAGCAAAGTTCTTAGCTTGAGGTACTATTTCTAGGTTAGTGGAGTCTGTAACCTGAAGCGTCTGTAACCCGAGGTACCACTGTATTGATTCCTCTCCTCCCAGGCCTTTGGCTAATTGAACCATCTATATCTGGAAATATCTGGAAATCCCCCATTGTTGCAGCTGCTGTTTCCATTTCAGTCTCCAGGTTTTGGTGAAAAAAAGGGAATATATTACTGCCTCTGGACTGTGGTTCCATCCTGGCTTTTTTTATTATTCTGAGCATATGCAGCAATATGTAATTGATGAATTAATAGGCTTTATACTGGAGACACCATCCTGCTCTATCAGTTCTGTGATGGTTCTCCAATGTTCCCTCAGTATTGCATCCCCAGTTTAACTCCACCCATTTAATTCCCCATGTTCCCATTATCCCCCGTTCCTCCTTTCGTCTCCCAGTGCAAGGAAGTTGCACTATGACATCATGCTCCCATACCTTCAATTTCTTTACACTTTTTTTTATTGCTGTGCTCAATTATCACTCATTTGCTGCAAAACCCTACAGGAATGCTGTTATCCGGTATCAGCAGGATGTGTGTGGGGGTGTGAGAGAGAAGCCAGGTACAATTGCCTAAGCAGGAGTAAACAAAGAAGCAGAATATTGGTAGTATAAAAAATTATGGGATTTTAGCAGGAAACTATGGGACATTATACTGAAGCATAATGAATACAATAAGATAAATTGTATTGAAAGTGTGATTGCATATAACCACCCAATAACAAATTAAGATGAATGCATAATAAAAAGAGAGTCAAGAAGAACCCTAGGATTTGAACATTTAAAAGGCAACAAGAATGATGGGCAGAGAAGAGAAATGGGGGGGGGGGCATAGCAGGATAGCGGCATATTGGCATAAGTGTCTGAAAGAGGACCCACAGGTGTTCATAACTTTGTCCACCTGTGTCCAGCTTTTGAGCCAAGACCACAGAAATGAATAGGAGTGCTCTCTATTTTTTTTAAGAGGAAAAATGCAGGCAGCTAACTAACATAGAAACATGACTTTCATTTTTCAAAAGTAGCTAAGGAGCCAGGTAATTTTTCATTGGTAGCTTACCAGATGTAGGCTCCAGTCCTAAATGTGATCAACAATCAAGCTTAGAGACACATTTTTGTTGCATGCTAGCAGCTGGAATATAGAGAATATGTCTGTAATGCTGAAACATATCCACTATATTTACCAATTTGCCTGATCAAATGCCAGCTTTCTTCCTTCGGTTTCAGATCTAATGATTTGGCTGAAAACTATAGCTCTAGGAAGTGAGATTAATAGCACAGTTTAAGCTATAGAGATGTGCAGAACCTAAATATAAAAATGTGTGTCTTCCAGCTGGTAGAAAAAAAATGAACTCCAATATTTGTGTTCTTGTGTGGCTCCCCTTTATTTCAGTGGGCTCTGATGTCACCACTGAATTTGAATTTAGCCTACATTAAATCTTTTTAAAAATTCCTCTTCAAAAACAAAACAACAACTCACCATCATTTGCAGCAATGCCATTATGTGTGCAGTCTTAAATATCTTGGCAACAATGTGCCATCTAAGAATTTGTTCTCCCTGACCTTACTCTCCAAGGAGGATGGTAGGTGAATCTTGTTCACACGTTATGCTGAGCACAAATGCCTCTACAGGTGTACAA
Source organism: Podarcis gaigeae (assembly GCF_964106915.1). Classification (NCBI taxonomy): domain Eukaryota; kingdom Metazoa; phylum Chordata; class Lepidosauria; order Squamata; family Lacertidae; genus Podarcis; species Podarcis gaigeae. The sequence continues at coordinate 16,251,171 of NC_139688.1, forward strand.
GCGTGTGTATGAAATATTGTACACTTGTTGTTTGGTACAGCTCATCCATTCTATGTGCAGGTTCACTGATGGTACATGTGTTGAACATTGCATGTGAATACCTGGTTAATTGTATAGTTCAGCTTTTGCGTACAAAGGTACATCGCTTGTGTTCTCATTAAATATAATGTGTGGAAACTGCTAAATCAAGGAAAAAAGTGATCTACCATTAAAGAAAGTCTTCATACATCCTTACTCCAGTTAGGTTATCTTATTGGAGATAATGGTGAGCTACTGCCAGTTGTTGTTGACAATACTGGGCTAGATGGACTTCAGCTCTGACTTTGTATTTGGCAGCTGCCTATGTTTCCTCTCTACCTCCAAGGCTAGCACATGATTGATGATGTGTTATTTGCTGGTGTGAAACCTAGGTCAGAAACATAGAATCAAAGAATTGTAGAATTGGAGGGACCCCTAGAGTCACCTAGTCCAAACCCCCACAATGCAGGAATCACAGGTAAAGAATCTCTGACAGATGGCTGTCCAATCTCTAAAAACCTCCAAAGAAGGAGAGCCCAGCACTTTCCAAGATCTAGCCATTTCCTATTTGCCTCCTACTGCAAGTAGGGACGCAGGTGGCGCTGTGGTCTAAATCACTGAGCCTCTGGGCTTGCCGATCAGAAGGTCGGTGGTCCGAATCCCCACAATGGAGTGAGCTCCCATTGCTCTGTCCCAGCTCCTGCCAACCTAGCAGTTTGAAAGCACACCAGTGCAAGTAGATAAATAGGTGCGGCGGGAAGGTAAACGGTGTTTCCATGCACTCTGGTTTCCATCACGGTGTCCCATTGCACCAGAAGCAGTTTAGTCATGCTGGCCACATGACCCGGAAAGCTGTCTGTGGACAAACGCTGGCTCCCTTGGCCTGAAGCAAGATGAGCACCACAACCCCATAGTTGCCTTTGACTGGACTTAGTCATCCAGGGGTCCTTTACCTTTTTTACCTTTTACCCTATTGCAAGCTTGGTGTCCCTGTGTGGTTCCTTCACCTCAGTTGCTGCTTGTTTTTAGTGAAAGAATGTTCCAAGGACAAACTTGGAAATATCTATGAATCATTTCTAAAACTCCTACAAAACATTTACAAGTTTGTAGGCACAAACTGCTCGCTCCCCCGCCCCAAGATTACCAATGCTGAAATTGCTGCCCGAGTCCTGACCATCTGTTTCCCAACATGCAATTTAAAGCCATACAAATGACAAGCTGTTTTTAGTATGATTTGAGCATCCAAACTCTTTCGGACTTGGCACGTCTCCATTTCTTTTGATCACATGTTTCTGTCTCACGCACAGAATGAAATCGGTCTGAAATTGCCACAAGACTCTCATGCCAATCTGTGTTTAAATGTCAAAATAGATAAACAAGCAAAGAAGAACCCAAAACATTGGGCGAAAAAGCTAGAAACGGTCTTTGGGGTTTAGTTAAATGAGTCCAGGGGAGTGTGCAGTTATTTGAAATGGGTTAAGGGGAGAATGCTATTGCAGGAAAGGAATGCCAGGGGCAGCATCAGAAAAAGTTTTGTGGGGGGGGGGGAGAAGCCAAGTGGATGTTGGGAGGAGTGTAAACTGTGTCTCATATGTTAGATTTAGTTATTTAAAGAAGGGATTGTGGGAACAGGATGATTGAGCTGGTGGAAAGGGGGAGACTGACCAGATCTGAAAACCATGGGTTCCCCACAGGTGTGCCAACTTGAATAAAATGGGGGGGGCAAGTAAGTCCAGCCCTGGATAATTGATCGCAAGACACAGCACATGCACACCATTTGAAAGCCAATGCCCATCAACTTTGGGGGGTCTGGCCCCCTCAAATATTTTATGGGGGGGTGAAGGAATCTTAGCCCTAGGAGTTGGCTCAAATAGTTTCCAATCCATAGTATGAAAATAATTTCTGTGTATTTTTTATAAAGTCAGCTGATATCCTTTATATACACGTAAGACTAGGTTTCTCCTCTAAAAAATAAGGTAAAAAATTAGGGAGGCATCTTATATATCTCTCTCCCCCCCCCCATTTTCTTAAATCTGCATCCCCAAAAATACTGAGCCTCTTGGGCTTGCCAATCTCCTGTTGCTCGGTCCCTGCTCCTGCCAACCTAGCATTTCGAAAGCACGCCAGAAAGTGCAAGTAGATAAATAGGTACCGCTCCAGGAGGAAGGTAAATGGTGCTTCCGTGCTCTGCTCTGTTTTCAGTGTTCTGTTGCGCCAGAAGCGGCTTAGTCATGCTGGCCACATGACCCAGAAAAACTGTGGACAAATGCTGGCTCCCTCGGCCTGTAAAATGAGATGAGCACCGCAATCTGAGTCGTCCATGACTGGACTTAACTGTCAGGGGTCCTTTACCTTTTATACATGGGGGAGTCTTACAGATGGAAAAATACAGTATATTTATTTTATAAAGATATTTATTGACCACCGTTTCATAAAACAGTATTAAAGCAGTTTACACCCAAACTGCATAAAACCATAGAGTAGGTGGGCAGCCTCCTTCACCTATACCCCATGTATTTGAAGCACACAAAACCCTGAATCCTAATTTACCCATTGCAGAGCTACAGTTCCCAGCCCCCTTGACAAATTACAATTCCAGGGGTTCTTGGGAGGGGGGGTTATATGCGGTTTAAGTGCATGACATATACACAGCCCTTAACCGATAGCGGTCTCTTGGTAACATGCTGTGGACTGGGAGAGATACCCACCTGTACGATTCCTGTCCTTTCCATACGCTTAAATCTTAATCCCAGCAGAGTAATTTAGGATGAAGGAAAACCGAAATGGAAAAGGCCAGATCATTCTGAAGAGTTTTTGTTTCAGGGCCGTGTTGTTTGGAGGAGCGTTGCTCACAGTGCTCTGGGACGTGGCAGTATGTGATTAATCCTTCTAGGTAGTGCGGCTGTCTCAGAATAATCAGGTGAAAATAATAAACACAAAGGGATGCTCGCCATGTACTCCAAACGGTGAGCTTCACGTTCCATTCTGGGAACTGCGGAAGAGAGGTGTAATAAAGGAGTCAACTATAACAGGAAACACTAATAAACCAGGGACAAACTTTCATAACCTAGAATTCTCTCAGGACTTTCCCTTGATAATAAACACTTGTCTCGGGGAAATAAACCACAGCCTGTGCTCTCTTTCAGCCGAGTCTTGCTTATTCGAAAGGAAAAGGTGTATTACCACAGTCATTTCTGCTTTCCCCATCCCTCTGATCACCTGGACCCCATGGGACCTTCATCCTAGGAAGATATTCATTCAAGGCAGATGCCAGAGATGGCAATAAGACCACACGGTCACATGCAGCTGTAACAACATCATCTCTCTTGTGGGGGGCCTCGGAAATTGGTGGCATGCCTAAAGACGGTCTAGCAGTCTCCCCATGGACAGGAATTGATCCTAATCCCTCCAGCAGTGAAGTTTTGATTGCTCCTTGTATACCGATCACAGAAAATATAGGATTCCACAAATAATAATAGGGTTTCTCCAGGTGTTTGCGCATGAATGCACATGCACATCTCCTGCTGCTCTGAGAACATTTCAGAAATGGGGATTGGCTAGTAGGTTAGGACTTCCATACGCCCGGTTTATTAAAGGAGTTTATTTTTTAAAAAGCTCATCAGTTTTGGTGGTTTCCTGGTTTTTACTTTTTGAACTATGGCAATCCTTTAGTAGGTTCAGGTAGGTAGCCATGTTGGTCAAAATAAAAAAATAAAAAATTGTCCACTAGCACCTTAGAGACCAAGTAAGTTTTTTCTGGGTATAAGCTTTTGTGTGCATGCACACTTCTTCAGAAAAACTGAAACAGAAGTCACCAGACCCTTATATATACAGTGGTGCCCCGCAAGACGAATGCCTCGCAAGACGGAAAACTCACTAGACGAAAGGGTTTTCCGTTTTATGAGCTGCTTCGCAAGACGAATTTCCCTATGGGCTTGCTTCGCAAGACAAAAACGTCTTGCAAGTTTGTTTCCTTTTTCTTAACACCGTTAATATAGTTGTGACTTGACTTCGAGGAGCAACTCATAGAACGCAGTGTACATAGTAGCCTTTTTTGAGGTTTTTAAAGACTTTGGTGATTTTTGAAGCTTTTCCAAAACTTCTTTTGCAGCCATTTGGTAAGTTAAGCTTTTAAAACTTTTTTGGGGGGTTTGGATTTTGGGTTGGGGTGTTTGGAATTCAAGGACTTGGTGTTGGGGAGGGGTTTGCAAGAATCTGGAAGCTTGTTTTTCCCCCTGCATTTTTCTGATTTTCTGTGACCATTGGGCCACTCTGCTGTTTTTTTTAAAAAATTCTGGATTTGAATTTCTGTGTGCTGGGTGGCTGGGGGAACAGTTGGGGAGGGGGTTTCAAGAATCTGGAAGCTTGTGGTTTTTTCCTGCATTTTTATGATTTTCTGTGACCATTGGGCCACTCTGCTGTTTTTTTAAAAAAATTCTGGGTTTGAATTTTGAAATACTCTTTACAGTATGTGTGACTTGAAAGAGCACTTAATAAACTCTTGTTGTGCCAAATTTGGCTTTGTTTGGACCTTTTTTGACCATAGGAACGCATTAATTGATTTTCAATGAATTCCTATGGGATTTCGTGCTTCACAAGACGAAAAATTCGCTAAATGAAAAAATTCGCAGAACGAATTAATTTGTCTTGCGAGGCACCACTGTAGTAGGGTTTTTCTCCAAAGGGTAGTAGGAGATGGATGATTGACTCAATGGGTATGGTAAACCTGTTGATGACTGTTAACAGCTGCAATTAGTCCTACAGGAAAAAGCAAGGGATAGTATGCAGATGATTAACATATGTAATGAGACAGAAATCCAATATCTCTATTCAGACTAGGTCTCTCAATAGTTTTCAGCAACTTCTCTTTCCAGTCTATTTCTGAAATTCTTTTGTAATAAGACAGCTGTTTTGAGATCCTTTATTGAATGTCCTGGGAAATTGAAACAAAAAAAAATCCTTCCAGTAGCACCTTAAAGACCAACTAAGTTAGTTCTTGGTATGAGCTTTCGTGTGCATGCACACTTCTTCAGATACATGCACACGAAAGCTCATACCAAGAACTAACTTAGTTGGTCTTTAAGGTGCTACTGGAAGGAATTTTTTTTGTTTTGACTATGGCAGACCAACACGGCTACCTATCTGTAACTGGGAAATTGAAGTGTTCTCCTCCTGGCTTCTCTGTCTTGTGATTCCTGTTACAGATAGGTAGCCGTGTTGGTCTGCCATAGTCAAAACAAAAAAAATTCCTTCCAGTAGCACCTTAAAGACCAACTAAGTCAGTTCTTGGTATGAGCTTTCGTGTGCATGCACACTTCTTCAGACACTTCTTTGTGATTCCTGATGTCAGATTTATGTCCATTTATCCTTTGGCGTAGGGTTTGGCCTGTTTGTCCAATATAGAGAGCTGAAGGCCATGGTAGTTCTGTTGCCATGTTCTGGATGAATAGGAGCATCCAAGCACTCTTTGGGTAAATTGCTCTAAAGTGGTTGTTACTAAAGCAGCTTTACCCGATCTGAGTTTTTCAATTGCCGACACGTAATTCATGCTCTGGTACAGCCTTTCCCAACCTGATATCCTCAAGATATTTTGGACAACCACTCGCATAGCCTTAGCAGAATGGTAACTGTCGCTGGGGCTATTCAGAGTTGTCATCCAAAACAACTGTATGGATCTCGAGTGGATCTAAGGCTCCACTCGAGCATGAATGAGTTGCGGTCAATTCATAAACTAACCTCAGGTGATGATGGACTGAATGATGACTGTGCTGAAACAGGTACAGATATAAGGCCTGAAGCTTTTGCCATCATTACCTTTCAAGGCCCAAATCGTAGATATGGTCGATTTTTTTCTCATTCTCAGTTGAATCAAATCATTACATTACGCTTTACTATTATGGGGTATGCTTTTATTAACTTGAAATTTCACTCTGAATTTTTTGCTAGGGAGGTTTAATGAAAATGATGGCTATCCCTGGCTTTGCCAATTTTTGTTTTTTAACATAAAGGATTCAGCTGTATCAGACATCGTGAAAAATGTGCTGTTTTCCTAATGTGTTTTCTCCCTGTTTTTATGAAACCCTGAATCTATGTGCAAGAGGTGCAATTTATTAAATGTCATGGATGGGTCATCTGACCAGTAGTTTGAGCAAGAAATTCATATCCCATGATTCTGAAGGCTGAAAGGTTAATACATAACAGATGCTGCTTTGGAGGAAACCATTACAGGCAATGCTTTTCAATCAATGAGATGCTATTATGAGCAATAGAGCCAATTTCTTTTAATCAATGAACCTTTATTACTACATTTACTAAGAAAGAAACCGTATGCAGTTCATATAAAACAGGCTGCAGTCTTCTTCCAGCGCTCCGCTTTGGAAAAACTCCAGCTTCTTTCACATGCTCTGAGGTTTCTTTCGTAGCCGCCATTTTAACTCAGCAGGTAATGCAGTGTGAATTCAGACATGAACCCCCATTTTAATTACAGGGACATAGATCAGATTTGAGAAATGAGTGAATCATAGAGTTGGCATAGCCCCATTCAGCTACCTACTGGTTAACCACTGTTGTAGAGCAAAACCACTGGATGACAAGTTTATTTGTTTATTTCAGTGTCAAGTTTAGCAAAGAATGGGAAGAGGTAAAAGACGATACAGTGGTACTTCGGGTTACAGATGCTCCAGGTTACAGACATACCTCATGTTATGTTTGTTGCATGTTGTGTTCTTTCAGGTTACGTCCTACAGCGACCCAGAAGTACCGGAAAGGGTTACTTCTGGGTTTCACCGCTCGCACATGCACAGAAGCACAAAATGATGTCACATGCATGCACAGAAGCGCCGAATTGCAACCTGTGTGTGTGCAGAAGCGCTGCTGCTGGTTGTGGTCTTTTCATGTTGTGAATGAGCCTCTGGAACGGATCCCGTTTGCAACCAGAGGTACCACTGTACAGACTCTTCAGGTTACAGACTCCGCTAACCCAGAAATAGTACCTCAGGTTAAGAACTTTGCTTCAGGATGAGAACAGAAATCACGCAGCGACGGCGTCGTGACAGCAGGAGGCCCCATTAGCTAAAGTGGTACCTCAGGTTAAGAACAGTTTCATGTTAAGAACGGACCTCTGGAACGAATTACCGGTAAGTTCTTAACCTGAGGTACCACTGTATTAAAAGAGAAAGAAAAACACACAACGTCTGTCTCTTGTTCCCTTATAATTTGCTCTCAGCGTGAGGGCTTCCCCCTCCAGACCTCTTTTCTCCTCTCACCTTTCTTTGGGTGCTTCTTTAGAGAGTATCAAGTGCTTATCTCTGTTTCCCGAAACTGCTTGCTCCACAAGCAGTATGAAGTGTGTCCCAATGATCCCTCTTCTTCTTTCTAATCTCCTCCTTCACTTCGCTTTCCTCTTCCTAACTCCTCATCAAGCCCACATCCTGCTTTTGGCATTTCTGCTATATGCTGAGACAAGGGGCGTGCCCTCCAACCTGACCTTGTCCATTGCTGGTGAAGCTTCCTGCAAAGACTCACAGAGCCATGACACCACACATGCTGCCTCCACACACTGCTGTTTTTGCTTGAATAGCAATTGATGGCTCTCACGCTTTTGGCCGAGTGCATCCTTTACTGATACTTCCACCATCCCAGGGCAGCTCCTCATTAGAGCTGAGTGCAGTTTCAGTTGGGGGGTTGAGCTTCCAGCAGCTGCACCTTCTCTGGGTGATGGACAGGACCAGGATGGTCTTTCTCTTGCTTTGACATTACTCATGGGGGGCGGGGGCGGCAGAGGGACCAGCCCTAATAACATTCAGTTTGTGATCATTAGTTCTGGAGATCACTTCTACTATGGTTCTCCAGCTGATGGTACAAGGTGTAGGTCTTCTTCTTTTTATTATAAGCATTTGAGACTTTTAATTTTCTATCTGAATTAATAACATATTTCATTATTATCTAGATGTTTTCCACATTTTGGAGTTAAGGGGCTGTATTTGTACTCAGAATAGATCCACTGAAATTTATGGACCCAAATTATTCCTCTTCAGTAATTTCAGTGGATCTACCCTGAGTATGACTGACATGACATAAAACTCTCTTTTCTTCTGTACAAAGAATGCATCCATTTTTATTGTCATCTCAAAAGTACCATTTCAAAATGCACATGGATTAAGAGCTTGTATTTCCCCCAATGATTATTTTTTTCATATTCAAAACCAAATGTTTTGTTAACGGGCCCATCATTATTTTTGTCTATTTTTAAAAATGTGAGCCTCTTCTGAATTTCATGTTGTTGTTGTCTTATTTTGCAATATAGGCAAAAGGGAAAACATATTTTAAGCAGAAATGGGTTTGTTTTAATCATATCCTCTTTTTTTTGAGATTATCTTTTAAATCTCCAAATTAAAGATTAAAAAACTCTAGGATTGAAGGTCACAAAATACATCCCCACTTCTTAAGAATGACCATTTGGCCACATCTCCATAAGCCAAAACCTGATTTTGAATAGATTGGAATCCTTACTTCACCCATACTTAGCATACTAACTCTGAGGAAACATGTCCTTTCGCTACTTTTAAATTCCCCCCAAGCCCACCTGATGAATCAGACCAATGGCCTATTTAGTTCAGCATCCTTTTCTCACAGTGGCAAACCAGATGCCAGATGCACAATGCTTCTGTATTCCTTATACCGTGTACCTTAGGGAAGCTTTTAATGTTTAATAGGTTATTGTATTTTGGTGTTCTGTTGGAAGCCGCCCAGAGTGGCTGGGGAAACCCAGCCAGATGGGCGGGGTATAAATAAATTATTATTATTATTATTATTATTATTATTATTATTATTATTATTATTATTTCCATCCCTAAGAAGATAGGTGTTGGGTTCTTTACAGAATGTGATGACATTATCTGTAAATGTCACTTGCAGACTGCAACGTTGTCACTGAATGTAGAGTCTCTGTGCTTCTTCTTGCCACAAGGGTGTTGGGGATAGTCCAACGTGAGAGATAAAGAGGGGAAAGGAAGCAATTACATTTTGATTCGTTGATGGATGAGAGGGAAAAGAGAACTATGCTTTTCCTTTTGGGGCAAGTTACAGGTAGGTGTATGCCATCAAATGCCAACAGTGCCCTTCAGCTCTCTATATTGCACACACAGGCCAAACCCTACACCAAAGGATAAATGGACATAAATCTGATATCAGGAATCACAAGACAGAGAAACCAGTAGAACACTTCAATCTCCTAGGACATTCTCAAAGTAGCTGTCTTATTACAAAAGAATTTCAGAAATAGACTGGAAAGAGAAGTTGCTGAATTGCAACTTACCGGTATTACCAAACTTAAAACCATGGAGAGACCTGGTCTGAATAAAGACATTGGATTCTTATCTCATTATACATGATAAAGCTATTTTTCACCATCTCACCCCTTGCTTTTTCCTGTAAGACCAATTGCAGACATGAACAGTCGTCAACAGGTTAACCACACCTATCAGCCAATCACCCATTCCCACTACCCTTCTGGTTAATACCCCTCCCCACCCTCTCACTATATATAAGGGTCTGGTGACTCCTGTTTCAGTGTATCTGAAGAAGTGTGCATGCATACGAAAGCTCATACCAATAACAAACTTAGTTGGTCTCTAAGGTGCTACTGGAAGGATTCTTTTATTTTTTATTTTTTATTTTACTTTTGGGGCAAGTCTGACTGCCCCCCCCCCCATTGATTGGGCTTGGAAGAGAAATGTAAGCATCTTAAAATTATTTGCAGTTACAGGAGGATGCAGATTGTTTACCTTTTTATTATTGGTTTTGTTTTTCAGCTGCATCACAAGATTAATCAGATTATGCATAGACTTTTTGTTTGTCTACGGAAACTTTTTTTCCCTAAAGGAGCCCAGCAGACAATTTCATTTTGCAGTCAGTAATATATCTTCCATGTCTCCCTCTGCCCCCAAATGCTTAATCTTTATTTGCAATTGTGGGGACTATCTGTAACACCTGTAGATCTTTTCAAAGCAAGAAATGCTTCCAGGTTTCCTGTGAGTACTGTGAATAATGCCTGTTGATCTGGAGAAACAAATCTGGTGCAGGTTCTTAAAAAAATAAAAGTTATTCTGTTAAATAACTTTACTTTGGCCATTTCCTTAACCCAACTTTTATAAAATGCAGGATTCTGGGACTAACTCAGATGAGGATGGGATTTTTACTCTTTCCTTCCATGCTTCTGTTGCAATAAAATCCTCCCAAACCATTTATATTCCCATTCTGAAATTCTGATCACACACAGCTGTTACTCACCCTACAGTCTTGATCACGTACGGCTGCTGTTTGCTGTGACAAAACATTAATGGAGGTAAGGACTACCAATGGCTGCTCGCCATGATGGCTATACAGTGGTACCTTGGTCCTCAAACTTAATCCGTTCCGGAAGTCTGCTCCAAAACCAAAGCGTTCCAAATCAAGGCACACTTTCCCATAGAAAAGAATGCAAAATGGATTAATCTGTTCTAGACTTTGAAAAAACAACCCCTAAAACAGCAAATTAACATGAATTTTACTATCTAACGAGGCTACTGATCCATAAAATGAAAGCAATAAACAATGTACTGCAGCCATACAATCAACAGTGAGTGGCTGAACTAGGTTCCACACAGGCACAAAAACAAAACCAAGAAAAGCCGCAAAAACAAAAACACAAAATAAATAGCAAAAACAGACAGACCTCGGCATAAGACTCAAAACAGAAGTGTGGCACTCGAAACAGAAGTGTAACACCCAAAACGGAGCATGTCCAGCTACCCAAATTTTTTTTGCAAACCGGAACACTTACTTCTGGGTTTGCAGTGTTTGGGTTCCAAGTTGTTTAAATACCAAGGCGTTTGAGAACCAAGGTACCACTATATTCTGCTTCCACAGTGAGAGGCAGTATTGCCTCTGAATACTAGTTGCTCGAAATTGTAAGAGAGCAGTGTTTTTCTTGTACTTGGGTCCTGCTTGTAGACTTGCCAAAAGGCATGTGGTTGTCCATTGTGAGAACAGGATGCTTGTCTAGATGGGCTCTTGCTCTGTTCTAACAGGGCTAGCCTTCCATTCTTATTCAAACAATTCACAACGGTATGTTCAACACAATGTGTAGCTTAGCTCTTGTGTGAAAGCAGGGAATGGGAACAGGAAGGGTCCATTCCTCAGGAGAAGAAGAGTTTGGATTTGATATCCCGCTTTATCACTACCTGAAGGAGTCTCAAAGCGGCTAACATTCTCCTTTCCCTTCCTCCCCCATAACAAACACTCTGTGAGGTGAGTGGGACTGAGAGACTTCAGAGAAGTGTGACTAGCCCAAAGTCACCCAGCAGCTGCATGTGGAGGAGCAAAGACGCGAACCCGGTTCACCAGATTACGAGACTACTGCTCTTAACCAGTACACCACACTGGGGGTATTTTGTAGATAGATTGTCCATCTCCAACTTGGTGTCTTCCAAATTACCTTGGACTACAACTCCCATCACCCCCAGCCAGCATGGTCATTGGTCAGAGACGTTGAGAATTCTTCTCAAACCATGCCTGGAAGGACACCAGTTCCCCATATTTGAGACAGACAGACAAATGTTCTGACTTAACTATTCACATCTCATTCAATATGTCTTCCTCATACACTGAATATTATAACAATAGCATATAGAGGGCATTAGTGCTCTTTGAATGTTCAGATAAGGAGCAATCAGATGCACAGTTGCGATTCGATGAATTTGGTCCCGGGAGCGACAAAATGAATCCTGGAGCTTGATTGGGAAGCTGGGAACTTGTGTGTGTAGCAGGGAGCACTTACAACTGATTCTTAATAGCAGTCATCATGGTTGTCATTGGATATAGAAATTATAAGCATTCCAACTTGCATTTGTTAGAAGGGAAGGCTAAAAAAACCCTCATGCTGTGTAATCCTATATAGATTTTCTCAGAAGTAAGCCACAATAAGACTTACTTCCAAATGGCTATACATGCATAGAACTTATTCTCTTCTTATTTGGCAATCACTTGTAGCTGAGTAAGATTGTCTTCCATAAACACGGTTTTAACAATGAGTCCGTAAGTGACTGTGGAGGCCAATTCTGGATCCACACATCCTTCCCCAGTGGGGACATTGGCTTCTGGGCAGGAGTTGATCACAGTGTGGATTTCCCAAGCGTGCCTTCCTATTAGCACGTTTCTCCCTTGTGTCCTGAGTGCGAGTGTCTTCAAAGCCCATGACACCTTTGGTAAAGGCTGTTCTCCAACTGAAGCTTTCACAGTCAAGTGTTTCCCAATTGGTGTTTATACTACATTTCTTTAGATTTGCCTTGAGACAGCCTTGGGAAGACAGGTGAACTAATACCAGTATACTGGAAGAAGCAAAGATCACCGGTGTTGAAGCAATGATTCTTCAACATCAACTTCGTTGGACTGGTCATGTTGTGTAGATGCCTGATTATCATCTTCGAAAGCAACTACTATAGAACTACAACCTTAGTCTCTACTGCAGCATAACTAGCTTTGTTCAATAAACTGTTTGCCTCAATCTCTGCATGCAGTTGTGGTAAGGAAATTTCTCCCAATATTCCAACAAATTCTGCTTCCCTGCAATCCCCACCCATTGGCTCTTGTTCTCCCCTCTTGAGAAACAGAGAGCAAGTCTTGCAATAAGGATGTCTGGGCACCATCCCATTACATGCAGATTAGATATCTCACTATTGCTGCTATCTCACTATTATTTGGCTCCTTGAGGCAGAATTACTTCAGCGATAAGATGCCACTGGGGGGAAGGCCTTGTCTGATCAGACAGAAAGATTCCCAGCTCCCAGTTTTATCTTCTCCTCTCCTCCCCCCACCCCTCCAACAACACTGAATTTATGGTTTCAGACAAACTGTCTGATTTGCAGTTTGGTTTCTACTTAAACATCACTTCGGGAGGTAATTAATAAGCAAAGCCGAATACCAAATTAAAAGAATTATTTGTCACTTCATTATTAATAAAATAAACAGAAAGCTGTATAGATTTTTATAAAGACTTCCAGGGTTCATAAATCATTTCTGGTAGCTAACTTAGTCATGCTGCTAAGTATTTTTCAGATATTTATACTAAATGTAAAATTAATTGGTAAACTTGTAGGCATAAATAATGCTCAGTTCTTGCATTCTTGGGATTGTTATTTACTGTTCATGCTGGAAGAGAATGCATCATGAACTGACTAGATTTTAAAATGCACTAATAACATTTACTAGAGTTATGAGAGTGAAAATTGGAGGTCAAATTCCTGAGTAGTATAAATCATAAGGGATATATATTTTCTGCAGGGACTAGGGACGCTTTATATTTGATGTTGGAGAGTCCAGTAATTCTGGATACTTCAAACTTTGGTCTGCTGGTACGTTAAGAAGAGAAGATGTGCCTTCTGGATCAGACCAAGGGCCCATGTAAGCCAGCACTGGGGTTGGGATGGGGTGAGAAATTTGATTCTGTATGCATTTAAAGCCAAATCTACTAAAGCCACACTTTCCAAAACAATACATGAGCTGAAATAGAGGTATCCTTTGAAATTTGCACTTATCCAAATTTCGCAACGTAGCTCTCCGGTGTTTCCTAAAAGCACACATATAAAGGGAGAGCGAATGAAGATATTAGTGAAATCAGCATACAAAAATGCATTATTTTAGGGACGGCTGCTTCCAAAAATCTGTACATTATTCAGAACTGCATATATAAGTGTGTTTATTTGGAGAAAACGCTAATGAATTGTCATGATGAGTTTTTAAGATTGGGAAAAATGAGAAAGAGAGTGAACCAGATTGGACAGATCCATCCATCCCCACCCAGAATTCTGTTCTCAGAGAATGTGGCCAGCTAGATGCCCAGGGAAAGCCTGCAAGCCAAAGCTTTGATTCCCAGCCTATGCTTTTCAGAGGCCTACTGTCTTTGGTGATTAATGGCTGTTGCATGGAAGAGGGAGCAGGGAAGGAGCAACTGGGCCTAAGCGTCTTTCCCAAAATTTCTTCTTTGTTTGTGTTCCAAAAATGTACCTCCTTCCCTCCACCCCTACCCAACATACCTGAGGGTGTGGGTGAATTCCCTCCCTAGGTTTCTAAGGGGTACAGTCATCCAAGCAATCTTCTTAACCAGGGATGGGGCACATTTTCCAGCCCAAAGGTTGCATTCTATGTTGTGAGTCACATGTCGCTGCTGGGTGAGGTCAGGGCCAGAGGTAGTTGAAGCACCACATGGAATGTTTACCGTTGTACTCTAGGCTAGTTTCTAAACACACATGCATGCTTCCACATGCACAAACCTACCCACCCATCCTCCATCCAGGAAAGGAAGAAACATTATGAGGGAACAAGGACATATTCCAACCTGGGGGAGTCCTGTGGGAGGGCAGCATTTGAGACTCACCCCGCAAGCCTGAAGTTCCCCATCCTTACTCTTGACAAATAGCTCCTATAAAGGGACGTTCATTGACCATCCTTGACCATTCCCAAGCAGCTTGTTTGAGAAAAATCATGATACAGCTTGGAAAGCATTCATGACAATGCAAAAAGATGAAGTGGAAAGAAGTTGGTATTTGGGTGCTTCATCACAGAAATTTGTCCCAAGCAGTTTGTATTAAGAAGCATATTCTGTCTGTCTGTTTGCCTCTCTTAATAAAAGTTGTTATTTGAGACATATCAGGAGCTGGAGTTTGTCTTCTGTCTTTGATTGTTTCTCAGCTTCCTTCAGTATTTGGAGACCCGGAGACCCTTCTAAAGTATTTGGAGACCCTTCTAAAGAAGATTGGCAAATTAAATGAACGGAATACGTGGAAATGACTAAATTAAGTGGGGAACTTAGAAACCAAGACAACAACAAATATAAAAAAGAAAGGGAAATGTTTATTGCATATATACAAAAGCAGAGTAAGGAAGTTAATACATTAGCAGGATTTTTTTATATAAATGTTGTAATGTTGTAATGTTATGGAGAATGTTTAAATAAGGAAGCAATTAGAGCTAAAGACTTTTTGTTGATGTGCACAAATGAAAATAACACAAAGGAACCAGGGTAGGGTTTTTTTTTTAATTTTGTGTGTGTTTTTCTTTTTCATTGTAATGATTGTTTATTGAGTAAATTGTTTATTTATTGAGTAAATTGTTTATTGAGTAAAAATTTTAAAAGAATTTGAAGACCCACCTTACAAGTGGTGTGACCTCCCTCACAGCCTTGTCCTTGCTACTGTCCCAACAGGTGGCAGCGAATCTGCTGCTGGGAAGCTAGCATTGCAGCTCTGCCTGTCAGGGGTTCAGCCTTCACTTGAGTAGGACCCTGGCAGAGACATATGCCCGACTGCCATGTTCCCTCCCTCCTGGTCAATCATTTGGGAGCTTCATAAGCTTTCTTCAGCCCAAACATCACAGTGACCGATGTCAACCGACACCGGTACACTTAGGGATCCACAGAATTTGCGCATCATCACACTTAGGGATCTGCAGAATCTGCACATCATGCATGTGACAGACCTCAGCAACTCAGCGTTTTGGCTAATCTACTTTATTTACTGTCAGGGAACTGCCATCGGAGCCAGAGGCGGAGGGAAGGCTCCAGAGCAATGCCAGAGAGGGTCTCAGCAGGGAGAGAGGCAGCCCATCTGCTGGGGAAGGAAATCAGCGTAACACCAGGGGTGAAGGGGGGGCAGATGGGGGAATCGGAGAGAAGGCTCCAGGACTCTTCACCGGAGACCAGTGGGGAGAGCACGGGTCCTCCGCTGCCCACACCCTCCCTGCACAGAAGACTTCCGCGCAGGGAGAGTAGGAGGAGACTTGGCGTCAAAGAACTTCTTTGCTGGAAGAAGTTCAAGAAACGCCCACTGACGGATTCTGCCAGCGACTGAGACAGCCAGGAATGAAAGGCTGTCCAGAGAGAAAGGGTTCAACCAGGCAACCTAGCCAGGAGTGGCGGCAACTTACGCACGAGCAACCCCCTAGAACCATTACATTTACATATAAACACACACAGAGCAGTGCAACATGGCTCCCCCTCTCTCTAGCATCAGCCAACAAAGAGAAAAAACAAAGGACAATAGTCCCACTTTACGGAACACAGTAACACAAACATCCTGTCTTCGTCACTTCCCACTCTGTGGAGTCAAAACAGATACCGTCATGTAATAGACAACAATCCTATGACTGCAATAATGATGCAGGAATTCTAACACTGCCTCCCCCCCCCTTGCAAACTACCTATGCTCCGAAGCAGATATCAGGATGATGTGGCACCACAAGGAGGGCCTCTCCAGATGACCTCAGTGACCAGGCAGTGGTATAACTGAACACTATTCTGAGGGCCTTCCCAATGCAAGCAAAGAAGACCTTTCCTAGCAGCATGCCACACACCCGACAATGCACTCATTTCGTCTCTCCCTGCCCATCACCACACACCTGTAAAATAATCTATCAGAAAAGATTATTCAGGTCCTCACATCACCAGCAGAACTAGACATTTGGGTGATTAGTTGAAGAAATTTAACACATGATTATGCTCAGATATCTGCATGGGTATGTAGGAACCCATGAGGCAAGTCAAATAGCTCAATTTGCCCAAACCCTTTTTGAAAATACATATCACCAAGAGCAGTGGGAGGTGCGGGAATTTCAAGGCACTGATCTTGGGCTGCCACCGGTGAGGCAGAGAAGGGAAATTCAGCAGCGGTGACGCAGAAGCCGTTTTCATTAGTCCCGTAACACATTTTGCAAAGATGGAAATCGTTCGTTATAATGTCGTGCACTAAGCAAGGAAAGAAGAGAATAAGATGTTGATAAATGACATGGAAGATCAAGAAGTAAGAGGAAATAGTGAGTCGGGAAGAAGGATCTTCACCGTTGTAAGTATATAAGAGTCTGCTGGATCAAACTAGGGTCCCATCTAGTCCAGCGTCCTGGTCTCACAGTGGCCAACCAACTGTTTGTGGGAAACGCATAAGCAGAACCCGAGCACAAGGGAACCTTCTTTTCCTGTGGTTTCAAGAAACTGGTATTCAGAAACATTACTACTTCCAACAATGGAGGCAGAGGATAAACAGCCATTAGGAACAGAAACCATTGGTAGCTTTGCGTAACCAGGCGGCAACAGCTCCAGCCCCCAGGGATCATAAGGAAAGAATAAATCGAAATACTTTATTGTCACTTGTACAACTTGTATACAGTGAGATTACACAAGCACCCCCCACTCAGCTCTCTTAGTCTTAATTCCCCTTGTTTACTGACGCACACCCACCAAACCCAAAAGTCAGTTGCCCTGTTGTTATCTTTTCATTCAGCAGCCTAACAGCCCAAGGATAGAAGGTGTTCTTTACCCTGTTGGTGCTTCTATATCTTCTGCCTGAGGGCAGGAGATCAAGAAAGTGACGGCCAGGGTGTGAATCATCCCTGAGAATTTTCCTCACTCTCTGCTTTTTCATCCAGTGGATTCATGGGACAGCCCATAATATCTTGTGCTGTATTAACCACCCTCTGTAGGCACTTCCTATCAGTTGATGTCAAGCCAGTGTTCCACACCGTGAAGCAGTATGAAAGGACACTTTCTATTGTTGACCAGCAGAAGGAGATCATCAAATGTTGATTGACATCGTTCTTTCACAGTACTCAGAGGAGATGGAGTCTCTGTTGGGCTTTCTTAAACACCTGGGTTGTATTTATAAATAAATAAAGACTCAGACAGCATTCTATGGAATTAAAACTAGGCCACAACTTTATTAAACTTCTGAATGTAGGAAAACCTTGGCTTAGGCCTTGGGCGTGTATCCCTCCCAGCCCCCCAGCCGGGGGGAAATGGGGATCATCAGGGTAAATGGGATATGGGGGTGCTCTGCGAGACGTAAGTGCATAGCAGGCAGCCAAGCCCATATTCCCACACGCAGGGTAGTTCACTGACTAACTTTCAGTGTATGGCCAGTGACACCCATATATATAACCCCTTTAAGAGGGGGACCCTGGAATCACCTCCGCAAGGGGGTGAGTCACCACTTCAGCCCCCCCCATACTCCAATGAAAATAAGGGTGTCCTAAGGAAAAGCGGGACATTCTGGGATCAAATGAGAAACCAGGATGGCTTCCGTAAATCCAGGACTGTCCCTGAAAAATAGGGACACTAACAGGGTCTGCTCCTGTGAGTTGACCCATCCCTGTCTATTGCTTACATCAGCAGCTGGCAGGGTGAGGGATGGGGTGTGGGCTTCTCTGATGCAGCAGGGACCAAGACTGGCACTGCTGCCAATTACTTGAAATGTGAGGTGTGGGGTGTGTGGCTTGGTTTCCTAGCACCATTAGGACCAGTGATGAAACATTGCAGAGCAAGTTTTGAAAATACCATGCTCATTCCATTCCCCGCCCCCTAAGCAGCAGTATAAAGAGGTGCTTCTGAAGCTGTGGCTGTCCATCCTGCTGGAACATGAGAGATCACCTCCCATTTCGTCGGAACCGGTGTGAGTTATTTCCCTGGGAGGCGATTCGGCTTGATCTCAGCTTCCTGAAGAGGTCGCTGCACTATGCAGCTCTTACAATTCAACACTCTGCTCTGGCAAAGCTCATCTAAAAAACAAACCCTGCTTCCTACCGAGGCCGATGTCATTCCCACCCACCCCCCTCTCTAAAGTCCTCTTTTGCAAATGCTGCAGACTTATTTTCATTGCAAAGTAACCTCGAGGAAGCCAAGTATAAAGACAGTCAAACTAAACCATGAAAGCTTAGGCTACTGGGATGTTTTTTCTTCCTTTTTTTTTTTAAGGATTCACATGTCACGAGGTTCTGTGCTTTGGAAGAAACACGATTTGTAAGATTCATTACAGCTATGGAAAGTTCATGGAAAAGGTCTGGCATTCAAACAATTTTACATGCTTGTCCACACCAATGAGAACATTTCTTTCTTTTTTTACCAAAAACCCAAATGTTCTTTCCAGTATTTTTCTTTTGAAACTTTTCAGTGCCATAGAAGACAAGGTAAGGGACTCGCCATTGTGGAAGAGCATTTATTAATATTATTTATTTATTTCCAATATGGATTTCACCATGAATGAGATCAAAGCAGCAAACAGGGCAATCAATAAAGCAATGCATCATTCAGCTAATATGGCGTTTCCTATTGGAAAAAGTCACGGGTAAAAATATAAAATAGGCCTAACATGGCTTACTTAAGACGCCTGCTTGAATAGAAAGTGTTTCATCAAGTGTCTGAAGTTGGGCAGGGACAGCCCTGACTAATCTCAACTGGGAAAGAATTTCACAGATTCACACCGACAATACTGAATGCACAGCTCTTGGGGGATGAAAACTGCTTTTAGTGAGGCACCACGAAACGAGATTCCATTATCTCCCAACCTTGCAAGGTTGTTGTTTTGTTCAGATACATTTTGCAAAAATGGTAAAGACTCTTATGCAAACTGGTGTGGAATTTATTAATGGGAGCTATCTTTCTTTGCATATGAAACTGCATGTTTGCAGCTGGAACAAGTGAAAAGTATGTACTGACAGGTATGTGGCCAGCCCCCTGCCCCATACCGCTAGAGGCCAACATTTCCCATCGTAGCAATGCATGTTGCTGTTCACATCCGTCTGTCTCAGAAGACAATAGAGGAGTGCATCTTTGGGGATGAAGTCAAACCGTTAGAGAGTTACAGCACCTGCTGTGGCTGCAGAGAGCGATATGGGAGAAACATGTTTTGTTGCAGCAGGGGCAGGTAAGGCATTCAGTTGTGCTGCTGCAGATACATCACGGCGTTTCTTCTCATTGCACTCCTCCCTGGTGGGCATGCCTCCTCTGAAATAACACAACTTGGGTTTTGATCCTATATGCACTTACCTGAGGATAAGAACCACTCTAAACCAGGAAACTTGCTTCTGAGTAGATATCTCTAG
The DNA here is from genome assembly GCF_964106915.1 of Podarcis gaigeae. Classification (NCBI taxonomy): domain Eukaryota; kingdom Metazoa; phylum Chordata; class Lepidosauria; order Squamata; family Lacertidae; genus Podarcis; species Podarcis gaigeae. Next base: position 16,271,091 of record NC_139688.1, read on the forward strand.
GATTGCGCTTTTAGCCAGGTTAACAATGACTTCTCGGTTTTATACTGACATCGTAAAACAATGTGTTTTAATCTGTGAATGGCAGTTGTTGAACTTAGGGCACGAGAGGGAAATGAGACTGAATTCAGGAGACAATTTGCCTATGCAAAGTGTCCCCCCACAGTGACTGGTGCTTTGACAAAATTCTATAAATGTCTTCAAGAAAAATGCCTCCCCAAAATGCCTGCAATTTCCTTCAGGACGTGCACATATTTCCATTGTTTTCTGGCGAACTCTGTGCTTCTAAGGGTATGTTTTATATGGCTTTTGCCTTGAAACTCCCTTGTTGCAATCCTCTAAAACTATCAAGGAAGACTCCACCTGCTTTATTGTTCCCATAAATTCCTATGAAAGTGGTAGCTAAATCCAATTTGTGTCATTCTGATTCTCTTTGTAGCCTAAACTAAATCTCCTGCTGTGTATCCCAAAAGAAGAATCCTATTGACACCAAATAGCCACCTCTGCTGTATTTTATTCTGTGGTTATTGCAGCCTTTCAGCTGTTTGAAAATAATTTTCTGCCGTTGCCAGCACACACACCCCACCCCCAGCAGATTTGTAGTTCCAGGCCCTTATAATGACTCATAAACCATGCCAATGCACAATTCCCAGTATAAGAATTTTAAACTTAGAACTTGCTGTTGGTCAGGCTTTGGGGCATAATGTTGTTTTTGCTAGAAGATCATAGAATCATAGAGTTGGAAAAGACCACAAGGGCCATCGAGTCCAACCCCCTGCCAAGCAGGAAACATCATCAGAACACTCCTGACATATGGTTGTCAAGCCTCTGCTTAAAGACCTCCAAAGAAGGAGACTCCACCACACTCCTTGGCAGCAAATTCCACTGTCGAACAGCTCTTACTGTCAGGAAGTTCTTCCTAATGTTTAGGTGGAATCTTCTTTATTGTAGTTTGGATCCATTGCTCCGTGTCCGCTTCTCTGGAGCAGCAGAAAACAACCTTTCTCCCTCCTCTATGTGACATCCTTTTATATATTTGAACATGGCTATCATATCACCCCTTAACCTCCTCTTCTCCAGGCTAAACATGCCCAGCTCCCTTAGCCGCTCCTCATAAGGCGTCGTTTCCAGGCCTTTGACCATTTTGGTTGCCCTCCTCTGGATAAGATAAATGTTGGGAAAACGGAAGGCAACTTGGAATTGTCCAGCCATGCTCAGGGAAGTTTTTAATGGTTGATGTTTTATTGAGTCTTTAATATTTTGTTGGGAGCCACCCAGTTAGATGGACAGCATATAAATAATAAAGTAGTAGTAGTAGTAGTAGTAGTTACAACCCTAGCGGAAATGTAAGGGGCTTTGGTTCAAATCATTAAAAGGACAAACCACTGTTTCTGCGCTGGAGTGGGGAGCTTCATTTCTGAACTGCAAACCATCATTCTATCTACAGCTTCTGGATTCCACCAGTGCCACAGGCAGGTCATAGCAAACTGGAACTTAATGGTCTTGCAGTGGCCATCCTTATTAGATTATATGATGTGTGATTCAAAATGTGGAAAGACAGCCTTTCTGTGTTTGGAGCTCCCACTGCTTGTTCCAGTGAGTGGGACCCTGGACCTCTGGCCCAAAGACCTAATTTGATGGCATCACACTGGATTATGCAAGCTCATTTTGTTTCACATGTACCAGGACACAGTGACTTGTGCTCCTCTGAAGTCACTGTTGTGTCAGCTCTCTCACACAGGGTTCCTTGAATGCAAGGTTTAAAATATTTCCTTCACCTGCTCTTCCTTGGCTTGTAACAGCAGGGGGGAAAGGACAGGACTCCTGTTCATCATCTTCCCATGTCTACCATACAAGGTACTGCATGCAGCATGCTCGTGGGAAAAGTGCTCAGTCTCTCTTGAGACATCCAGGCTTCTCAGTGGACAAGGCCCTGACACCGTGGCAACTGAACCTCCAAGGTACCAGTGGAGTTGTACATCACCCCTCCCCCCCAAAAAAATGAGCACAAAGAAGCATAGCAAATTGCCCCACATCAGATCTACAGAGAGGCACCCCTGCACCCCCAGATGCTGTTAGTTTAGAGTTCCATTAATTCAAATCAGTCCTCTCTGTGTGTCTCTCTTAATCTGTTTTACAAGGGTGACCGTATGTCCTACTTTATAGAGGACAATCCTCTATTCCAAGGTCCAAGTCCAGCTGCAATGTAAAGAACCACCAGAAACAGGAGCACAGTTGCCCATCCTGAAATGGCTGAGCAAGCACACAAATCAGAACAATTATTTTTCCTGTTAAATTATTGTATTACTTCTAATAATTGGCATACGAACCATTTATGTGATCCTGTTTGTCAGAGTGCTTAAGGTTTAAGCTGTCTGCCTCTCTCCCTGTGCTCATTCTGTATATCTAGAAATGAAACTCAAATACAGTGGAACCTCAGTTTACGAACTAAATCCATTCCTGAAGTCCGTTCTTAAACCAAATCTGTTCTTAAACCGAGGAACACTTTCCCTAATGAGGCCTCCTGCCACTGATGTCCTTCCACCATTCGGCTTCCGTTTGTAGACTGAGGTAAAGTTTGTAAACCAGAACACTGCTTCCAGTTTTGCAGAGTTCATAAACCAAATAGTTCATAAACAGGATTGCTCATAAACCAAGGTACCACTGGACAGTGGAATCTTGGTTCTTGAATGCCTTGGTAGTCAAATATTTTAGCTCCCGAACGCTAAAAACCCGGAAGTAAGTGTTCTGGTTTTTGAACATTTTTCGGAAGCCGAACGTCGATGCAGCTGTCAGCTATTGTTTCCAGGGCACCTGCGCCAATCAGAAGCCACACCTTGGTTTTCGAAGTTTTCGGAAGCCGAACAGACTTCCGGAATGGATTACTTTCGAGAACCAAGGTACCACTGTATTGTGATACACTATAAGTCTCCAGCAATCCAAAATAAACCACACTTGTGCCCTAGCAAAATGTGACAGACGTTAGAAGACTTCAGGCTAGGTCTTTTAATATCGCAGAGAATTTCTCACACAGCCCACATAATGCTGAACTGGTGCCTATACCCCTATGTTTTAATGTTGTTAGCCGCCCTGAGCCCGGCTTTGGCCGGGGAGGGTGGGATATAAATAAAATTTATTATTATTATTATTATTATTATTATTATTATTATTATTATGCAGTTTGGGGGATCAGAGGTACTGGTTCAGTGCATCACAGTCTGGACATAACATCCCTTTGACACTTGAACCTACGAAATGCTGAGCTGCCGGCAGACCACGATTTAGGGTGGCTGCTTTGCCACTCTATCTCATCCTCAAGCGCAAATGCTTCCTTGTTGCATTATTCTAAATGCCAGGTTTTGCCAGCACAAATGTGTAGGTTGGTGAAGGTGCCAGTTTAGGCTGGCAGCGCTTTTCTACATTGCACACAGACCAAGTGGGCAGCATAGAGTGAACTGTACTGCTCACACAATGTTGGCTCTTTATTTCTTTTTAAAGTAAATAAATAAATTTCTTTATTTTCTTTTTTTAAAAAATAATAATACTAGACAAATAAAACAAAAAGCAAAGCGGGTCTTCCCAGGAAGAAGAAGAAGAAGAAGAAGAAGAAGAAGAAGAAGAGCTGCTAACGGCAGTCTCCCATAGTTTGCCGTCTTTTTCTGCCCCTGTCCGCAGCACGTACTTTTTCCCACCCCCATTCTTTTTTCAGTTGTGGTTTGTATTTCTTGCCTGAGCTTTAATCAACAGGGGGGAAAAACACAGAAGCTTTCATTCTTAGACATTTCCCGATCTGTGGCTCTGAACTGTCTCTTTATATTATAATCCTTCACAGTTATATCCATAAATATACCTTACTTTGGCTTCTTTGTAGTCTATCTCACTATTCCTTTCTTGAAATTTCCTTACATTTCAATGAGATAGGGAGGAGGCTTTCTCTTTTTCAGATGGAGATAATATGATTTCTGAAATCTCCTTTCTTTCATACATCAAGGAAGTCTCCATTTCATTCGGTGGTGCTTAAGACAGAAACAATTCTTGCCTCTCTTTTTGTTGTCATTACAGATGCTTTATTGGGTAAAAGGGAGATTTAATTTCCTGTTGTGTGAGGTAACAATTTCCTTCTGGCAACCTGACTTTCCATAACTAATTTACAGGCTTATAGAAATTAACAGCGTTTCTTTCCGTTTACCTGCTTCCATCCTTCTTCCTTGTTATCGGGAGATTAATTCAAAACAAATGGATTAATGCGAGAGTTCATACTGTCGAGATCTTAAACTGTGTTGGCATCCATGAATTCTTATTTTTATTTCTTACAAAATGGGTGTTTAGCAGCATCGGGAAAGGGGTGGAAATTATGTTTATTTTATAATCACTGTTTTGTTCCCAAGCGCATGTGATCTCTCAGAAAGAAAGAAAAAGAGTGGGGAAGAAAATGTAAAACTTTTGCTAAAAGCTGCTAGTCCCAAAATGCTTTGATGTTGCGCGGAATTAAAAAGGGATAATGATGATGGTTTGAAATACACAAAGCAAGGAATAGTTTTCACAGTAGCCGCTAGGCTGGCTCAGCAACAAGGCTTTAACAATCTGCAAATGCTGTTTACAGTTTTCTCTGTTCCACTGCCAAGATCGTGGCTGCTGTAGACACAAGCTGCTGCATAATTTTTCAAGTGCTTGCTTTAAAAAGAATTCCATAGGTTAAACACTCATAAGGGATAGAGTTGGGGGGATGAGCAGGGATGAGCAGGGAGAACACTGATGCATACAAGCTTCCCATTCAACTTCAGTAGAAGAGGCTAATCAGTACACACATCTATTTGTATACCCTCCAAGTGCTTCTATTGTTTTTGGGCTGTCCCAGATTTACAGAAGCCGTCCTGGTTTCTGATTTGATCCTGGAATGTCTCACTTTTCCTTAGGACGTCCCAATTTTCATCAGAGAAATGTTGGAGGGTGTAGAGTTATGCGACCTCCAAGCCAAGGGGATAAGTAACTATGCAACTGTTAGAAGACATCTGAAGGCAGCCCTGTATAGGGAAGTTGCTTAATTCTGCTTTTATATATTTTGGAAGCTGCCCAAAGTGGCTGGGGCAACCAAGGACATATCTACACTCATGATCTCTCAAGCTAGAAAAAGAGAGTTAAGGAATGATTCTGATAACCATATAGACATACGAAGTTCTTTTTTAACGCTTATAATGTGTTATTAAAATGTGACAACAGAGGGTGCTGCAGAGCAACCCACTACCAGAAACTAGGTAAAGCAGCCTGGAAACAAAGCAAAAGCGAAACCAAAGAGGACTCTTCCTGTCTTGATGTTTTAGAATGACATTTTGAATATTGTTCGAATAAGGTTTAACGAGTGAGTGTAGATCCAGCCCCAATCAGATGGGTGCAGTATAAAGAATAAAGTTGTTGTTGTTGTTAAATAGGACGTCCCTATTTTTATCGAAGAAATGTTGGAAGGTTTGATATACCTTGGGTTTTACCTCTCTATAGAAATATAGGAATCTACCTTATACTGATCCAGACCATTATCCCATTAACTCAGTAACAGTGATTGGCAGAATCTCTTCAGGGTTCAGACAGGGAACATTCCCAGCCCTAGCTGGAGATGCGGTGAATTTAGCCTGGGACCTTATCCATGCAAGGAAGATGTACTACCACAGAGCTACAGCCACCATCCTCCTCCTCTTCCTCTTCCTCCTCTTTCTCCTCCTCCTCCTCTTCTTCTTCTTCTTTGTTGATATTCTCCTTGTTGGCATTCCAGATCAGGAGGGAGTGCAACCTCCCATCAGCCCTTGTACCTCTGGGTACTGTCTTGGATCAGATTCTTCTTCCCCTTCCTTCAGCAGAAATCCCAGGAGTGCATAATAGTTCATAGAAATGTGTGCCAGTTAAGGCGACGCTCGCCTTTCCTTACCGCAATCCAGAGACACAGTTTATCTTTTGTTATTATGGATGTGCAAGGCAGGACATTAGCCAGGGAGCACCTGACGTTTTGATTGCTTTTGCTTCTGCTGATTAGTTAATGTTTGCACAGCGGCATGAATGTATATAGGTGATAAGCACCAGTGTTATTAGTGTGCTAAACAATCACTTTAAAAGATGTTTTTTGGCACATTGCTGGACTCAGGCCACATATTAAGCAGTGCTGCTGAGATTACAGAGTAGAAGATTGCTGAGCAACGGGCTGTCTTCGCAAGTTAACCTGGAATAAAGTAGCAGAATTTTGGTCTGTAGCAGAATTTCTGGCTGTAGATGGCCAACTGCATTTGTAAAAAAAAAAAAAAAAAGCTCCCTGCATTCTTTTTTTTAAAGCATGCATAAAAAAGAAAATGAAGGTTTAACACATGTCTCCCACTGAGGTGCTAGTTAATTGCAAGCTGAGAGGCACATTCAAAAATATTATATCACCACAGCAGTCTGAAGTGTTCAGTTTCGGAGTTCTACCACCTTAATCTGTGGAACTTCTAGAAGAACTTCTGGAACTCAATTCTGAGTGCTCAGATTTCAGGGAGGGTGACCTTGATAATTGCTTCACTTGCTAACCTTGGAGAGTCCCCAAATCTGGGTTGTGTTTTTGTTTTTTTGTAATTCATTTTTGTGTCTTGGTGAAGTTTTCCTGCACATTTTCAAGGTGTCATCATTACTTTGCACACTGCCTTGCAAAGGCAATTGCCCTGAAAGGCAGTTTGCATATTGTTTAATTAATTAATTAATTGGCAGACTAGGTAATGAATTATCCACGTGACTGCTGAAACAAACAAGAAAAATTCATAGGGTATGAACAGTTACAAATCCACAGTTCCTAGTGTGTAAATGTGTTATACGTTCAGTATGTGTGCAAACCATGCAGCGAAATGTAAACTGAAATAGGGTGCAAATGCAATTTTTTAAAACAAGTTACAGATAGGTAGCCGTGTTGGTCTGCCATAGTCAAAACAAAAAAAATTCCTTCCAGTAGCACCTTAAAGACCAACTAAGTCAGTTCTTGGTATGAGCTTTCGTGTGCCTATCTGAAGAAGTGTGCATGCACACGAAAGCTCATACCAAGAACTGACTTAGTTGGTCTTTAAGGTGCTACTGGAAGGATTTTTTTTTTAAAAAAACAAGTTATTCAAAAGCTGAGGAGATGCAGTAAGTGTGTCTGTGTGCACACATGTACCAAGGATTCTAACAGCTTCTCACCTGGAACATTGTTTGGTCTAAGAACAGACCTGGCTCAGGCATGGAAGAAAATAGGTAAAGGGACCCCTGACCATTAGGTCCAGTCGTGACCGACTCTGGGGTTGCGGCGCTCATCTCACTTTACTGGCTGAGGGAGCCGGCGTACAGCTTCCGGGTTATGTGGCCAGCATGACTAAGCCGCTTCTGGTGAACCAGAGCAGTGCACGGAAATGCCATTTACCTTCCCGCCGGAGTGGTACCTATTTATCTACTTGCACTTTGACATGCTTTCGAACTGCTAGGTTGGCAGGAGGAGGGACCAAGCAATGGGAGCTTACCCCGTCGCGGGGATTCGAACCGCCAACCTTCTGATCGGCAAGTCCAGTGCCACCCGCGTCCCTACGGAAGAAAATAGTGGTGTTTAATGTTTGCTCCTGTAACTGGAAAACAATATGAATCCTCCAGACTGAATAAACCTGGTAAAAATATTAGGATTATTCTAGTCTAAATAATACTAGGATCATTCTAGGTTGTTGGTTTTTTTTACTTTCCCTTTCCAAAAGAACACCAACTTTTGCCTCCAGCCCCAAACCAGAAAATCACCACAAATGAATCCTGGGATGGGGGTGGGTGGAAGGATGGGAGAGCAATTCGATTTAGTTTTAATTTAAAGGCAAATCTACCTAACTCACACTTCCTGAAACAATATGCTTCAAAGTATGCACTTCTCCAAATTTTGCAGCACAGTTCTCCAACCAAGTTAAGTGTTCAAAAAAATCATCTACTAAAAATGCACATGTTAGTGAAAATGACGTGCAAAAAAAAAGTGTTATACAAGTGGAAATTCCTTGCAAAAATATGCATATTGGGCAAAATTGCATGGGGAAAGTGTGAATATTAGGAGAAATCTGCACTAGACTGCTAATGAATTTAATAAGGAATAAGGATAATAAGGAAGCATGGAGACCTGAAATTAAGGAAAAAAAATAGGAAACTGAGAGAAACTGAAATTGACATGATTTGCCCATTTCTAGATGAAGTATAAGAACTTCAGGTCTGAATTCAGGAACTGCAGCATACAGCTCTAGACTAGCCCTGTCCCTTTCTACCTAATACTGTCTAGTTTTTACTTTGCATAGTGGAATAAAACTCTGGATCATAGATCTAGATTACTGTGTTTTAGCTATATGAGTGTAATTTTGCTGATGTCAGTTGCTTTAATTCCGCCTAATATTATAGCATCACAGCCGTAATGTGGCTGATCCCACTAGAATCTTAACTGAAGCTTGACATATTGTGTTTAGATAACATTTTTGCTTAATTTTCACCCAAAAAAACAGCAAACGACATTATTGTGTACCATCTTCACTGAAATGTGCACCAAATGAAGAGGAACAGAAGGAGCCTGTTAAATTCCACTCAGTGAGAATATTAAAGTCCTGCTGAAATGTATGAAAACCTTTATATAACTGATAAGTCTAAATACCCTTTTGGAATCTTATTCCCAGGGAAATTACTTATCTCAAAATTAATGGCTATATTTCCTTAGTGCAGAGAGGCAATTGTAGGAAGTAGCTGGATTTAATATGGTAACAAAAATACCATTTTAATGATAAGCTTTCATGCTAGTCTGAGGTAATTAAGATGTAAGATCTACGTTCTGAGCATGCTCAGACTAATAGTAAGAAATGAACTTCTACCAAAAACTATGTCCACCTGGAGACATTTACAAACACTGTTACTGCCACAATATGCAATGACCATTTTTTTGAGGCTGAGGTCATCACTAGAGATTTTGACAGGTGAAATATTCATCTAAGAAGGAAATGCTTTTTATCAAAGGCCCTTTCTTGGGGCCCTCACCATTTCCTACAGAGAAGGAACATGGAGTTTGCAACCTCACTGTGGACTAGGATTGTAATGAGGATTTGAATAGGGTAATGGAGACTGGTCTGTTAGGAGGAATGGGGTACTGCTCCACCAATTTCTATCTGCCCTCAAACCCCTGCTTCCTTAAATACAACTGGTCCAGGGGGTACCACTGCCTGTCACCTTCCTCTTCCTTGGTCCAAGTGATGCCATTGTAGAAAGCATCAGGGAGGAGGATGGGAACAAATCTAGAATTCACTTTCTCTGCCTGTCGTTGGCTCTGGCTCCACCTAGCGATGGGCTCCCAGACTTCCACCCTACCAGTCCCGATGAGCACTAGCCACTGGAATAGCAGGACTCACAAAAGCGAGAGATGTGAAGCCCGCAGAGTTCACGCTACACAGATCCCTACACTGCTACCATCTCTTCCATCACCTGACCAAAGGACCCTTAACTATAGCAGGTGGTGGTAGTAGCTTCACACAGTCAACAAGGTCTGGTGGAAGCATGCTTTCCTTCCAGGGATGAGACTCAGACTACTAGGTCCAGAATCTTTCATGGGCAAATGATGCAACCTGTTTTCCATTGGTAGGTGCAAATGACGATTCACATTCCTGCAAAAGCAGTGCTTGACTTACAGTAGAAAAAGTGAAGGAGGCGTATGGGAAATCTATGAGCCCGAGCCCGTGGCTCTCTAAAACTAGATTGTGCTTTCTGTATTTACCATATAGCTCACTGGGAGTGTCCATACTTCGTATGTAGAAAGTTCTATGCTCTATTCTTGGCACCTGCAGGTAGGTCTGGGGTCAACTTCTGCCTGAAACCCTGAAGAACCACTGCCAGTCATTTCAGAGGTAGATGCTTATCTAGCCAGCTTCCTGTGGTCCTAGAAACAGTAACCAATGAGGCCATTTCTCTGCAATGGAAAAGCATCTGCTTTGCACACACAAAAAGGTCCCAGACTTGGTCTCCAGCATCTTCAGGTGAGGCTGGGAAAGACCCTTACCTGAAACCCTAGAAATCTGCTGTTAGTCAGTGTAGACAGTACTGAGCTGTATGGACCAATGGTCTGACTTACTTGTGATCCTGAATTGTGGGGGATTGGACTAGATGAGCCTTTGGATCCCCTCCAACTCTGCAATTCTGTGATTCTATTATTTGGTAAGAGGTAGTTTCCTATGTGCCTCAGAAATGGTTTAATGGGGATGGGCTGTTGCTGCAAATTCAGACCCTGCTCCACAATATTCAGATCCTATTATTTATTACATTTACATCCCATCATTGCCCCAAAGAGCTCAAGTTGGCATACATGGTTCTCTTCCTCCCATTTTATTCTCGCAACAACCCTGTGAGGTAAAGATGGTCAATGGTCCAAGGTCACTTAGTGAGTTTCAGGGCTGAGCAGGGATTTGAACCCTTATCTACCAGGTCCTTGCCTAACACTCATAACTAGCACTGCATCACTGTCTCCTGGTAAAGATAAAGGTAAAGGGACCCCTGACCATTAGGTCCAGTCGTGGCCAACTCTGGGGTTGCGGCGCTCATCTCGCTTTACTGACCGAGGGAGCCGGCTTACAGCTTCTGGGTCATGTGGCCAGCATGACTAAGCCGCTTCTGGCGAACCAGAGCAGTGCACGGAAATGCCGTTTACCTTCCCATCGGAGCAGTACCTATTTATCTACTTGCACTTTGATGTGCTTTCGAACTGTTAGGTTGGCAGGAGCAGGGACCAAGCAACGGGAGCTCACCCCATCACGGGGATTCGAACCATTGCTTCTGATCGGCAAATCCTAGGCTCTGTGGTTTAACCCACAGTGCCACCCGCATCCCAATAGTACCAGATAGTCTCCTGGTACTATCTGTTTATCGTTGTGCCTGAAGGAGGAAAGCAAAATGAAATAAACAACACAAAATAAAGGTGTGAAATGTTCTCCATTGACTTCAGCTAATCTTATTCCTCATCTCTAATCAGAGAGGATTGGTCTTCTAATAAATCCCTTGTTCTCCAGAGAGAGAGAGAGAGAGAGTCATACACTAAGAAGAAAGCAAAGCCCAGCAGTGCAGCCGCACTTCAGACAATGAGGCTAGGCTATTTACTCTGCCATTTCAAGGTCAGAAGACATCACAATCCTGATGGGAGAAGGAAATGCACAGGCATCGTTGGATGGAGCATTTTGAGGAAACGGGGATGGTATCAAGGGAAATTACAAGCTTCACCCAAAATGTCATCCTCAATGTCATGATTGAGGATTTAGCCCTAGAGGGGAAAAGAATCCTCAAAGTGTTGGGGTTTCCTAAGAAAACGAACTAACTCAAAAGCCACAAGGCTTAAAATTAGAAAGGGCATCCTTCCCCCAATACCTGTTATGTTTGGAAGTGAGTTCAGTCACATCTTTTGGAATCGCCAGCCAGTAAGAGCAAAGCTGAATTAGGTTGCATGTTAATTTGCAGGCTTCCTGGCCTGTGTGTGGATTTGGGATGGGTGCTCCTCATGCATGCAGTCTAAATACTGTCATTGGCATCAGAATGTCAGCCTGTATTTCTTTGCCATTTAATCCAGAATTTCCCTTTCTGGGAAAAAGCCTGTTGACAACAACTCAACGACCAATTTGCAGTTTTGAGTCCCCATCTGGAAACACCATTTGAAAGACTGTTTCTTCTTGCCATCTTATGCTTTCCTGTTATTCAGGCATTGCATTACATTCATTTCATATTAACACAATTTCTTTCTTTCTTTCTTTCTTTCTTTCTTTCTTTCTTTCTTTCTTTCTTTCTTTCCTTCCTTCCTTCCTTCCTTCCTTCCTTCCTTCCTTCCTTCCTTCCTTCCTTCCTTCCTTCCTCTTTCTTTCTTTCCTTGCTTCCTTCCTTCCTTCCCCTTTCTTTCTTTCTTTCCTTCCTTCCTTCCTCCTTCCTTCCTTCCTTTCCTCCCTCCCTCTTTTCCTTCCTTCCTTCCTTCTTTCTTCTTTCTTTCTTTCTTTCTTTCTTTCTTTCTTTCTTTCTTTCTTTCCAGAAATCATATAGTGAAGAAAGCAGAGCAGAAGCATTCGATTCTTTGAAAAACAGTATTACAATGACACATTTATCATTTATCCTTTACTTTAAGCTTAAGTTCCGAAAGCCAGACAACAGAGGGAGATCTTACAATGCTTCTGAAATCTAGAAGCAGGAAGAGGAGTTTGGGATGAGAGCATGGCCTTTTCAGCTGAGGCCTCATTATTGTGGAACTGCCATACCAAGCCAGCCCACCAAACTTGATATGCCTTTGGAAGACCTTGCAAGACAAGGGGGCAAGTTCCTTTAATGGCAAATTCTAGAAAGGTAACTGTGTATAAGGCCCATTTTGTTGAATCTGTCAATTTCCATTTCATTCAGTTTTTCATTTTTCACTTTTTAAGTTCAGTTTTCCACTATTCCACATCAGTTGCCCATTATTTTAGAAAATAAAGTCTGCATGAAAATTCACCACCATTTTAGTGCAAATTTCTCATAATGCAAACATTTTTGTAAATAAAGGTAATGGTAAAGGGACCCCTGACCATTAACTCCAGTTGCAGATGACTCTGGGGTTGCGGCGCTCATCTCACTTTATTGGCCAAGGGAGCCAGTGTTTGTCTGCAGACAGCTTCCAGGTCATGTGGCCAGCATGACTAAGCTGCTTCTGGTGAACCAGAGAAGCACTAAAACGCCATTTAACTTCCTGCTGGAGCGGTACCTATTTATCTACTTGCACTGGTGTACGTTCGAACTGCTAGGTTGGCAGGAGCAGGAACTGAGCAATGGGAGCTCACCTCGTTGCAGGGATTTGAACCGCCAACCTTCTGATCAGCAAGCCCTAGGCTCTGTGGTTTAGACCACAGCGCCACCCGCATCCCTATTTTTTTGTATATAATTTTTTATAATGCACACATTTTTGCAAAGCAGATTTCCCTAATCTAATGCATTTTATTTTCATGAGCATGCACATTTTTTGTCCAAACTTTATCCTAACATATTGATTTCCATGCACATTTATTGAAATGCATTGCAAAATTCAGAGAAGTACAAATTTCCATGGACGGCTGATTAGGCAAGTTTAAATGCTAGCTGAATCTAATTTGTCCCCATTCCTACGCTCTTGTAAGGGTAATAAGAATCATAGACTTGACCTTCAAAACATTTATCAGCAAGCAGAATGAAATTCTGGAATGTTAATACCAACCTAGAACCAGCTTTTCCATCATTAGTTGCAACTCAAGCAGTAAGAGTGAATCAGATTCAAATATACGAAGATTACTCTGGACGCTTTACCACCTCTATGCAACATGAGGTTATTGTGTAGAATCCATTGCAGAAGGACCACAAGCTGATCCAGGTCACATTGCTAGCGGTTAACACATTCTATTAATAATTTTGGCCTGAGGCAGTTTGTATTTATATGTATATTCCCTGTTAACTTTTCCTACAGAGACAGAATGACAGCCTGTGGTGGCCTCAAGTACAAGGAGAACTATCAAGAAGAATGTGTCAGCAAAGAAATGTACTTTTCTGCAAGGTTAAATGGGAAGTGAGAGGGAGGGGCACCCAGTAATCTCTCCCTGGCAGTCCATCAGCCTTTGAGACGGAGAAATTGATGCATCTGTTGCTCCCAGCAAACATATATGGGGCTGTTCAAAAATGTTGAATGGTTTGTGGCATGATCCTATGCATGTCTACTCAGAAATAAGTCCCATTCAGATCAGTGGGGCTTGCTGATTCCCACGACCAGGTTGCCGACAGATTTAGATCTATCTTTCTTTCTTTCTTTCTTTCTTTCTTTCTTTCTTTCTTTCTTTCTTCCTTCCTTCCTTCCTTCCTTCCTTCCTTCCTTCCTTCCTTCCTCCCTTCCCTCCCTTCCTTCACATTTGACCTGCAAGATGCCCACCCCCATCTGAGCTGCTCGAAATAGGTGAAAATACCTTAGTGATCTGTTCAACAAAAACATTAAAGGTGAAATAAAAATAAGAATAAGATTTTTTTATTTGCACCCTGCCCATCTGGCTGGGTTTCCCCAGCCACTCGGGGTGGCTCAAAATATAATATTAAAAACACGATAAGACATCAAACATTAAAAACTTCCCTAAACAGGGATGCCTTCAGATGTTTTTCTGTAAGTCAGGTAGTTATTTATTTCCCTGACATCTGATAGGAGGGTGTTCCACAGGGAGGGCGCCACTACCGAGAAGGCCCTCTGTCTGGTTCCCTGTAACCTCATATTATGACACCATATGCAACAATGCCATGTCCCAGTTTCTGATTTGATCTCAGAATGTCCCACTTTTCCTTAAGACGTCCCTATTTTCATCGGAGAATTGTTGGAGGATATGGAGTTGGCATACCGCTAAGACAGTGAGATAAGTAGCTATACAACCTTTAGAAGACATCTGAAAGCAGCCCTGTATAGGAAAGTTTATTAATGTCTAATGCTTAATTTATTTGTTTAATGTTGGAAGCTGCCCAGAGTGGCTGGAGCAACCCAGTCAGATGGGTAGGGTATAAATAGTAAAATGATCATTATCATCATCATGGAATGGGATGTCCCTATTTTCATCTGAGAAATGTTGGAGGGTATGAACTAAACCACCAGCATACAAAAGAGAGAATGGTTTTTACTATTATTCCAGTGATAATTTCAGCTTTCTAAATGTTGTTTCCCCTCCAGTTTCCTGGGACTTTTAATGGCCAGTGATTGAGAAGCCTGATAAGAGCTTATGTAAGGATTAAGGCCGGGCCTGCATCTTACTGTCCATCACGTTCGGCGTTATCATTTACCATCGCAAAATGGAGGCCAAGAAAAAGTCACCAAGGGTGGGGATTATAAATGAGAAGGAAAATTGGTTTGGGCCTGATGAATGACTGAGAATAATCAGACCGTTTTATCATTCTCAAAAGATTTGGACATTTTATGCCAAAAAAAGAAAAAGAAAGGGAAAATTCTATTAACTAGTTTCTTTGGCTAACATTTATTTACTGGCCAGCCTGTAAGTACTGCTGGCATGTCTGGCTGCTAAGGCAGAAGGGGAGAGGAGCCCAGGCCCATTAGGGAAAGACCGATGGACTGAGACACTGCCTGCGTACGATTTATAGCCATTGATCAGTTCTTTGTCACACAGAGACAATAGACAATAGCTAGCGGGAGAGCATCTGCTTTGCATGCAGTAGGGTCCCATTTCAATCCAGAGAAAGGCTCCTTATCTGGCACCCTGTGCTGCCAGTCAGTGTCAACACTTTTGAGCTAGATAGGCCAGTAGGTCTGACTCAGCATAAGGCAGCTTCCTGTGTTCCTATGGACTATGAAAGGCCCCTTTCTGAAATCCTGGAGAGTCATTGCCAGTTAGTAAAAGGCAAAGGTAAAGGACCCCTAGGTGGTTAAGTCCAGTCAAAGGTGACTCTAGGGTTGTGGCGCGCATCTCGCTTTCAGGCCGAGGGAGCCGGCGTTTGTCCACAGACGGCTTTCCAGGTCATGTGGCCAGCATGACTAAACCGCTTCTGGCACAACACCGTGACGGAAACCAAAGCACATGGAAATGCTGTTTACCTTCCCGCTGCAGCGATACCTATTTATCTACTTGCACTGGTGTGCTTTCGAACTGCTAGGTTGGCAGGAGCTAGGACCGAGCAACGGGAGACACACCCCATTGCGGGGATTTGAACCACCGACCTTCTGATCGGCAAGCCCAAGAGGCTCAGTGGTTTAGACCACAGCACCACCCAGGGCCAGTTACTATAGGCACCACTGAACTAGATGGGTGACTGGTCTATGTCCCTGGAGAGAGCAATCCCCAAATGAGGAGCCACTTCATTCTCATGTTGCCATCCTGTGTGTGTGTGTGTGTGCGCGCGCACGCACGCACGCGTCCACACCCTAGGCTTGCTGGAGAAACAATAGGAAATAAAAATGATGATACATAAAAACAGACTGATAGAATCATTATTCCCCCATCCACACTACAGGAGTTGGCTTCCCACCACAATAACATGGAATTAAGGTAATTATAGCATATACATTTGCAGCTCCAACTAATCAAAATACCCAACACGTAGTTTAGAAGGACCTTTATGCTGTGCTTACAGAAGTGTGTGTGGGGAGGGAACCCTCATCCTCTGGCGACCTTTGCAAAACATTCTGCATCTGCAATAATAAAATAACCACAGTGAAGCATTTTTCAAGAACTTGCAAAATTTCTGCCTTTGTGCACAGAGGAGGTGCAGACAGAAAAATCACCCAAGTGCTGGCAGACAGGAGCCTGCTGTGTGTGTGTGTGTGTGTGTGTGTGTACGTAATATATGCCAACTGCTAAGGGAACTTAGGAGGGTGGGGTGGAGATTTGCACTTTGTAAGCATCGCACTGTTAGAAATTCACAATAGCCAGACCTGCCTTTACAAATCAAGGCCACCGAGAGGTCAGCTAGTTCTATGGGCTGCCT
Organism: Podarcis gaigeae; assembly: GCF_964106915.1. NCBI lineage: Eukaryota > Metazoa > Chordata > Lepidosauria > Squamata > Lacertidae > Podarcis > Podarcis gaigeae. The sequence continues at coordinate 16,287,567 of NC_139688.1, forward strand.
CTTGATTTGTTTCAACACCCTCTCCACCTGCTGTGGTGCTTTGAGGCGCTGTGGGCATGAATCAAAAGTTAGTTGTCTATTTCAATCAGATTTCATATAGAGTAGATTGGAGTTACTGGGAGGTAATTTACCTTGCAAAATGGAAACATGCTAGGCGTAATTTGATCACAATAAATGGGAAAACAGTAATTACTAAGCCCAAATTAAATTGCCTTGTGGTAAATAATGCATGTACCAGGAAGACTAGGAGTGAAGTATGTGAGCTATATGATCCAAACTCTCTTGACCAGGAGCTAAACGTGACTAGAGAGCATTTCTGAGGAGCTGCAACAAACATGAATGCCGTGAGCATCTTCATTTCCAAGGTGGCCTAAGGCCATCACGTAAACAGAAATGTGTTTGTAGTCTAAGACACCAGTAGAGCTTTTACGGCAGAGAGACCCAACGTGATGACCTCCAGATGTCGTTGGACTGCAACTCCCAGCATCTCAACCATTGGCCATGTTGGCTGGGGCTAATGGGAGCTGGAATCTAACAATATCAGATGGGCACCATGTTGGCTACCTCAGGGTCATGGCGTTAGAGACTGCTGGTTGTCCATTCTGTTTGTTAGGTAGAGTGCTGGTGGACAGTCCTGTGTAGTTGGCTGACATCTCTTTATGGGAGCTAGTTGTCAAGAGGTGGCCTCCTGCCACCCGGAGTCCTCTCTTGAGTGTTTTGAAGGACACAGCCACCAAAGCTTGTTGAAGGGGCTTGGTCTTGTCGATCAGTCGGTCTTCTCTCACGCATCTATACACACCTGCTAAGATGAGGAAACAAGAGTCCATTTGAGGGAATTGTATTTTGTAATTTGTAACAAACAGAGTTGAAGTGAGTTTGTTATATATAGCACCCAGGTGCAGAAAGAAACAGTCTGGTGGTGTTGGAAGAATAAAGCAAGTTAAGGTTTATTACTCCAGGCAAACAAAGCCATCCTGAGTACTATAGGGTCATCATGAGTTCAACACAAGATAGGTCTAATACTAAGTTACTCAAGGAGGAGAAAGTTAAGCCTGAGGGGGGTGGGAAACAATCTACAGGTAGTTGCTTAATAAGGAATCAGTGAGGTACCTTTCTGTCTAAGCTTCTCCCCCTTCCCAGTTTGAGCAACATTTTTTCCAAGTGCTACTCCCAACACTGGTTGTCTGATGATAAGCCAGGAAACTATCAGTTCACTGTTGGAACAACTACACATGTTCATCACCCAGCACTGTAGCATCTGCAAGCCACTGGAGTTTGGGAAATTATTGCAAGTCAGGGCCAAGCTGTGGACCACAGTCTGAGCCAGGGACCAGGATCCAGGAGAAACGCCAATTGGTGGGATTGAAGAGTAAGTCAGAACCGAAGGACAAGCCAGAAGCTGCTTCTTATTCCTTGTTTGTCTAAATGAGAGTTGGGTACCCAAGATGAGCATTTTAATGATCAATGTGAGTGGTGAGTTTAATAGAAGAGCGAGTCTACTGGCTCACGGAGGGCAATGACACAAGGTTGCTGCCAGCTTTCAAGAGAAGGTTGGTGCCAAAACCCAGCCTTTGAGAGCTCTGTAGATCTAAACTCCATCTCAGAATAAAATAGGCCACTATAGAGAATTGAGATGGTACAGAACAGTACTGTATAGGTATTGTTTAGAAAATAATAGGACAATACCGGTCAATGGATGAGTAGTTGGTCTTGTCTATGATATACAGAGGTTCTATCCAATGTTAGTAATACCCACAGTAGGCCCATTGAAATTGATATACATGCCTAATTTGGGTCAATGGATCTGTTCAGAATAGAAATTTGTTGAATATAACCCAGAGAAGTTTCCCCAAAAGGTTTCCATTAAGATGGATTTTCAATCATATGAAAACTTAAAGTCAAGAGCCGCAACTTTTCAAAACAATATTCTATGAACTCAGCCAGTATTATGGATGCTATGCAAACAACCACTAGGCAAAATGCTACAGCCTACCATCTAGACAAAATTGTACTGGATTACCATAATTGTTCCTGGTGGCCTTCAAAGTGATGATCAGTCAATTCAGATCTAAATCTTCTTTAGACAGCTGTATAAATAAATAAAGAGGGAGAAAGACCCATTAAGTTGCAATGAAACTTTTTGCAGTAAACACTTCCTTAACTGCATATCCTAGATTGTCTCCTATTTCCTTTTTCCAATGGAGCACAATGGGGGAAATGGTTCATTTACCAGTTATGGGTTCCAGAAAATATCTATAATATTTTTCACCTTTCTCCTTTAAAAAAAAATCTTAAGAATTGATTATAAATGCTCATCAAATGTTCACCAAACGTCTGACATACAGTATCTAATGTTCTCAGGTGGTCCTGAAGGGGTAAACACCAAAAACATGTTAAAGTCTATCCTTTGAGGTATGACGAAGGACAGGGCACTCCCCATAGGTATTAGTTGTGGGTCACCTTGATTTATTTATTGCACCTTTATGATAGCTTCCTTTTGTATTAGTTTGCTGTTCCCTGCTTTGGGGACCTTCTGGCCAACTAGTGGCGTAGGCATAAACCATAACACCTTCCATGAAACATTGATCTAAGATTGCTCCATGATAACCCTTCCTCTTAGGAGAAGCATCCATTCCCATCTCAGCTTTCATTAACATGTCTGTCTACTCTCCCTGATGGCCAATCTCACTCTCAGTTCCCCATGGCATCAAGACAATCCTGTTCAATGGTAATGAATACAGCATAGCTTAAAGATCGTGCTCTCGATGGATTTTAATTTAGAGCACTTAACAACAGAGTTTATGGTGGGGTGGAATCAGGAACTATGACTAGCCTGCTGTGATGACAACCTTTGTAGCTTTTTCAAATAATATTCTCCACTTCTCATTAACCCTGGCTATGACTGAGTGGGAGTGAATGAAACAGAGGACAAATGAAGAGATTGTGATAGAGTGAGTCTGGCTAAATAGGTCAAATGAATGTAACTATTAGTGGCAATGAAGACGATCTGCAAGGGTTATTCTGATGATGCATGATGAAAATCATGAGCTTAATTTTAAAGTCTAAACAACATATTCAGACAGAGATATAAAGTGATGCTCCAAGCAGTGGGATGATCAGTTTGCAGTGATATGTATCAATCGAGAGTGGGGGGGGGGACTTGCTGTGGAAGTGGGGAGGAGTCAGAGTAGGCAGCTGATATCCTTGTGGTGGGTTGCCTGTTTCTGCTTGTAACAGAATGCTGTAATAAAAGGACTATCAATCTACCAAATGCTTGTTAATTCTTATTGGTGAGCCACCGGAAGGGTGAGGGGAATGCCCGTACTTGACACTCTACTACTGAGCTACACCCCCCTCCTCAATAGCCAGATTTTGTTGTTTTCAACTTCTTGAACAGCTCTAATGAAACCATTGTAAGAAAACACACATTATAAGAAGACACACATACCTCTTAGAAGATCTTATGGATTTCATGACCAGGATTGGTGTTCCAGGACACCTAAGTATAGGTTCTGAAGCTGAGGTTCCAATACTTTGGCCACCTCATGAGAAGAGAAGACTCCCTGGAAAAGACCCTGATGTTGGGAAAGACTTAGGGTACAAGGAGAAGGGGACAGCAGAGGACAGGATGGTTGGACAGTGTTCTCGAAGCTACCAGCATGAGTTTAACCAAACTGCGGGAGGCAGTGGAAGACAGGAGTGCCTGGCGTGCTCTGGTCCATGGGGTCACGAAGAGTGGGACACGACTAAACGACTAAACAACAATAACAACAACAACTAAGTATAGATTTGCCTGCACTTCTTGACAGTCTAACGAAATACGCAATACACTTTAGAGCTGTCCAGTTATCTATAATACATTCCACAGAAAAAGTTAGATGATACGATAATGATGTGTTGTTGGGGGTTTTTTGAGTGGGGAGGTGGATATGTCTGCCAGACATTTCCCATTTCTCAAATGAGAATAAAGCTAAGAACTGAAAACAGACCCAATATTGCCAGTGGGGGCCCTGATAATGAGCCCTGTGCTGTTATTTGGTTTCTTTCAGTGTACACAGATTCTCACAAGAATTTGTGAACCCTATCCCAGCTTTGGAGGGGTGTCGTTAGCAGAATCAATCGATACACATTCTAGTGACTGTTTTTTGGGTACCAGGATTTCCTAATTGCTTCTCAGAAGGAATTTTGCTGTGTGTTAATAATCTCTACTGCCTTCAGCAATTGAGGGGAGGGGGGAGGAGGAGATTTTCCTGCGGTTGCTTGGAATGAAGATTATGGTCAAAGTAAAGGACATCGCTGTGTAATATAATTCATTAGTTACATGCCTCTAGCAGTAAATTAAACATGTAATACCTCTCCGAGTTTCTAGGTTTTTAGCCATTAGTCTATTATTGGAAACATTACAAGGTTAAAATGCCCTTACAGGCAGATCTAGTTTCTAATAGAAACTAGATAATAACAAAAGTTAACACTAATAATGAAGACTAGTCACTCTCTTTCTCTCTCTTTCTCACTATTGAAATACTTCTAGGATTCCATCGTGATGAGTAAACCATTCCAAATACCTAAGTGGAAAAAAGTAACTTCTTCTTATTGTTATTATTTAAATCTTGCATGTGATTTGAAATGGTTTACTTCAGAAAGCGCCCTTTGATCATTATGAAAACACCCCACATATTATTGTGGTAGGATCCGAACCTGCAATTCCTTAGTCCTGGTCCAACACTCTTAACCATTAAAGAACACTGGCCCGCATACTTGTAACCTACCTCAAGTGCTTTTGGCTTCTTATTGTTCTTACATTTAAGTACCTAATTTTTTTAACTCTCCAATGCGGAGTAATGAATTGTAAGATCTACATTGGCTCCCAGTACATTTCCAAGCAAAAATCCAAGTGTTGGTGCTGACCTTTAAAGCCCTAAAAGGCCTCAACCCACTATACCTGAAGGAGCGTCTCCACCCCCATTGTTCTGCCTGGACACTGAGGTCCAGTGCCAAGGGCTTTCTGGCGGTTCCCTCACTGTGAGAAGCAAAGTTACAGGGAACCAGGCTGATGGCCTTCTCGGTAGTGGCGCCCGCCCTGTGGAACTCCCTCCCATCAGATGTCAAAGAAATAAACAACTCTCTGACGTTTAGAAGACAACTGAAGGCAGCCCTGTTTAGGGAGGTTTTCAACGATTGATGTTTTAATGTATTTTTAAATCTTTTGTTGGAAGATTATATTCTAGTAAGTCGTGTAAGTGTGCAGAATGAATGGATGGTTGAATGGGTGTTGGCTCTGCCTATACTGATGAGAGAAGGAAACAGGTTGAGACTTCCTGATGGCCCTCTCAGATGAACAGGACATGAGAACTCTGCCTTTTTCAACACCGTCATAGTAAGCAGCCTGAAAGAGAAACACTGCATAAGATCACCCATCCTTGGAAGTCACAGACCAAATCTGCATTAACATCAGACACATGGCTAAAGGGAAGTGAAAAAAGAGCCAGGACCTCTTTTTGTCGACTGTCGCCATTCTGGTGTGGGACTCAGTCACATACCAACAAATTAACTTTGCACATTTAGAGCTGATTGGGAGGAGTTGTGCAATGAATCCCTCAAAAGATTGGACTTCTGCAAGGAGGGAAAGTGGTGGAAATTGCACTGTAGAGTGTGGGGCAACATTTGCTTTTCTGCAATGTTATCTGACCTTCTAGCAAAGGGAACAAAATGAGTGCTCATCTCTTTACAAACAAACCTCCGTGAAAATAAATCAGGATGAGTAAACAGGTTGTCTGGAACCACCATTTCCCATTATGTGTTCACTTGGTGTACTGGGTTTTCCCACCCCTCTGGTAGTTAAAAACAAATCAGGATCAAAGGGAGAGTTTGATGGATGCAATGAATATCCTAGTGCGTCCTTTGGGGTTGCTCCTCGATCCAATTCTGTCCCTGGAGGCGCAGGTGTTCTCAGCGGCTAGGAGTGCCTTTTGCCAACTTTGGTTCATAAGGCACCTATGGCAGTTCCGGGATCAGGATAGCTTGACCACAGTTGCCCATGCATTGGTGACCTCATGGTTGGATTACAGCATGGCACTCTATGTGGACTTACCCCTGGGGTTGGTCTAGAGGCTGCAGGTGGTAAAGAACATGGTGGCTATGTGGCTTGTGGGGGCAAACCACCAGCAGCATATAACACATCACTTTTGCGATTTGCACTGGCTGCCAATTTGTGACTGGGCCAAGTTCAAGTATTAACATATTGTTGCATGCCATCCCTACCTCCCAGTGGTGCAAGATTCCAGGAGTTCTAAGCACTTGCCCAATATTTGGCTTCCTCAGAATAAGGGACAGTGGAGACTAGGGTGTCCTTAGGATACGTGGTTTGTTTGCACAGATATAACCCGAGCCTATGAAGGAGGGGATCACGGCATTGACACCCCAAAAAGGTTTCAGGATTCCAACAGAGACCATGCATGGTTCTGTCTCTTAGCTGACCAGCCTGCTTCCTGCTTCTAGCTCACACCTCAACTCTGACTTTTGTCCTTCTAACTACCAGACAGTTGAGGGAAGGGCCCGTGCTCTCTGGCATAAAGCCTTCCTTTGTTAACTTAAAACCTGTACTTAAAGGTAAAGGGACCCCTGACCATTAGGTCCAGTCGTGACCGACTCTGGGGTTGTGGCACTCATCTCGCTTTACTGGCCGAAGGAGTCAGCGTACAGCTTCCGGGTCATGTGGCCAGCAGGACTAAGCCACTTCTGGCAAACCAGAGCAGCGCACGGAAACACCGTTTACGTTCCTGCCTGAGTGGGAGCTATTTATCTACTTGTACTTTGACGTGCTTTCGAACTGCCAGGTTGGCAGAAGCAGGGACCGAGCAACGGGAGCTCACCCCATCGTGGGGATTCGAACTGCTGACCTTCTGATCAGCAAGTCCTAGGCTCTGTGGTTTAACCCACAGCGCCACCCGTGTCCCAACCTGTACTTAAAAGGTAAAGGTACCCCTGCCCGTCCGGGCCAGTCGTGAGCGACTCTAGGGTTGCGCGCTCATCTCGCTCAAGAGGCCGGGAGCCGGTGCCGTCCGAAGACACTTCCGGGTCATGTGGCCAGCGTGACGAAGCTGCAGCTGGCAAGCCAGCACCAGCGCCGCACACGGAAACACCGTTTACCTTCCCGCTATAGAGCGGTACCTATTTATCTGCTTACACTTAGGGGTGCTTTCGAACTCCCTAACCTGTACATAGGGAACCATTATTAAGAAGCTGGCCTGGCTATTCCAGCAATTGAATTCTTGTTGGATCCAGGAATAACAAGGGACTCAGGCATACAGCATAACACGCCCCTCCCCTCCAAACTCACAACAATATAAAGCCCTCCACAGCTCAGGAGCAGATTACTTGACAGACCACTTTATCCCTTAAACACCCAGTAGATCTCTCTCTGCAGTCTGCAAAAGAGTTTCTCCGGCAAGTTCCAAAAACCTCAGAAACCCATTCTGCAGTATTTCGGAGCAGGGTGTTTAGTGTGGCTGCCCGATCCTGTGGCATTGTGTTCCTGGTCAGGTATGATAAGCACCCACTATCTGCACTTTCCCGAAACAACCAAAGACACTGTTGTTCCCATAGGCTAAATGGGTGCCTACTTTGTTAAGGTTTTTGTCTTGTTTTAAATGTATTTGGTGTTTTAACAGTTTTTCATAACCTTATTTTGTAATTCCCCTTGAGATGTCTGTTTAGAAGATGATTAATAAATCAACAATAATAAGCAATAATAATTATAGCATAGTGGAACACAGAAATTCATACTAATTCAGATTTCCTTGCCAGGATGAACCATGGCAGATCAACCCATTCATTTTGATTCCTCGTTAAATCAACCAGAGCCGATTTCTTAGCTGAGTACAGCCGAGAGATCGGAAGGCAAATTCCTTATTTTTGCCACTCATAGCCCAGTGGCTATGCATGCTTATGCCTTGTCATATCAGCAAAGTAGCATATGAATCTCTCCCCCCACTTTTTTCTCATCTGAGCAAGTACAGATTGATTCCCAGCTATACTGGAAAGAAGATCAAGAATTCTTGATTTGACAAGCTAGAGGTCAAAGCACATCACAAGAGAGGTTTGCCTTGCCGGATGCTTTCCCTGGTGGGGAAACATCATTCAGTCACCTCTGTGGCAGCACATCATATTGCTGCATATTTTAGCTGAGTCTAGCAGGAGGCTATCTTGTCAGAAATATATGTTCCACTGTCACTCTATTCTCAGAATTCATGGTAAATGCTCATTACATGTATAAACTAGCCGAGGGAGGGTGGGTGGGTGGAGAGGGGTCTGTATATTAAAAGGAGAGAAGCTGGGCCTTTGCTAGGAGAGGCCATGTCACTCAATGTGATCTCATTCATTTGCAAGGAGCTGATCGCTTGGTGTGGTAGCACCTAGCCTTTGGAACTATCTACCTGTTGACAAAGCCTTCACTATATCATTTTAGACCCTTTCTAAAAACTTTTTTATTTCAGCAAGCCAACCCAGACATATGAATTAGTTATTTATGTTCGTTGTAAAAGTTTTGCAATTGTTATTATTACTATTGTTATTGAGATTCCTTATCTGCCCTTCACCATAAGGTCCCAGGATGGGCTACAACAATAGAAAAATGCAATATTAAACTCAGTTAAAACAAAATAGGGTGGGCTTTATATATATATATCTATTTATCCAAGATGATCAGGTGACAGCAAAAACTGCAAGGTTTTTAGCAGGGGCAATTAGAATAAGAGCTATCATTTGATTATTGATATAACCTCCTAAACATATTTTGTATATCTTTGGTACATTTTATTTTATTTTATTTTATTTTATTTTATTGCTATGGCTAGTGGCTGGTGGCTGGTGCAAATAAAGAGTCTTCTGATCTATCTGTAGATCAGGTGTCAGAAGCCAGAGTAAAGAAGTGTGTCTTTTCCCCCTATTAGTAGTTATGTGTACTTGCTTATTTTTGGATTTTATTGGTGATTTTATTGTGTATGCCAGGGATTTTATTATTAAGCGGCCTACACATCTTTTTATAAAAATTAACTAACTAAAATGTCAGAGGCAGGTTTTCCTGAAAGTGTTGCTGAGAAAGTGAGTAATTTTGGCTCGGCTATATAAACCAGTTTAAGAATGCAGCCAAATCTAGATCCCTCCCATCTGGGCCACAGCACCCCAGTACCTTGTGTCCATTATTCATATGGATGGATGGATCCATTTTATTTCCGGTTCCATCTGTGTTCATTTATATATTGATTCCATTGATCTGTGAACTATGCAAAGAAGTGCATAGTATATCTCAACATATGCATTTCTAAATATACATTTAACTTTAAAAGCACAATTTGTTATGTATTTTTTATTTTACCTCATGAGCTGAGAATTATATTGCAAAATTCAGAGCACCAAAAAATCTAAATCATAATTATATTCCAACCCAAGTACTAGACTGGGAGGTGCAAAATGGTTTGCTTTGCTTATAAATACAGACAGAATTAAATTCTCTCCCATCTCAAGTTCTCAACTGAACTCTACTGAGGAAGAATTTGTGCTCAACTCCAGCTGGCTTTCCCCCCCTCATGTGATGCAACCTGACATTTGCCTCTAGCAGAGAGGATTATCTCGTTCAAGGAGAGCCTAAAAGTATGAACAAACGGGAAGAATATTGATAAAACAATATGGCTGTTCTCTGCACTCGTTTATGCCTCACCTGCTTTTTGGAGCAGTGGGCTATGCTATTAAAGGTTTCTTCTCAGGTTTTATGGTGGGGATTGACTGAGGATTTCTCTTCTGACACAAACATATATGCTTCAGGCCTCAATCCTCCGCCTTACATGCAGCTGAGTTGGCCCACAAGCTACTCCTGTGTTTGAAAGAGCGCTGTGCTGAAATCTCCTTTCAATTTCTTGGAAAGTTTCTGTGCAAAGTTTCTGCCTTATTTGCAGCACACATTAGGGGGGTACAAATGTTGCATTTGGTGAAAGTATAATCTGTGTACTTGTGTACACTCAGATCCCACTTTGCAATGTGCTCCCTGGAAATCTTCTGTTAGACAAGCATTCTCACAATTCCTATTTATTCCTATGGGAAAATTTATCATGCATTCCTGGCCACAGAATTTTGAACTCCCCCCACTCCAAAAAAGCAAAAACAATCCAGGAAAAATGCTCTCTGCTTTGTCAAATCACTCGCCCTCCCTCTTTTCCTCAACCAACCAGTAAAAGGCAAATGAGGAAGTAAAAAAATGCTTTCTGTTCAGTTATCTGAATCCACAGTGTGAATAGCAAGGTTTGGTTACTAATTCCTCATTGTGAATTTTCATATAGCAAGCATTCATAAAGCATACAAACATCGTTGAGCTGTATACTTCTTCACATGTAACATTTGATGAGCATTTAGTTTTTGCATCTGTGTATCCAATGGTTAAGCCATGCAAATCAACAAATACACAGTTTCACACAAGGTATGTTCACATGTTACATTCAATAAGTGTACAATCAGTGTACACAAATAACTGAGCTGTACACTCATGTGTTAGTCACACGTAATACACAAAGCATGTACAATCTATGTACCTGTGAACAGAATATTTCAGCTGTGCAAATCAACAAGTGCACCCTTGTACATGTGTAGTGACAGCTTGCGCCTGTGTAACATGTGAATGAGCCTTTTGGGATTTCCTTATGAGAATTTCAGTCAATTTTTCTCTCCCCTTTGATAGTTTTTGAATGCAATAGGCTTTCTTATCAATTAAGAAAAAGTGGTTGAAAAATGCATGGGAGAAAAAATTGACGCAGCACTAGTATGAAAAACTAGTGGATCACACTAGAAGGGTTAACGGGGTTATTACCTCCAAAAATGAAATGGGTTTTTCAGATACTGTTTGGATTCTCACCATGACCCCCAGCGGCTTCACATGAGCAGCTCTATCAATATGAATGCCTTTTGGAGTACCTGGACCCACACCTCTTGGTAATGTGGTCTGGTATGTGGAATGCAAAGGTGAAGTTTATGTGCCAGGATTTGTGTCTTTTGGCTTCTGGTCATATTTTGCCATTCCTCAACCAGAAATGGAAATATTGTATGTACTCCTTCAGAAGGCCCTGGTTTGTTTGTTTGTTGTTGTTGTTTTAGGGAAACAGCTTGCAAAAAAATGTATGCTAGTCAAAAACTGCATACAAAAATATGTTCATCAGGAGAGAAAAATTGCTAGTGAATTTTCATGAGTGTTTGTTGTTGTTGTTGTTTTAAAAAAATTGCAAATTGCTATGGAATTGTAGAGAACAAAATTTAAAGCTGAAAAAATAGACTCTCTGAGAATCAAAACTGACATCCCTACCTGTCAGTCAACAAGTTCATGGACAAGCTGGTTGACTTGGCTGTGCAGCATCAACATCTCACAGTTAATGATTTCTTTGCAGGGGTTACGCTGAATAGATTTTAAAAATGCACACGTTCCATTGATGCATTGCAATACACACACAGGTCTGACATGCACCAGCAACCTGTAGACAAAGATACAAAGTTAGCTCTGTGCCCAATAGCAATCTGCCCCTTCGTCATTTCTCAAGCGCTGCAGAGAGGTCTTATTAAACCGGCGAGCATCACTTAATAATCATCCGTTGCTTTTCTCATTTCCCACTGCAAAAACTGCACAAGGCAGCTCTTCATTTCAGCAGTCGATTGGTGGCACAAGCAACTAGCCAAATGCTTGTCAAAAATATAAAAAAGTACATCTCAATTTGCTGATTGTTCTTCAGTGGCTCCTAGGAGATGAAAGCTGTCCACTTAAAGTCATATTTACAGCGAAGTACACACTGAGAAATCCATTGCTTATTAGAAATGTGTAAGGGACACGTTATGGTAAGGTACCTACGGGTACTGAAGAAATAAACCACCCTGTGTATGTGTGTTTTCCCAAGTCACAGAAGTTTGCAAATCTCAGAAGAATTTGAGGTGTCACCTTCCTTTAAATTTCACATGCGAAATGTAGAAAAACACCTGCCTGGAGAATTTAAGTCGAGGGTCCTAATGGAGCGGAAAGGAGTCATCATTTAGAATACAGTACAATCCATAGCCAGAGGGCCAAACGAAGCCCTCCAACACATTTAGGGTGTTCTCCCCAAGCCCAGAGGTGGGAAATGAATCAACTGATGCCTGGTTGTGGAGTTTTGTGCGTGAAAGAGAGATGGAATCCATGGTGGATTAACAAAGAAGAGGGGGAGACATCCTGCCCACATTTGGCCATGCCCACCTCCATTTCCTGTGCCTTTTATCTTGTCCTAAGATAGGCAAGTTTGCTGATGACACTAAATTGCCCCGAGTAGTAAAAGCAATAAGGGACTATGAAGAGCTCCAGAAAGGCTCTCCCCCAAGCGGGTTAATGGGCTGCAAAATGGCAGATGCGGTTCAATGGAAGTGGTGATATATCTATCTAGTCTAACTTTGCAGATACCCAGATGAGGCGAACTGGTGGTGAATAACTAAGAAATAGATCTTAGGATTGTGGTGGACAGCTCAGTGAAAATGTTGGTCCAGGATGTGATAGCTGTAAAGAGACAGAGAGAGAAAGTCCATGTTGGGAATCATTAGGAAAGGAATTGAAAATTAGACCAGTACAGTGGTACCTCTGGTTACATACGCTTCAGGTTACATATGCTTCAGGTTACACACTCTGCTAACCCAGAAATAGTGCTTCAGGTTAAGAACTTTGCTTCAGGATGAGAACAGAAATCAGGCTCCAGCGGCAGCCAGAGGCCCCATTAGCTAAAGTAGTGCTTCAGGTTAAGAACAGTTTCAGGTTAAGAATGGACCTCCGGAATGAATTAAGTATTTAACCCGAGGTACCACTGTATTGCAATGCCTTCATTAAGATCTATGATGGTCCACAGAAAGTTCATACCCTCTTCTCCGATGAAAATAGGGACGTTGTTGTTGTTGTTATTCCCCACCCATCTGATAGGGTTGCCCTAGCTACTGTGGGTGGCTTCTGTCATAATAATAATAATAATAATAATAATAATAATAATATACTACCCTATACCCACAGGTCTCAAGGCAGTTCACCAGATAAAATCACAATATAAAATCACAAAATACGCAATCAAATTAAAAACAAAAAACAATCCAATAACCCCCCAACACATATCAAAAGTTATCAACCAAAGACGTGGTTAAAGAGGAACGTTTTTGCCTGGTGCCTAAAGGTATATATAGTGGTGCCTCGCAAGACGAAAAAGGCGCAAGACGAAAAAGGCGCAAGACGAAAGAGTTTTCCGTTTTTTGAGTTGTTCTGCAAGACGAATTTCCCTATGGGCTTGCTTCGCAAGACGAAAACGTCTTGCGAGTTCTTGCGAGTTTGTTTCCTTTTTCTTAAAGCCACTAAGCCGTTAATAGCCGCTAAGCCGCTAAGCCGTTAATAGCTGCTAAGCCGCTGGGCCGCTAATAACCGCTAAGCCGCTAATAGCCGTGCTTCGAAAGACGAAAAAACCGCAAGACAAAGAGACTTGCGGAACGGATTAATTTCGGACCTCTTGTGGAGAAGGCACACAAAAAAGGGCCTCAGAAGATGATCTCAGGGTCCAGATAGGTTCATATGGAAAGAGGCAGTCCTTGAGGTTTTGCGATCCCAAGCCATTTAAAAACTTCCCTATACAGGGCTGCTTTCAGATGTCTTCTAAAGGTTGTACAGTTCCTTGGCTTGGAGCTTGCACAACTCCATACCCTCCAACAGTTCTCCAATGAAAATAGGGACCTCCTAAGGAAATGCGGGACATTCTGGGATCAAATCAGAAACTGGGGTAGCTTCTGTAAATCCAGGACTGCCCTTAGAAAATAGGGGCACTTGGAGGGTCTGAAAGTTCTGATCATTGTATGCCAAAAGGGATACAGTAGAACTGAAAAAGCTGTTGCCACATTGACTTGGGTCCACTGGGTACTTTTCCTCCTCCAAGTAGTTTTGCCAAGAATCTGATTGCATTTTAAGAAGGGCTTTCCTTTTCAACAGCCCTTCTCCTGTATTAATAAAACATTCTCAGCTGTAGGCAGCCTGGTAATGAACAGGAATCGAGAAGGTGAAAGTTTTGAGAGGCATTTTCACTTCTAAACAACATCCCTGAAATTCCTTCCTTCTCAAGCCAAGTTTAAATGAATTGCATATATACCCAAAATACATTTTCCCCAGTGCAAAGTGAGACTGTTTATTAAGTCTTGCTTACAGTATGCAAAACACACACACACAAAACACCCACTTCACTAGATATGTAAGAGTTCCAGTGGATGGACCATATGCTATCCTATCCATATTTTGTATGGTTATCTTCCTCGTGGGCTTGCAAAGTTCATACAGCAGCTATTTTTAAAACAGGGCAAATACGTTGGGCAGCTTGGAAGAAAAGTGCTTTGGGTCACTCTGTGAGAAATAAATAAATAAACAAACAAACAAACAAAATGTGGGTCTATGAGATGAATAAGGCTTCTCCTAACAACTTTCAGGACCCTTAAAAACTACAGTTCCCATGATTCTTTGGGGGAAGCCAGACAGTATAATATTTCTTTAAATGTATGCTGCGGATGTGATCTCAGAGTAGACAACCCTGAGTTAGGTTGTCCAATAGTCTAACCTGGTGCCAGACAGCTTTGCATGTTCCTGTCTCTTGAAGAACCATTTCTAAGTTGCCAGAAGAAGAAATCAGGGGACAGACATCGGAAGCATCACTCTATCACTGCTGCGGTTTTCTAAATAACTCTGCAAATGAAAGGAAGTACCGAAAGGGCCCCCAGTCTCTGCCGCTAAGACCATCTTGGCTTCAATCACATAGATGTTATTTCCTATGCGGCATCATGTATTGACCTCTCTGAAGCTTGATAAATCGGAAGACAGATTGCAGATGAGCTGTATGTGTTTAAGTATCGAGCTGATACATAACTTTCACACCAACCAGAAACCATTTATTGTCACCGCTGTCCGGAATATATCCTGACAGTTCAGTGGGAGTTTCAGTGCCATTTATTTTCAAATCAATACTCAATTACTAAGAGGAAGATTCACTCCCTTGCCCATTTTCAAGATGAAATTATGGACTGGGGCTATAACACTTAGTCAAGGCAAGCCACTGTCCATTAACTCATGATTCCCCCTCCCCTCCCCCATATGGATACTTTATTGACGCTCCATTCTCTTCCCCCCATCACCGACCCACTGACACCCCCCCCCCAGTCTCCAGCTTTTAATTAATCATTGTGAAAAAGCCCTTTCACGTGGTGACTGATGACCAGAGAAAACAATTTTCTCCTAACTGCCTTTTAATTTCAACTCTGGGAGTGCTCATTGACTGGATCTCACAACAACCCATCAATGCTAGTTTTTAATGTGTTTTCTCCTTTGTTATTGAGAAGAATGGAGTGGCGAAGAGGCTTTGTGCTCCTCTTCATAACTCACATAATTGATTTGGTAAATGCAGCCCATTTGCGGGTGGATAAAAAGTGCTGTCAAAGGAGATAGTAGGTACTGTAAAAATTACCCCATTAACAGGAAATAAAGCTATTTACAATATTTAAAGGGTGGAACGTAACTTGCTCAACCTCCTTCTCGCACCCACCCACGAACCTTCACCCTCGGCACCTTTCGCCTTAAACAACTTGACTGTGGTTTCTTTGTGTGTGTTTTTTGCTTTTTGCTTTTTTATTGTTTAAAGAAGCCTTGCAAATGACAACAAACAGACTCAGTCGCTTCAGGTCATTTCACGCAACCTTTCAGATGCATCACGAATTGTAACACAGACGCGATCCGGGCTGATGTTTGGCTCACAGCGAGGCAGTCCTTGTGTGGTTAAACAGATATAATGGGAGCTGCAGCAGCGTTTATGTGACTAAGTCTCTGTTCTTGCAAGCATAGCCGTCGGTGTCTGGCAGCCACAAGAGATGGGAAAGGGAACCTGCGCTGAATTTCAGCTGCTACAGCCCAGAGTGTAATGTGTGCATCTACCGTCATGCATTCAATTCCACAGCATCCCAGGCTGCAGTCTGTTACCTGGGACTTGTGGGAACCACTGAGACACTGAAACCCTCTCTTTGTAAGAACTATCAGCGAAGGAACTCAAGAAAACTTTTCTGCAGAGCCTAACCCATTCATTTGCCTCTCCCAGCCCTGCATTCCATTTCCTGTCGTGATTTTAGTGAACACAAGAACATTAGCAGAGACTCACTGGGTGAGACAAAAGGCTTACCTTGTCCTGTATCTTGTTCCCTGAACAGGGCTGCCTTAAGATGTCTTCTGAATGTCAGGTAGTTGTTTTTCTCTTTGACATCTGGTGGGAGGGCGTTCCACAGGGTGGGCACCACTACTGAGAAGGCACTCTACCTGGTTCCCTGTAAGTTTGCTTCTCGCAGTGAGGGAACTGCCAGAAGGCCCTCAGCGCTGGACCTCAGTGTCCGGTTGAATGATGGGGGTGGAAACGCTCCTTCGGGTCTACTGGGCTGAGGCTGTTTAGGGCTTTAAAGGTCAGCACCAACACTTTGAATTATGCTCAGAAGCATACTGGGAGCCAAAATAGATCTTTCAAGAATGGTGTTATGTGGTCTCGGCGGCTGCTCCCAGTTACCAGTCTAGCTGCCACATTCTGGATTAGTTGTAGTTTCCAAGTCACTTTCAAAGGTAGCCCCACATAGAGCGCATTGCAGTAGTCCACTAGAGCATGCACCACTCTGGCGAGACAAGCATCAGTATGACGATAGTCCCTGCCCTCAATCTAAGATATGCAACACAAGTGGAAAAGGGACCGGGTGGGTGGGTGGGGGAGAGGAATAAAGCAAACTCAAGCACTAAATGAGAGCCACAGCCTCTCCTGCTCTTGTGCCCCAGAAGTATACTGCCTCTGGTCCAGAATATATACTCTTTTAACTAAACCCAGTCACCCTGTGATATAAAAGGGCTTCCAGCTTTTCTTGCCTCTGCCACGCTTTCACATACTGTATATTAGCATAGGAAACTGCCTTCTCCCAGCTCACATACCCTCCAACATTCCTCTGATGCAAATAAGGACATCCCCTCCCATAATGATAATTTTACTATTTATACCCCACACATCTTACTGGGTTGCCCCAGTCACTCTGGGCAGCTTCCAACATATATGCAAACATAATAAAACATTAAACATTTAAAATCTTCCCTAAACACCAGTGTCTTCCAAACGTCGTATAGTTACTCCTCTCCTTGGCTCAGTGTCACATAACTCCATACCCTCTACCATTTCTCCAATGAAAATAGGGACATCCTACCTCAAACATCTCTGTGATGAAAATAGGGATGGCGCTGTGGTCTAAACCACTGAGTCTCTTGGGCTTGCCGATCAGAAGGTCAGCAGTTTGAATCCCTGCGACAGGGTGAGCTCCCGTTGCTCGGTCCCTGCTCCTGCCAATCTAGCAGTTCGAAAGCACATCAGAGTGCAAGTATATAAATAGGTACCACTCCGGCGGGAAGATAAACGGCATTTCCATGCACTGCTCTGGTTCGTCAGAAGCGGCTTAGTCATCCTGGCCACATGAACTGAAAGCTGTATGCCAGCTCCCTTGGCCAATAAAGCGAGATGAATGGCGCAACCCCAGAGTTGTCCTAATGGTCAGGGGTCCCTTTACCTTTACCCTTAGCAGTCTGGTTGGCTTTGATATGTTAATAAAATAAAAAAAAAGTTGGGGGGCATCTTCTCCTTCATCTCGAGAAGGCCGGTTCTGGTGTGCACACATGAATATTCTCCATTTTGATGTTCATGAGCCCATTACGGATTGCCATGCATAGCGATGAACCTGCGATGTGGCAATTAGAGTTAACATCTCTAGAGAAGGAGCTAGCTATAATGAGGGTCATATAGCAAAGATTCGTTATGAGGCTGTGGGTCGTGGGGTCACCTCGCCAGATCATCTGCATTGCATTAGAGTGGAGAGATCCTGGGTAATGCTCCTTTTTCCCTGAACACCGGATGCTCTCTCTCTCTCTCGCTTTCCCTTCAAAAAGTGTCTGTGGAATTTGTCTCTATTTAATGCCCACATTTTTCTCACACGCATTATTATTGTGTTGCCATGGAGATCCTCTGGAACATATCTGACACGGATTGCATCATGGAACTGAACTTTGTCACCTAATGTGGAATTGCAAAAAGATGACAGGCCAGAAGTATCGCAACCAAAAACGTGGTTAAAGAGCTTTTAACAAATGTTGCTGGTGGGAGCAATGGGTGGGGGTGGAGGGGGGGAGAGGTGCCCCTGTCTTGCTCTGCAACTGCAAAGAATAAAAGGAATATTTCAAAATCTAAGCTGTTACTTTTAGCACAGCTACCTTTCCTTAATACCTTTTCTTCAAATTGCTTCATGCTGCCTTGACAAAACAGACTATAAATAAAAACTATAACCTAATATGTATGAAAGAAAGATATCGCAGGTTCCGTACATGTCTAGAAAATTGTCTAAATAGTTTTGCAGCTATTTATGTACTGGTTTTTCCTCCTCCTCTGTATTCTTTTCTTTTAAAGCCATCAGATATACTTTATTCGCTTTCTTGCATGTTATTTTCATCATTTCTGAATTGCCTCCCACGCAAATCGTAAGGCAATTTTCGAAAACACAATAAAAGCAACTGAAATAGTTTTTAAAACAGTATTTTTAAAATGCAAAATAAACATATAAGACAGAGACTTTTCCATCCAGCTGAGGGAAAAAAACCTTTTGAAAGTAAAAAAAACAACAGTATTCAATTGGTTTGTTTTTAAAAATAATTGTTTTTATGAATAATTTTAAGAAGAGTAAAAGAACAGCCAGGTATAGGGCACCATATTCACTATACAGTTAAATCAGTTTTGTGCCACTTTAAATAGAGCCACGATTCTCAAAGTGCCATTATTATTATTATTATTATTATTATTATTATTATTATTATTATATCGTGCCCATCTGACTGGGTTTCCCCAGCCACTCTGGGTGGCTTACAGCACATATACTGTAAAACCACAGAAAAACATCAACCATTAAAAACTTCCCTATACAGGGTTGCCTTCAACCTCTCTTCCCAGGGAACTCTAAGAGGGGAACTGGGGTCTGTTAGCAATCCTTAGTACCTTTATGGGACCGCCTCTCCTGGTATGCCCTGAGGAGGACCTTAAGGTCCACAAATAACAACACTTTGGAGGTCCCGAGCCTCAAGGAGGTTAGATTGGTTTCAACTAGGGCCAGGGCCTTTTCAGCCCCAACGTGGTGGAACGCTCTGTCACAAGAGACTAGAGCCCTGCGGGACTTGACATCTTTCTGCAGGGCCTGCAAGACAGAGCTGTTCCACCTGCCCTTTGGTTTGGACTCAATCTGACCCTTATGTTTCCCTCTCCTTATGGTCTTGATTTATCAGCTACTTTAAAATGAGGCTGCATTTTAAATTGCATTTTAACCTGTGTTTTAAATTGGTTTTTCTTTTCTTTTCCCCCCTTGCAGATGGCACCAAACTGGGAGGGGTGGCTAACACCCCAGAGGACAGGATCACACTTCAAAACGACCTTGACAGATTAGAGAACTGGGCCAAAACAAACAAGATGAATTTTAACAGGGAGAAATGTAAAGTATTGCACTTGGGCAAAAAAAATGAGAGGCACAAATACAAGATGGGTGACACCTGGCTTGAGAGCAGTACATGTGAAAAGGATCTAGGAGTCTTGGTTGACCACAAACTTGACATGAGCCAACAGTGTGACGCAGCAGCTAAAAAAGCCAATGTAATTCTGGGCTGCATCAATAGGAGTATAGCATCTAGATCAAGGGAAGTAATAGTGCCACTGTATTCTGCTCTGGTCAGACCTCACCTGGAGTACTGTGTCCAGTTCTGGGCACCACAGTTCAAGAAGGACACTGACAAACTGGAATGTGTCCAGAGGAGGGCAACCAAAATGGTCAAAGGCCTGGAAACGATGCCTTATGAGGAACGGCTAAGGGAGCTGGGCATGTTTAGCCTGGAGAAGAGGAGGTTAAGGGGTGATATGATAGCCATGTTCAAATATATAAAAGGATGTCACATAGAGGAGGGAGAAAGGTTGTTTTCTGCTGCTCCAGAGAAGCGGACATGGAGCAATGGATCCAAACTACAAGAAAGAAGATTCCACCTAAACATTAGGAAGAACTTCCTGACAGTAAGAGCTGTTCGACAGTGGAATTTGCTGCCAAGGAGCGTGGTGGAGTCTCCATCTTTGGAGGTCTTTAAGCAGAGGCTTGACAACCATATGTCAGGAGTGCTCTGATGGTGTTTCCTGCTTGGCAGGGGGTTGGACTCAATGGCCCTTGTGGTCTCTTCCAACTCTATGATTCTATGATTCTATGATTCTATTCCCCCTATTATGTTTTTACTGTGATTTTATTGGTGTTAGCCACCCTGAGCTCGGCTCTGGCCGGGGAAGGCAGGGTATAAATCTACTTCTGCTTCTGCTTCATTGACTATGCAAAAGCCTTTGACTGTGTCGACCACAGCAAACTATGGCAAGTTCTTAAAGAAATGGGAGTGCCTGATCACCTCATCTGTCTCCTGAGAAATCTCTATGTGGGACAAGAAGCTACAGTTAGAATTGGATATGGAACAACTGATTGGTTCAAAATTGGGAAAGGAGTATGGCAAGGCTGTATATTGTCTCCCTGCTTATTTAACTTATACGCAGAATTCATCATGTGAAAGGCTGGGCTGGATGAATCCCAAGCTGGAATTAAGATTGCCGGAAGAAATATCAACAACCTCAGATATGCAGATGACACAACCTTGATGGCAGAAAGTGAGGAGGAATTAAAGAACCTTTTAATGAGGGTGAAAGAGGAGAGCGCAAAATATGGTCTGAAGCTCAACATCAAAAAAACACACGAAGATCATGGCCACTGGGCCCATCACCTCCTGGCAAATAGAAGGGGAAGAAATGGAGGCAGTGAGAGATTTTACTTTCTTGGGCTCCATGATCACTGCAGATGGTGACAGCAGCCACGAAATTTTAAAAGACGCCTGCTCCTTGGGAGAAAGTCGGTGGCAAACCTAGACAGCATCATAAAAAGCAGAGACATCACCTTGCCAACAAAGGTCCATATAGTTAAAGCCATGGTTTTCCCAGTAGTGATGTATGGAAGTGAGAGCTGGACCGTAAAGAAGGCTGATCGCCGAAGAATTGATGCTTTTGAATTATGGTGCTGGAGGAGACTCTTGAGAGTCCCATGGACTGCAAGAAGATCAAACATATCCATTCTTAAGGAAATCGGTCCTGAGTTCTCACTGGAAGGACAGATCGTGAAGCTGAGGCTCCAGTACTTTGGAGGCTCCAGTACACCTCATGAGAAGAGAAGACTCCCTAGATAAGACCCTGATGTTGGGAAAGATGGAGGGCACAAGGAGAAGGGGATGACAGAGGACGAGATGGTTGGACAGTGTTCTCGAAGCTACAAACATGAGTCTGACCAAACTGCGGGAGGCAGTGGAAGACAGAAGTGCCTGGCGTGCTCTGGTCCATGGGGTCACGAAGAGTCGGACACGATTAAACGACTAAACAACAACAATTTCAGTGGGCTTACTCTGAGTACAGCTTAGCTGGGCACAACCCTTAATTCTGAGCATATTTGATAATATTTCACTGAACATCAGGATTTGGACAATCATGAATCAAAACATGTATGCTCACTAATGCTGGGTTTTACACGTTTTGCTATGCAAAATCTAGCAGGAACATCACTTGTGAAAACGGCCTGAAGTGTGTCCCCTTTGTTCGGAAATTCAAAAGCGCAATTTTCCTGCTTTGAGAACAACCTTCCCTGGGTAAATAACAAGCTAGGAACATAATTGCTTAACAAGTCTTTGCAAAGTGGGCCAAAAAAACCCAGTTTATTTATCGGCTGCCGGCTCCCCGCAGACTGAATGGATTTCTGTTCAGGTGTTAATTTGGAAGACCGGAATTTTAAGTTGAGCTAATCAGGAGGTTTTCATTTGCAGCGATCTGGCTGACAAGCATACAGAGTGGCAGAGGTCAGCGCTAACCAGCTGAACCTTGCTGCCGAAATGATTGAATGGAGCAGGTGGGGATGCTGAGCCCTCAGCACTGGTATTTCCAACTTAACTGGTTGGAAATAATGATGCGGGTTATGTCAAGACATTCGTTTAAATATCAAGCAGGTTCTTCAATCTGTGTAAGGCACAAAGGTCAAAAAGCGATGTAGGATATGATATTGCCTGTTCTTATTGTTTTCCGCAGGGTAGTGTGCAGGAATAACTACTAAGCACGGGCGCCTTTAATAAAAGCAGGCGATCTGCACTGTATCTCCCTAGCAAGGATGCATGGGATCTTTTCCTATGATATGCCTTCTCTTTTCCCCCTGCCAGGCATTAAGTGTAGGGAATGACATGAAATGTGTTTGTTTTCTTGACAAATGCGTTTTCCTTCATCTTCAGTTGTGCAATATCATCACAATATTGCAGCTAGGTTTTAGGTAATATTAAATTAATTTTAATACACAGATGCTTTCAATCATATATACTAATAGAAACCTCAATTCCCTGGGCACTGGTCCTTCTTGTAGCCAAAAAGTCACAATCTCTGCATGAGATGGGGGCAGGCCTTGGCTCAGTATACCTGAAGGAGCGTCTCCACCCCCATCATTCTGCCCAGACGCTGAGGTCCAGCGTGGAGGGCCTTCTGGCAGTTCCCTCATTGCGAGAAGCAAAGCTACAGGGAACCAGGCAGAGGGCCTTCTCGGTAGTGGTGCCCGCCCTGTGGAACGCCCTCCTATCAGATGTCAAAGAGATAAACAACTACCTGACATTTAGAAGACATCTGAAGGCAGCCTTGTTCAGGGAAGTTTTTAATGTGTGACATTTTAATGTATTTCTAATCTTTTCTGGAAGCCGCCCAGAATGGCTGGAGAAACCCAGCCAGATGGGTGGGGTACAAATGATAAATTATTATTATTATTATTATTATTATTATTATTATTATTATTATTGGAACACCAAGGTTTGGTGATATGTATACACACACAGGGAAACCAACCAGAGAGACCCCCAAACACCTCAATGAGTACTAAGCCTGCTCAGTGGGAACAGAATACTGACTCACTGCTGAGGAGGAGATGGGAACAGCTCTAGTGGGAGGAAAGGCTAAAATCCCATAAAGCAACACACCATGCTGCCATATTTTGTTGCAGCCCCCCCTTGTATTTATTGAACACTTGCAATTTGTATTGGATCGGCGTGAGGCATCACGTCAAAGTGCACGTAGATAAATAGGTACCGCTCCGGCGGGAAGGTAAACAGAGTTTCCGTGTGCTGCTCTGGTTCACCAGAAGCGCCTTAGTCATGTTGGCCACATGACCTGGAAGCTATACACTGGCTCAGCCAGTAAAGCGAGATGAGCACCGCAACTGGGGGAACTATAGCACTGTGAGGGGGATGCAAGCGTCTCCTAACAACTCTCAGCCCCCTTAACAAACTGCAGTTCCCAGGATTATTTGGGAGATGCCATAACTGCTAAATTGTTAGGCATATGTATAATGACCTAGGAGAGGAACTTTGAGGCCAGATTAGACCATAGTATGCTAGGTGGACCAACAGCTAAATTCAAAGTAAGGTAGTTCTGTGAGCGTTCAGTAGATGACCCTCAATTTATTTCTGTTTTTTCAGAAAGTTACCGTTCAAGAACCCTTTTCAATGCATGCGTTTTTAAGAACTCTCTGACACTGTGCCTGACGAAATGGGAGTCAGTTTGTTCCCCTCTGCCAGAGTGTTCTTAAAACACTTCATAATACCTCCTGTAATTCTCCATCTTGAAATTATCTTGGCCAGATGTTTCTTCAGATCTGTATTTCTCAGCGAATAGATTTAAACAATATCACAGGCTTGGATGAGAAAGAACATCCCCTGAAGCTATTGCCTTTATTTGCGGCTGGGGTGGAGTGATTGAGAGAGAACGGAACAATGGGAGGCCGCAGGAGAGCAAATGGCTTCTGAGTCAAGAGGTGAGCCTAAGGCACTAGATGGGTAGTTATGGGCCCATTCGCCCTTTGTATTTGCATTGCCATTTAATTTAACAGATGTGCTTAACTTGCATTCATCATGATTCCGTGTTTGTTAAAGTCATACTTGGAGAGGTCAAATGATGAAACTTTCAAAGATCACATGTTCAGTGGAATATAGGGTGGAGCTATAGGCTGGTGCCTGGACTGACTCAGGCCATTGGTCCATCTAACCCAATATTGTCCACACTGACCAGCAACAGGTCTCCAAGATTCAGACAGGGAGTGACTGGTAATATGGCAGCCTGAGCGAAGACAAAATTTGGCGTCCCCTCCACAAAAAGAATCTTTCTTCCCCCCCCCCCACAGTAATTCATTTTGGTACAGTCGCTTTTTACGGATCGTCTCAGTAGGTCCCCACATAAATTTAGGTACAGTGGTACCTCGGGTTACATGCGCTTCAGGTTACATACGCTTCAGGTTACCGACTCCGTTAACCCAGAAATAGTGCTTCAGGTTAAGAACTTTGCTTCAAGATGAGAACAGAAATCGTGCTCTGGCGGCGCAGCAGCAGAAGGAGGCCCCCATTAGCTAAAGTGGTGCTTCAGGTTAAGAACAGTTTCAGGTTAAGTACAGACCTCTGGAACGAATTAAGTATTTAACCCAAGGTACCATGTATTATTATTATTATTATTATTATTATTATTATTATTATTATTTACCCTCTCAGCTCGGTATCATGTGTTGGGGAACTACCTGGACTGCCCTAAATCTAGCGCTGTTCCCAGCCATATTTTGAGATGTCAGGGATCAAACCGGGCACCTTCTCCATGCAAATCAGGGGCTTTACTCCTGAGATACAGATCCTCCCCACAATGGGAACATAGGGAGCTGCATTATCCTGAGTTGGTCCATCTAGTTCTCTATGCTTCGTTCTCTTATAATGGCAATGGTGCCCACTTGAGAGGTGCCAGAACTGAGTTCTGGCAAGTTCCAGCTGGAAAAAAGAGCCCTGGTGTCATATGACCCCAATGCGGTCCCTTTAAGTCACACTCATATCGCCTCAGACACTGGCTATGAAGGTAGAACAAATCTGCTATTTTCCTAAATATTTTCTCCACACAAGCAAGAGATGCTAAAGCTTGTTAGCATTCAGGGAATGTTAAATTGCAGAGAAAGCCTTCCTGCAGAAATGAAACGCTATATGTTTTTTGTTCCTTCAGACAAGGCCTCAAATTGTCGGTATTTGTTAGTCGTCCTCAGCAGGATATCAGGTATTTTTAGCCTTGCTGTATACTGTAAGTCAACAATTGTCCCCAGGGCTACATTCCTTTTAAGTGTTCCCAGCTAAGGAGCTTGACTTCAGCTCTTGGTCTTCCATCCTTTGGTTATGAAATTTCCACAGCTGTCTCCTTATAATCCACCTCATTTCCTCATCTTAAAACCTTTGACATTTTCAAAGCACTCAAAAGACCCCGAAGGAGCAAGAAGGTGAAAAACAGCAATGACGACAAATAGGGCTTGACATACACTGCAAAAGGAGTAGCCGACATGGTGCCATCCAAGTATTGTTGGACTACAACTCCCAACAACCCCGGCCAGCATGGCCAATGGTCAAAGATGGTGGGGACTGGGGTCCAGCAACACCTGGAGGGCACCATGTTGATTACCACTGTAACCCAAACTTCAGGAGTCAGGAAATAATAAATATCCATCACTCTGTGGTGCCCAGTAAGTGACTCAATTGGGATTTGGCCCTGAAAAGATATTACATGGCCTCCAGTATTCCTATCAACTTTTAATCTCCAGCCAATCAATTTCATGGGAAGACTCAAATTTTGTGGTCTTGTTAGAAAAGGAGAGAAGCTTCTGTTTATCCATAGAATGTATAATTTTACAAACCTTGATCACGTCCACAAACACATTTTGATCCACTTGCAAGCAAATGAACCTATGAGCCTCTGGGTCTTTCCATATAAATATATTTCAATTTTAAAAGATCAATATGTCCAGGTTATTTACCTTTGGTGGGGCCTTTGGTACACCCTAACCTGGAAGAAGTAGGGTGTTCAAATGGAAGATTGTTTAAGACTGCATCCGATCTTCTTAAATACTCTGTGCAAACTGGGCATGCTTGTGTTGTGGGTGGCAAACTTTCTACTGCTCTTGGGGCCCTAGCAAATGCCACTCTCTGGACCCTGAATATGACAATATGCTGCTTCACAGACCACTTGATTTGGAGAGAGCACATCTGGAGTTTGCCACTGCCCTCTTCCTTCTGTAATGTTGTGCCACACCCGGGAAAGGTTGCTTCTGCTCTGGAATTGTGCTAAAAGTTCAGCTTGAAGAATGATAATCCATTTCTGAGATAACACTTCACGGGAGTATGACAGCAGCTGCGAAATCTTTGAGTTCCTCTCCTCTTCTGTATGACACCTTGATAAGGCAATTACAGCATAATAATTACCTTAACAAGTGGCATTACAGGAAATTATTGTCATGCTCCTGTTAAAATAACACATAATCATCAGCAAGTGTATTCTAGAATCCCCAATCAGCATCTCATTAACCATAGCCAGCTCAGGAAGGAGCGCTCAGTCGCGGGGTAATAATTGACAATGCGCGCAGGAAAGGAATAGAAACTAACAAGGCCTTTGCCGAAAACAATCAGCTACCCAACAAGGTTAACCCCCGGTGATGCCAAGATGTGTTTCAAATACAAAGCTCTTTTCTTTTCCGTTTTGTATGACACAGCGCCACCCGCAAACCTGGTTTGCATATTTGTCTCTGAAAACCGCCACTCTAATCTAGAAGCTCTTGTAGTGCTGCCACCAGTTCCTTGAAGACAAGACACTGGGTTACAAATTACAAAAGGGCCGCCCTGTATGTGACAGAGTTCCCAATTGCATGTCGTCACAATAAAATGTGGCTGTTAACGGCAGCCATTTCTCAATATGCAAGGAATGTGTTTTTCGGGTGCAGATCAGATATGATGAGGACATGTTGCTTGACTTTTTTGGGGGTGGATGAAGTAATTTAAAATGTTCCTGCAAACTCAGTCAGTGCCTTACTATTGCCCTTTTTCTGGGCTGAGGGACACGATTTTTCTACGAGGTTGTGTCACCTAACCCCTGATAGCAATAAGCCAGGAATGGCATTATTTATTTTGGAATGCATGAGGCTGACATATACACTGTGTTAGACCACTGATCATCCATCTAGCCCACGAATACTGATTCTGATTGGCAGCAGCTCTATGTAGTTCAAGCAGAAGTTAATAATAACACACAAGAGGTCTTTTCACTAGAGTTGCCAGGGATTAAATATGAGAAATTATGGGTGCAAAACATGTGCTCTACTACTAACCGATAGCCCCACCCCCTGAGTGTCTGGTAAATAATTGTGAAAGAAAAGGCAATGGTGACTGGGGGAATCAATGAGTGAGAAGAGGGAAAGAGAATGACTAGGTGGGAGGGTAGGTTGGAATGGGATTATTATCTGGCTCAGATTGAAATCAAAGCCAGAGAAGAATTAAGAGGCAAGGATGAGAATCCTCTTTCTGATCCTTGTGCCTGCTTCCATGGCCTGCCAATTTACTACTGATGTTTAGCTTTGATTATGCAAATTGGCCCTTAAAAACACAAGAAGCTGCCTTATACCATATGAGATCATTTGTCCATCTAGCTTAGTATTGTTTACTTTGACTGGCACTGGCTCTCAAGCAGAGAAAAGGCTCTCCCCTATTTTGATCCTACCTTAAATTTGAAATGCTGTGGATTTATCCTGAGACCCTCTGAATACAAAGCACACACTCTGCTGCTGAGCTATGCTCACCTTACCTTTTGCCCCTTCAAGGCCCACTTTTGAGACAACATCGACTTGACGTTTCCAAGTTGACAAAGCAACTTTTGAGGCTCAGCAATCCGCAGGACTGTTTTTAAGCGGTCCGCTCATCTAACCCTTCTAAATTTGTCTGTGCAAAATATGAGTTTGGTTGTGTCAGTTTGGAAATAGCTAGAACCTTCCTTGTCAGAGGGTATTAAGAACTCAGCATTCGGATTGGCAAGTCAAAGGTTTCCCTTGAAAAGCTGAATACAAATAGTGACATTGCCTCCAAATTTGTTCCTGGAAGAGAGTTTTCTAACAGGGGCTGCTTCTGCCTCTGCTCTTGTCAAAACAAACAGCAAAGTGTAAAAGGACAAACTGTCATGATGAAACGGAAAGCATATAATTCCCTACGTACCAACAGCAAATTGTGTGAACTAAAGTGAATGTCGTGAGAGAGCTGGGGGTGGGGGGAAGTGACGTAAACCCTGGGGCACTTTGAAGGGGGCATGTATTAAATAGAAGCCAAGGTCATCACCCAAAGGAAATAAATATGCACAGAAGGAACATTATGGATATATGAAGGACGACCTTCAAGACTGAAGATAACTGGCATGATCAGGTTTGTCACAATGTGCCTTGAAAGTAGGCTGGCATGATGTCTAAAGAAACTCATTACAGTGGACGCTCGGGTTGTGAACATGATCCATGTGGGTGGCACATTCACAACCCGCAGCGTTCACAACCCACAGTGCTGCATCTGCGCATGTGCGGGTTGCGATTCAATGCTTCTGCACATGTGCAAAGTGTGATTTAGTGCTTCTGCGCATGCATGACTGCAGAAACCTGGAAGTAACCCGTTCCGGTACTTCTGAGTTTTGATGCATCCGTAACCAAAAAAAACGCAACCTGAAGCTCCTGTAACCCGAGGTATAACTGTCTTTTGTTGTTGAATTATCCAAAGGTGTATTCACAGGAACAATCAGAAATAATGATTCACATCTACATTAGTGGTGGGCAACCTCAGGCCTGTGGTCTGAATGTGGCTCCTCTGGGCTTATCAGGCCCTCAGAATGCTCCCAAAGCCACACCCACTCAGCAGGCCACACCCCTCACCACTCCTACTGGGTCTTCCTTGAGTGACTGTGCTTGACTTGAACTGCGACCATGCCTCTTCTTCACATGAATGGCTGAAAAAGAGATGAGAGAGAATCTTCGGGAGAATAAAAGGCTAAGGAATAAACCCTGGACAAATCTGAAGTGGCGGCCCTAAGAGGGTTGGATGGCACCTTGTACACCTCCTTCCGGCAACTCCGGCAACCACGCTGGTGCCAAATGTGTTGCTCTGCTTTCATTTGGACCACATCAGTCTTGTCGTCTGGGCAGCCTAGGACCTTGGTGCTGCTAACACAGCAAAAACAAGGCAGCAGGCAGTAGTAATGAGTTACTGGTCTCTGCAGCAGTAGCAGACATTGTGACTATCCAGAGGTTTGACTTCACCCCTGGAGGAGCACTCCATTGTCTCTTGAGACAGGAAAAGGAAGGGATCGGATTGTTTAGCTCTTCTACCACACTTTTTGAAGTCTTCTCCAGATGACCTATTTATTGTGCACCCTTACTTGCTTGCACAACTCTTACACAGAGGTTAGATTATATCTGGACTTTACAGAGCATTCATCATGATTTGCTTGCACAAAGCTTACGTGAAGATCAGATTCTATCCGGTCTTCATTCTGAGTTGTTTGTTGGAACATGGGGCAACAAGTTTATGCAATTGAACTGGATTCAATATCCCTGTATGCACTTGAATCCCTCCTGCAAGATTCTGAGAATCTGGAGGCAACTTCAGCCCTGTGAACTAGCTGTTGATACTTCCAGTGCTGACGCAAGCTACTCTCAGAAAGAAGGATTTCAATCCTTGTTTTCTCTGGCTTCTGTTCAGCCAAGAATGTGGAGCTGATGACTCACTGGCCTCCAAGCCAATTAGATTCACCAGCGATGCTGAGCTATCATCCACCCACCCACCTGAAAGTTATTTTAATTCTAATTGAAGATCAATCACACACCATGGACAGCTCCAAGCCCACATCTAGAAGATTGCTTCACTCACTCACTCAGCCACCTGACCTCATTATACAAAGCAAATATCGCTGCCATCTAATGAGCGGTAATTAAAATATACTTTTAATCAGAACTTTCACAAGTCAGAGTGTACTTCAGACAGCTTAAACAACCTTAAAGACTAACACATTTATGACAGCAGAGACTCTCGTGGGCTGGAGCCCCCTTCATCAGACGCATGAAGTGTTATCCTAGGGTTACGCGTAGTTGTTTGGGGCAGAAAGGCAAGGTCAGATGGAAGTCAACCGCATCAGTGCTTAAAAGTAAGCAAAGTGCAAGAAGCACAGTGACCGTTCTTGGTAACTGATGGCAAAACAAAACATCCTAACATTGATTTGAGGATAAAATAAACATACTAGTGTTGCTAAGCGATTTAGCACCTATTGTCTGGCTTTAATTATCTTTTTGGTTGTATATGTCTTTATCTTTGTAAACTGCCATGGATATTTGCCCTTTAAAGTGGGAGGTGTGTGTGTTGTCAGTTTTTTAAAAATGAATAGTGCGGGGAGCAGGAAATATTTATCATGATTCAAATCACAGCTGATAGAACTGAATCTATCAATAAATTGTAAATCAGCATTTAATTTTTTTTTACACTGGAGCCTCCTAAGGCAAATTCGTGTATTGTCAGAACCCAATGGGTTCAATGGCGGGTGGAATTGCCAAAGTAATTTTTCCTGGAGTCCTGCTCCCTTTCCGCCCCACTTTTTAATTTTTAATTTTGCCACACAAAAGCTGAATGTGCACAAGTTAAATGTGCATAAGTTTCAGGCTTAGTGCACACACAAACACAGAGAGAGAGGGGGGAGAGAGAGAGAGATTTAATACAGTTCTACAAGTAAGACAGGAGAAGACATTCTGCCATCATTTTAAAAGCTGCAGGAGATTTTGTATTTTCTTGGGTCAGGGTTTATTTTGTATGCTAACTATATAAACAAAGGGCCATAATAAGCTCTGCTGATCTTCATATTCAGCAACCTCCAGGCAATAAGAGCCTTTTGAAAAGACCACTGAATAATACAGAGTTCATATTCACCCATCATGAGTGGTGATGAGCTAATATTTAGCACATAATTATGGTCACCTCTGCTAATGATACGGGAGCCAATAGAAATGTCACTGTGTAGGCAGGGACATGGTAAGAGGACAGGCTGAAGGGGGCAATGAGAAGCCTTTTCCCCCACACACAGGTGCATTACTAATATACGGCCTCTGTGTACATTAATGATATAGCAAAGAGCAAGGAGGGAAAATATTCTAGAAATAATCAGCATCGTATTTAATATGAATCATACCCATTCTTGGATTTGGTTATGGGAACTTCCAACCAGAGTTGCTAAACTGCAGCTCAGAGACAGGGCACAGGATTTGCTGGTCATAAATTGCATGTGTGGTTTCTCCATTTAAAAGAATGGGAAAGAGGACCCGTTTTGAGAGAAGGGGATTCAAGATGTTGCCGATATCTTTGGTGAGCTAGGCAGTCTTAGGTTTAGGTGGGCATCATATGTCAGTTCGCTGCCGAAGCTACAGAAAATGTTTGAGGTTAGAGCTGCTTGAGGCTGGAATTAATGAGGAAGTGGAGAAGCAAGAGTGGTGACTCCATAGCTTGGACTTGCCACAGTCTACTCAGCACTGGCTACATTGAGAAGCAAAGGGTTGTGCTAGCCATGAAGACTGCATCATGGAGGGTGAGGCCATAGCCTCCAACATTTCTCCGATGAAAATAGGGACGTCCCATTCCATAACGATAATTTTATTATCACACGTCTTACTGGGTTGCCCCAGCCACTCTGGGCAGATTTCAGCATATATAAAAACAAAATAAAACATTAAAAAAAAACTTCCCTATACATGATTGCCTTCAGTCAGCTCAGGCATCAAATAACTCCATACCCTCCAACATTTCTCCAGTGAAAATAGGGACATCCTAAGATCAAATCAGAAACCAGGATGGCTTCTCTAAATCAGGGACGTCCCTGGAAAATAAGGACACTTGGAGTGTCTATAAGTCTATCAATGGCTGCCGGCCTCAATGGCTATAGGCAGAAATGCTTCTGAAGAGCGGTTCCTGGGAGCCACAGAAGAGAAGAGTGCTCTTATGCTCAGGTCACACTTGCTGGTTTCCCAAGGGCAACCTGTGAGAACAGGATGTCAGGCCAGATGGGCCATTGGCCTGATCCATGAGACTCTTCCTACATTCTTATTTGCCATCCTAAAGGGAAAAGCGACAGAGACCTCAGCCAATCAGACACCATCTTATCAGGTGGAGGGCGAAAGAGGTTGCTAGGGTGCCCCATGTCGGATTGGCTGACATAGCTGCTGTGGCAAAATGCTTCGATGAACAAAGAAGCTGGCTGCAGTCTTGGCTCCTGGCATAGGGTTTCCCTTCCCAACAGACAGTGGCTCACCACCACTGTCGTCCATTGGTTCTCTGGCATTGTTGGGTGGTGGACTGCAGGGTCCCAGACACGAGGCCTTAAGTCTAATGGTGCCACCGTTGCCTGAGCAACAGTGAGGCTGGATGCTACCTGCCACCTGTGGCCCAACATCTTGACATTGTGACCCTTATTCCTGAGAAGGCAACTCATGGTGCTATGCAAAGTCAGCCTACTGACTTGAATGGATTGAGCCATAATTATTGTATCATGCATTTAATACACAGGGCTTCCCCCAGAGAATCCTGGGGAATGTAGTTTGCTGAAGGTGCTGGGGACTGTAGCTCTCTGAGGGGTAAACTACAGTTCCCAGGATTATTTGGGGGAAGCCATGAGCTTTGAATGTATGTGTGGATATGACCTGTGTGCATAACTTTTTTTTGGAGGGAGGGAAACCAAAAGAAATGAACTCTGGCTGTGCAGGAGCAAAGATGTTTTATAGCGCTGAGTGCTTTCCCCCTGTCAAACTTAACTTAGAAAGGTATAAAGGATAATGGGGAGGAAAGCATGACCAGAAATGCACCTGCATGAAGAATATGATAAAGGGATGCTCTTTCCACCAGCCAGTGAATCTTTAATCAGAATGCTCTTGTTTCCAGCAGTTAAGGTGCAAAGTAGATGTTCTGTTTTTCCAACAGTCACATAAATACTGCAATACATTCCCCCTGTGCCGATTGTTAGAGAGACCCTACATCTTTTAAAGCTGGCAGTAAAAGAGAATCAAAAGCTAACTGGATTACTCTGGCCAAGCCAATCCTTTCCTCCCCTTGCTTCTTGTTTAGACCTAAGCTTCATGCTGTGTCAACCAGTGTGAAATGAGTCAGGAGAAGGGGGTCAGCCTGCTAGCGAAAAGTATTTCACTAGTGCATCATGCAAAGTTTCACTTTAGAAGTTCAGGACCACTTATGACAGCAGATATCATCCATCTGAGAAGGAAGGGTGTTTTGATGCCTTCTCACCCCACAGGGGGGAAAGCCGTAAACAAAGGCCTCCTTCACAATCTTTTCTGGTTCGGTTGGTGCTGCTGCCATTTCCTTGTCCCCTTGGTTTCACAGTAGCATCATTTTGAATACTCCCATAAAAACCAATGCCTCGTTGAAAGGAAAAAACCAGTGAACTGGGCTAGAACCTTCCTGTCTTTTATTTTTTTTAATTTTTCTCTTTTCCCTCCCCCTGACTGTGGCACACTCACCTGCCCCGCACCTGATTTTATATATAAGACTAAGCATGGGTTAGGTAGAGATGGACGCGGGTGGCGCTGTGGGTAAAACCTCAGTGCCTAGAACTTGCCGATCGTATGGTTAGCAGTTCAAATCCCCACGGCGGGGTGAGCTCCCGTCGTTCGGTCCCAGCTCCTGCCCACCTAGCAGTTCGAAAGCACTCTTAAGTGCAAGTAGATAAATAGGTACCACTTTATAGCGGGAAGGTAAACGGCATTTCCGTGTGCTGTGCTGGTGCTGGCTCGCCAACTGCACCTTCGTCACACTGGCCATGACCCGGAAGTGTCTTCGGACAGCGCCGGTTCACGGCCTGTAGAGCGAGATGAGCACGCAACCCTAGAGTCGGACACAACTGGCCCGTACGGGCAGGGGTACCTTTACCTTTTTAGGTAGAGATGAAGCTGGATTACCTACACAACCAAGTTTATCTCTCTGAATTTATCTATTCATTGCATTTATACCTCACCTTTTCCTCCAAGGAGCTCAATATGCTGTACCTGGTTTTCCTCTCCTTATTTAATCCCTGGAATAACCCTGCATGGTAGGTTAGGCAGGGACTGGTCCAAGGTCACCCAGTGAGTTTCATGGCTAAGCAGGGATTGAAACCTTGGACTCTGAACTCCTAGTCTGACATTCTAACCACTACACCACACTGGTTTCCTGTGAGGAACTTGGTCACATAGCCGATCCCAGCAAAAAGCAGGCTAGAAGTCGCTGTCCATCAGCTGATGGGTACTGAATGAAACCCTGCTGGATTGGTTGCATGAGAAGAGTTCCCTTTGGGAAACTCACTTGTAAATCCAGTCGCTGGAGAAAGCAGATGATGAGAGGTGAGTTCGGCCCCACAACATCATGGGAGGGGTGTTTCCACCCCAACCACGGCCTTTGGAAGCCTTCTAAGAACCTGTTTCAGGAGAGGGACTGAAAACAACATTATGGGTGTTTCTAAGACCAAGGGTGAAACTCTCATGCTCCCTTGCTATTTTCTCTGTTGAATGGTGTTAATGTAACCTTGTTATATATACAGTCCCTCCGAGTGTCCCTGTTTTCTAGGGACAGTCCCAGATTTACAGAAGCCTTCCCGGTTTCTGATTTGATTCCACAATGTCCCGCTTTTCTTAGGAGGTCCCTATTTTCATTGAAGAACTGTTGGAGGGTATAGAGTTATCTGACACCCAAGGAAGCCCTGTATAGGGAAGATTTTAAATGTTTAATGTTTTAGTGTGTGTGTGTGTGTGTGTGTGTGTGTGTGTGTTGGAAGCCATCCAAAGTGGCTGGGGGCAACCTAATCAGATGGGCAGGGTAACAACAACAACAACAACAACAACAGACATCCCTGTTATCATCTGAGAAATGGTTGGAGGGTATGTATTTATAGTACTGAAATACTGTTGCATCATATGCAGTTATAGTTGCTGTTATGTTGCTCCTTTATTGTGCTATTATGCAATTGCTTTTCAGTGTTTGATTTTGAAATGCATCCCTCTTTTTTTGTTGTAAATCATTTGAGCCTGATTTTTGTTTCTGTAAAAGAGGTGTAAAATGAACCCAATGTGACCAAATTCCTTGTAGGGAACTTGACTGGGCCGCCGATCCCTGAAGAAAGCAACGTTGCCAATGCTACTATATTCAGCAAGCACAGGACTGGCACAGCTGGCTGTTGGCCTCATGCAAGAGTCATTGACAGGTGGGCAGGACAACAGCTGAAAAATCAACAACAACTGAAGTTCGTAGCAGGCAGAAAACTAAGGAGCCATTTCTGAGGCAGCCGGTACTGCCAATGGAGCAAAATGTGTCCATATGTTTTATTTACAGAGTTGCAGACCAGAGCAGTGAGGTGAAATTATCAAACCTTTGAACAAGTTGTAAAAACCCCACAGATAAAATCCCAGTCTCTTCAATTAGTGTAATTATGTGTAGCTATTAAAGTTCTGCAGTATGTGCTTTGCTAGAGGCTGGAATTGTGCACACTGTGGTATGCTGGCTGTTTTCCTTTTAAGTGTTTCCAAGGCAACAGCAGCTTTGCTCAGACAGCGAGGTGACATTCCTGACAGTTATATCAAGTGATGACCCTCAGTCCCTCTAACACCTGGCAGGCCTTCCAAGAGCTGAGGAGAAAACTCTTTGTCTGTGAGGCATTTATGCGCCGCCTTTCCAAATGCTCATAACAGTTTATAACAAATGGATACCAATTGATATATCTAAAGTTATACAATCAATTGGGGGGGGGGGTACCTAAAACTAAAAAAGGTGAAATCCCCAGGAAGACTACCTTAAAATCCAGTTGTCAACCGTATCAGCAAAATGCATGCTGGTCGTTGGGCAATTGGACAGCGTCATGCTAGCTGACACAGTGGGTCCCTTCAAACTCTAATTCTCTAATTCTGTAATTCAAAGTGTCTTCTGGGATCCTGTACACTTCCTGCCTTCAAGACCAGCTGGGAAGATTATCCTCAAATATATATCCTCTAGGATGTTGGTATATCACCCAGGGGCTACAGGTCCCTAACCTTATATTGCTGATTCACCAGGAAAATGCCTGTGCTAGACTAGCTGTGAAGGCTTTTTGGAGCCAAACTCAGAAGTCTGACCTAGCTTTCCAAATTTAAGGACACAAGGAAAGTCCCCAATCTACTGGTCTTGGGCTGCAGCAATGATGGCTGGGGCCCATTGGGATTGGCAGGGCAAAAGGCAAGGAGGCCAACAGTAGGTGGTGCCAGAGCCAGTGATGGGCAGAACCAACTCATTCTAGTTTTGTCCCCATCCTTCTTCTCCACGCTGAGCGTGGAGAAGGCAACACTGAGAAAGGAGGGGAAAGGGACCTGTTTTATTCCCTGGACTGCTTGTAAATAAGAAGACAGGCAAGTAGTGGCTATCTGAGAACAGACTGAGGTTGGTGGGGCAATGCTCCATTCACAAATTTAATAATAAAAAATAAAAATAATAAAAAATAATAATAATAATAATAAAAATTATTTATACCTTGCCCTCCCCAGCCAGAGCCGGGCTCAGGGCGGCTAACACCAGTAAAATTACAATAGAAACATAGGGGGGCAAACAAAAAACCCCAATTTAAAATACAGGTTAAAATGCAATTTAAAATACAGCCTCATTTTAAAAGTAGCCTATAGATCAAAACCATAAGGAGAGGGAAACATAAGGGTCAGACTGAGTCCAAACCAAAGGCCAGACGGAATGGCTCTGTCTTGCAGGCCCTGCAGAAAGATGTCAAGTCCTGCAGGGCCCTAGTCTCTTGTGACAGAGCATTCCACCAAGTTGGGGCCAGTACTGAAAAGGCCCTGGCCCTAGTTGAGACCAATCTAACCACCTTGCAACTTGGGGCCTCCAAGGTGTTGTCATACCAGGAGAGGCGGTCCCATAGTCTTCACTAGGCTGTGGATGAGGCCCAGCCATGCTGATAGGTTGCCCTGCAAGGGCGGCTGGAGTGATGGATTGGAGCTTCCACTCCTCACCACAGTAGGAATGCTGACTGCTGCTCCTGGTGTGGTCCCAACAGGGGATGCTAGAGAAGTTATTCTGTTGTCAACTCTGATGTCAGCTGACCTGCTGTGCATCTCTTGGACTAACATGCCAATCAGAACATAAAAATCTTTCAGGTATATCTCCCAGGATTTACATCACCAGGTGTAGAATCCTAAATTCCTCACTACATCAGATACAATCCCAGATTTGAAGAGTTGGAAGGAACCCTGAGAATTATCGAGTCCAACCCCCTGCAATACAGAAGTCTGCAGCTATCCCATACAGCAGTGGTTTTCAACTGGCCTCTGTCCCTCTTTCCTTCCCTCCCTCCTCTGATGCCCTCTCATGTCTCTGCCTCCCAAAGGCTTGCACAGCTGTTTGTTGCAGTAGCCCTGGTTACAGGCTCCCCAGGTGACTGGTGCCTCTGGGGCTGGCCAGGGGGTGCTGACTGCCAGGAACTGGGGTGGCTCAGAGACTGGGGTGGCTGTAGTGGCAGGAGGTGGCAGAGGGAACACCCCACAAGGGAGGGTGTTTGAAAAAGGGTGAGAGGCTGCCAGCTCTGCAGGCAAGGGGCAACATAACTGGGTTCCTGAGCCCCACAGGATTGCCACAGAAAAAATCTAGTTGGTCAAGGGAGCTGTGGACTCTAAAAGGTTGAAAACCTCTGCCCTAGAGGGACCAAACCTGCAACCTTGGCATCAGCATCATGCTCTAGGCAACTGAGTGATCCATGTGTGAGGAATTATCCTAAATTGGCAGGTGATAGATAGATAGATGCTCTGGTTAGCCAGAAGCGGCTTAGTCATGCTGGCCACATGACCCGGAAGCTGTACGCCGGCTCCCTTGGCCAATAAAGCGAGATGAGCGCTGCAACTCCAGAGTCGGCCACGACTGGACCTAAAGTTCAGGGGTCCCTTTACCTAGATAGATAGATAGATAGATAGATAGATAGATAGGATGGATGATAGATAGATGATAGATAGATGTTGGGGGAATGAAGAGGACTGGTATCAGGAGCAAACAGACAGTGATGATGACATAAAAGCAAACTACCGTATTTTCCCCTCTATAACACGCAGATTTTTTCTCCTAAAAAGTAAGGGGAAATGTCTGTGCGTGTTATAGAGCGAATGTGTGGTCCCTGGAGCCATTTGTTCCAAGTGCATGGCAAAAATATATTGCGCCCTCGCGGAGGAGAGGAGGCTGCTGCTTTCCTGCATTCTGCCTCAGGGTCTTACTGCCCACCCTGTTCTATTTCGGTTGCTGTTTGCTCAGACGG
Organism: Podarcis gaigeae; assembly: GCF_964106915.1. NCBI lineage: Eukaryota > Metazoa > Chordata > Lepidosauria > Squamata > Lacertidae > Podarcis > Podarcis gaigeae. The sequence goes on from NC_139688.1 coordinate 16,325,942, forward strand.
AACAAAGAGCAGTGAAATCCCCTCCCCTCCAGGCAACCCCTCCCCTCCAGGCAAGTAGAGAGGAAAGCAGAGCGTCCCTGCTCCGGTGCTGCTGCTGCTGCTGCTGCTGCTGCGTCTGGGGACTCGGCAGGCAGCGGAAAACATGCAGATGAGAGAGAGAGAGAGGGCTGGCTTGAGTGGGTGGGTGGACTTTTGCCTTCCTCCCCCCCCCCCTTTAAATCCCTCTCCTGCATTCTTAGCCAGCTGCTTCTCCGCACACCCCTCTCGTGCTCCTTGTCCCTTCTATATTTTTCCTTCCCTCCCCACTTAAAATGTGGTTACAAAGCACGGATCCACATGGATCCTCAGGATCTTTGCATTGGGTCACCCCAAATTCACCATCAGATCACATAGCAATGATCTGATGCAAAAACAGGGCTGCAATGGTGCAAAAACGTGGTTACAAAGCATGGATCCACATGGATCCTCAGTTTCTTTGCATTGGGTCACCTCAAATTCACCATCAGAACACATAGCATGTCCATGGCTACAGCCTGCCCCCCAAAAATCACGCACCCACTGTTGCCTGGGGCTGCAATGGTGCAAAAACGTGGTTACAAAGCATGGATCCACATGGATCCTCAGGATCTTTGCATTGGGTCAGCCCAAATTCACCATTAGAGCACATACCATGTACATGGCTACAGCCTGCCCCCCAAAAATCACACACCCACTGTTGCCTGGGGCTGCAATGGTGCAAAAACGTGGTTACAAAGCATGGATCCACAGGGATTCTCAGGATTTTTGCATTGGGTCACCCCAAATTCACCATCAGATCACATGTCTGTGGCCACAGCATGAAGCACAAAAATTATACATCCACTGTTTCATTCAGAATGTTTTTTCCCTTGTTTTCCTCCTCTAAAAACGATGTGCGTGTTATAGTCAGGTGCGTGTTATAGAGCGAAAAATACGGTAGTTACAGTGACAATTTGCCTTTCAGGTGTCATAAAACTCTTTGTTGGTTTTGCTATGGTTTATATCAGCTTTGTTAATTTCACTAAACATGCATGCTGACTGTGCATGCAAATGCACATGGGCTTTAGGGCCCCAGCCCGATGAGCTCAACAGCACCCTCACTTATGGAATGCTCTCAGCCCACCAGGATCAAACATTCATATCCGTTGGGCACCAGGTGAAGGCAATGTCCTCATAGAGAGAGGTGGTTTGGGAGACAAGGCCATTGCTGAAATATGAAAGGTCCCATCTGTATTGGTGTTCTTCCAGCTTTTGAAGACATACCTGTTTACACAAACATTCACTTCATCTCTCAACTTGAGTCTTCTGCTTTCATTATTGCATTATTTTAAAGGGATTCTTTTCTTGTACGTATATTTCAATTGAGGATGTTTATGTTTTAGTGGGATTGTTTTATTATGTGTTTTAATTGGGTGTTGTGATTATGGATGTTTCCATTTTAATGTTTGCATAATTGATTTTTATACTTGTAAACCACTTAGAAGCCCATTTTGGCATGAGCGTCTATGAATTGATGGTGGTGATGTAGGTACCAGGCTCTGAAGGGTTATTATCTCCTTGAATAGTGCCTGGAAAAATAGCTCAAACCCTTCCTGATGGTCTAGAGATGCAATCAAGTCTTATTTGAATATGATTTGCATTTTAATACAGATTTTAGAACATTCATATTACACACACCAAAATAATTTAAGTGATAAACTGCATGCAGCTTCATTGTGTGAGAGTTTTACTTTTAAATCAGGCAGAAAATGTAGTAACATCAACCTCCACAATCTCTCTAGAATGGTTATCTATCACTACCCCATCATTGTAACTACCAGATAATTCTCTTAAGGGGTGATCACAACATCGTTTACTTCCCCAGGGATCCTGTGGAATTTCTTACATCTCAAACTCCAAAGGGAATTCAGCAGTCTGGCTGAATTCATCTCAGGAGGTGGGAGTTCTAATTGTCTAAAGCAAATGTTGCTCCAGGTTTCATTATTACTGCTGAGGGTGTGTGTGTGTGTGTGTGTGTGTGTGTAGAAATCCTGGATACATCATGGCTGAAATTCCAAATTCTAATTGTTCAGATAGACTGTCCCTGTTGCTTGAGGCTCGATTTCAAGTCAGCTTAGAATTTGTGCTTCACAGGACCTACTGACTGACTGATGGCCACATGGGATACATTGCAATAGGCTATGGGCATGGAACGAGGGAGAATCTGCAAAAATGCTGATGGTTATATCTTTATCTCTTCCTCCTTAAAAATATGCCTAATCACTCTAAAATTGGAAAAATCATAATTCAATATTATTTCAATAAATACAAATATATTGTATGGCACCCTGGTCCACTTTTTTCTTACTTGACTGGCAGGTGTCAAACCTCTATGACATCAAACCTCTCTTGCCATTTTGTGAGAAAAGTTATTGAGGTGGCATGCCAAGTCACTCTTGTAAAATATCCAAGTATAATAAACAAAGCTATATTCATGTGTTTGCACATTTTACTTATGCCATATTTAACTTAGATTTTCTTTTTCATGGTATTAAACCTACTCTATTTATGCTTTACTGTTATGCAATCTCTTTAAAATGTTCCGAAGAATACAACCTTAGATTTTAGGACAGTTCATTAATTTTCAGTAGAGGGTGAATTTCCATGATCACGCTCGTAAAATTATTAGAATTTTAAAACGTTTGCTGATTTCAGCAGATTGCAAAGGAGCCCGTGCCTCTGTTCTCAGCAAAATATGTACCTTACAGCAAAACACACACACACACAAAGGAACAAATGACTTTCTCCCCCGCTCAAAATGAATTTTCTGTTCCAGTAATCAAGGCCCAAATCGCTAATGCTAACGCATCACTTTTGGTGTGTGTGTCTTCATTGTGTCTTCAGCACAAAGTTGGCATTATTAACATTTTTATGTGTGACTGAGGACTGATCTAAAGAATTTCACAGTTGCAGTAATGAAACAATTAACTCCCGAGATGTTGGAGTTGTCGACTCGTTTCACAGCTGAGGTTATATACTCCATGGGAGAGCTTGCATGGAAATAAAACACCAGGGGTATTCTGGAAGAACCGTGAAGGAAACAGTTGCCCTCTCCAGGGTTAAGAGATTGAGCTACAAACCAAGAAATGCCCTCCCCAAGCTACCAATGCAGGTTGGCATGAGTGGGCAATGGCCAAGAGAAGGCCCTCTGACCCAGGCCACTAGCACCACATTCACACCTTAAATTAAATAGCAGTACAATGCCCCACTAAACCAGGGCTCAGCAAACTTTTTCAGAAGGGGGCCAGTCCACTGTCCCTCAGACCTTGTGGGGGGCCGGACTACATTTTGAAGGGGGGGGGATGAATGAATTCCTATGCCCCACAAATAACCCAGAGATGCGTTTTAAATAAAAGGACACATTCTATTCATGTAAAAACACGCTGATTCCCAGACTGTCCGCGGGCCAGATTTAGAAGGCGATTGGGCTGGATCTGGCCCCCGGGCCTTAGTTTGCCTACCCATGCTCTACACAGTCACTAAAGCAAGCACCCTGAAACTCGGCCCTCCAGCTGTTTTGGGACTACAATTCCCATCATCCCTGACCACTGGTCCTATTAGCTAGGGATGACGGGAGTTGTAGTCCCAAAACAGCTGGCGGAGCTGTAGTTTGTTAACAGTGCTGAGAGCTGTTGGGAGACCCTTATCCCCGTCACAGAGCTACAGTTCCCAAAGTCCCATTTTAAGGGGGACATCCTAGAATCACAGAATCACAGAAGCCAATCATGTTTGATTACCAGATGTCCTGTTTTTTGGTTGAGCCCTCGTGCCAGAGTGCAGAACCAAAGACTCGCTCTGGGCTCAACAGCAGGGTCACACCACAGAGCTAAAGGCCCAGGCCTTTGGCATAACCTCTCAAATCCAGAGCACTGGTGTCCTAATCTCATGCTCTCACCACATTTTCTTCAGTGCGAGAGCGTGGCATAGGTCATGTGACTCACCCAGGAGAGACCCATGTCTCAGTTTCACATAAGAAAAAGTTGGACAGCATGGAGTTCCCTGGGAAGAGGGATTTGAGGTGACTCTCAAAATTGTAGGTCTTGGAGGGGAGCAGGGATCTCCTAAGATCCCTCAGCACTCTTAGCAAACTACAGTTCCCAGCATTCTTTGGGGGGGAAGCCATATCTATTTAAAGCAGCATCTTATGGCTTTAAATGTATAGTGCTTGGCTGTTCTCATACTGCATTTTTCCAAGATATGTATGTGGAAGGCAAGTCTTAAATAAATAATTTAAAATAATTAATCATCATCGTGATTATAAAATTCAGTTTCTCGTGATGCACAATTAGGGTGCAATTCCTCCCTCCCCCTTTAATATGCTAGTTTGTGTCATACTTTTCTTCATGTGTTTTCTGTTATCAGGGTAATTAGGGAGGAATTGTGTGTGGGTTGACTGTTCATCTGTGCCCGAAAACAAAAGGACAATAGAAGCCTAAGGATGTCTGTTCAGAAGTAAGTCCTGCTAAGTTTAAAAAGGTAAAGAGACCCCTGACCATTAGGTCCAGTCACGGATGACTCTGGGGTTGCGGCATTCATCTCACTTTACTGGCCAAGGGAGCCAGTGTACAGCTTCCGGGTCATGTGGTCAGCATGACTAAGCCACTTCTGGCAAACCAGAGCAGTGCACGGAAATGCCGTTTATCTTCCCGCCAGAGTGGTACCTATTTATCTACTTGCACTTTTTGGGGTGCTTTCAAACTGCTAGGTTGGCAGGAGCAGGGACTGAGCAACGGGAGCTCACCCCGTCACGAGGATTTGAACCGCCAACCTTCTGATCGGCAAGCCCTAGGCTCTGTGGTTTAGACCACAGCACCACCCGCGTCCCCCTGCTAAGTTTAGTTGGACTTAATTGCATACAATTGTAACCACAATAGCCTTCTTGCCAGTCATCCTCATCATTTTATTTGCATGCCACCTTTCCATAGTTAAAACAATGCTCAAGGCGGCTTGCAACATGACAGGATTTACATAATTACCAACATAACAAAAATAAATAAATAAATAAAAAAGTACACAACCAAATGGAAAATAATTTCCACAAAAATCATAAAATCTAAAACTCAGAATACAGCATTAATAGCAATCACAATTTAAAATGACATAGATAAAAAATAAAAGCAATTTTCAAACCAAAACCAAAACGGAGCCCTCTCTGCCCAGCAGCAGCAGCAGCAGCAGTCCTTTATGGAGTCTGTCAGGCTCTGACCCAAGTGAGGTGGAGAGAAGCAGGGCAAGGCCCTTTGGGGTCCCAGCAGGTCAGTCCTGGGCAGCAGTTAAACTGAGGTTCCCAGGAAAAACTGAATTGCATTTTAGGCTCCTTCTAGACAATGTGGTATAATGGTCAGACTGTTAGACTAGGATCTGGGAGACCAGTGTTCAAATCTCCTGTCGGTCATGAAGCTCACTAGCTGACCTTGGGCCAGTCCCTGCCTCTCAGACTAACCTACCTCATAGGGTTGTTGTGGAGAGTAAATGAGGAGGGAAAGAAGGACCATGTATGCCACCTTGAGCATCTGGGAGGAAAAGGTGGGATATAAATGAAATATATATATATTCTAAAGATTGCTCTCCTTCTCAGATGTAAGCACAGCTGTTCCATTCAAACAAACACACACGCACACACACACTTGAAGAAAATTCCTCAGTGTGCAATGCATCAGATTCATGAAGATTTCATGCAAATGTTGTTATACCACCAGGAGTAAGTATTTTCTGTTAAATAATTCACCTTTACTAACAAGACTCTTACCTCCCTCCCTTTTCATTGTCGCTGCAGGCTCCCTTCATAATCCTTTAAAGAGAACACAGATTATTACATTCAAATGAGCTCTCTCAGCATCCCACTTCATATGAGTGACTGCAGTGCAGGCATTGAAACATTGATGGACGCCATGTAGATTCATTGCCTCCCGTTTTAATTTCATTACCTGCACTAGGGGGAAAGCCTTGAAAGAGGGCAAGCCAGCCAATATTTTGGCCATCAGCAGCCTTCAACAGAGCCATAAAACATAAGTACTCATGAGGTAGTTTCCCCTTTTATTTACAAGTTCGGCACAATGCAGCGGCACCGCGCATGTAACGCTGTGTAGCGATAAAATATTGTCATTTACTGGGCACTTGACACCATACGAATGCCAGGAAATTTCAGTAAAATCCTTAGGCCTGGCTTTAACAAAGAGTTATAATCACCCATAAAACGGGAGCTGCTGAACTTGTAGTGTCCCCTTGTTCGCTGCCCGCAGTTTTCAGGAGAGGAACTCTCAGTGGGGGAAGAGAGAGAACACCATTGGACTTTCTCGTAGCGAAAAAGAGGTTGAATGGTTGCAGTTCCTGCAAACTCACGATGAGTGAATGCAGATGACCATTTACTAAGGGGTCATTTTCCGCTGTCAGGGTGTAGTCCCACTATATCAGCCTGCCTCCTCACATTCTTGTGTGAGGAGAACTTTGCTGCCAGGAGCTGGAGTCAAGCGTAGGTCAGCAATCCAAGAAAAACATGGCACCAGTGAAGTTAACTCTTCCTTCAAGAAACCAAAACAGTGCAAGCCTAGTGATCCCAGCAGCTCTTCAACAAAGCAGTTGTGAAGACTGAAGGTTCCCACCTTCCCACCACTTCCTAAAGCTCCTCCTCTCCTGGGACTTTCCCAAGCAGTCACAAACTGTGCCCTGCGCACAACCACCCTCTGCTCTGCCCTCTTCATTTCCAGAAAATCATAGGGAGGGGAGCCGGTTGCAGCAGGAGGGGGGACTCCCTGGCTTCTTCGGCAGCCTGCCTGCCTGCCTGCCTGCCTGCCTGCCTGTCTCCTGGCCCCACTCCCCTCCAGCCTCCACTTCTGCCTCGGAGTCTGAACTGTCCTCTGCCACAGCCTCTTCCTGCTCACCAAGCTGTGTTACCTCTTCTGCTTCTGACACCATCTCCCTGCAGTCTACTCCTTCTTCTCCCTCTGACCACTCATCATCATCCCACAGTCAATCCCCTGGCTCTTCTTCCCTTGGGGGGTTCCCCATCTGGTGCCTCCCACCACTCCTGTTGTAAGCACAGACCTTCAGTACTCTGGACAGCTCCCAAGGAGGAAGCAGCTGATTCCAAAAAGGGGGTGGGTGTTTACATCAGCCTTCCTTAATGTGCTGCCCTCCTGAGGAAGGCCTGCAGGTCAGTAGTGGTGCATCTGTCTAGTATGCAGAAAGACCCAGGTTCAATTCCAAGCATCTCCAGGTAGGGCTGGGAATATTCCCAGTCTGAAACCTTGGAAAGATGCTGCTAATCAGGCTAGTCCGTAATGAGCTAAACTGACCAATGGGAATGACTCCATTTTAGGCAGCTTCCTATCTTCCAGATACATTGGATTCCAACTCCCAACAGTTCTTCTCAGCATAGCCAAAGTTTAGGGATGATGGTACATGTGTTCCAAAATAACTGGCGGGGAGGCACCAGGTTAGGGAAGTCTAACTTATAGCCTTGGGCTTGACTACTCAAAACCCAACTGTTTTGTGAGCCACCACATTAGTTACTCCAGATATACTTGACTAATTCTCCAAGGACATGGATTCTTCTGGTGTGAGCACATGGGTAAGTACCGTTGTTTATCCGCCACCTGCCCTTTTCCTCCTTTCCTCTTCCTGGCTTCTTTTTACTATGAAATCCTCCATGACCAACACAACACAACAGTCACAATCAGCATAACCATAGCTAGTGGGCAACGTGCTTTCAAATGTGGACATGGCTCTCTGGCCTTCATCTTTCCTCTTGAATGAGTGTTCGCCTCTCCCATTCAGAGCAGCCAGGAGATGTTGGAAGACTAGTGGTGTATCTCAGACACTATAATTTGGGGAAAGGCCATGGCTATGGAACAGAGCATCAGAGAAGGTCTGATCCACAGGATCTCCAGGTAGGGTTGAGACAGAACCCTGTTGGAAACCCTGGCAGGCTGCTGCCAGTCAGTGTGCACAATACTATCCCAGATGGACCAGTGATCTGACTCAGGATATGGCCACTTCCTATATTCTTAACACATCTACATTGGTTATATAAGTCTCCCCCACACTTTCAGGACCTTGCACCGCGACAGCATCTCCTGAAAATTAAACATGAGCTAAGGATCGTGTTAGATGGGGTGACATCCTGCCTTCGAAAACCACTCAAATTGAATTGGGGGCATTTTCATTTTGGAATGCCAGAGATAAGCTGTGAACTGCTGATCCAAACACTTTCCTTACCTCCGGAATGAACTCTGCCAGAGCAACATTGCAAACATCCAGGCTGTTCAGTAAAGTCAGAAGCAGTTCTGGTGTGTGTGTGTGTGTGTGTGTGTGTGTGTGTGTTCATTGTACTGTTTAAGCTTACAGCTACAATTTTTAGTGCATTGCTTACAATCTAATAACATAAAATACAATTGAAATTGATTTTTGCGTTTCTTTTCCTTGGGAAAAAAAAAAGATCTGCAAAACCACTGAAAGAGGGGAAATGCACTGAGTAAGGTTATATAACATTTCTTCAGTAATGAAATATTTTAGCTTCATGCAAGGTAGCTTCACAGTAGCTAATTTGTCTCGCAATCAATCAGAGTAAAAATAATGGCCGAGATGCAAAAAAAACAAAACCCTAGCTCCTGGAAATATTTCTGAAGGATATTGCAGGAGTGAGGTGAACAGCAAAGAAAAGGAACAGGAAAAGGAGTTGTGTGTAGGTTCAGGGAGAGAGCCAGCATTCTCTTCCCCTAAAAGCAACCCCCCCCCCCAGACCAAGAACACTTATAGACTGCCCACCCCAAGATGGGACAGCACTGGAGCAAAAGCAAAGCCAATGATGTGAGGAGATCACTCCATATCTCATGACAGAGGGGAGAAAGGATTTAGGTGCCTCAGAGGTCCTATGTCTTCTGAGGCACCACCTTTCCCTCTTGATCTACCTTCCTAAAGGTTTGGTGGGGAAGTCTTTCAGGGCCTCCAGGAGATAATTCAGGCTCTGACTCTACCACCAGTCCTCTTGAGGAAAGGATTTTTATCAAGTGTCAAAAGTGTGTTCTCATGCTCACAAAGGTCATAATGGGACTGAAGGTGGTCTCTGAAGGACTTACAATGAGACCTAAGTCCATAAGTTAAACACAGCATTTTGCACTGGGCCAAAACATAATAGAAGTGGGTCCTTGTAATGAGGCAACAGGTGTGTGCAATTGTCACCGCCAATATCTGAATCACTTCACTGACATGGACTGGAAAGATACCATTAGGCAGCCGAGGAGAGGAGTAAGTGGCTTGTGCTTAGCAAATCTGTTATGTCCCACTTGAGTTCCTCCTCCATTTGCCCAGTCTTCCTAGGAAAAGCAGAAAGGAAAAGCAACTCTCTGGGTCCATCTATGGACTGCTATGACATCAGAAGCCAGCAAACCAATCCTTTCCCTCTGACCTCTCACCTATTTGCATGTTTGAAAATACTGGGCTCTGAATGGTTGGTCTGGCCATGCTGCAGATTTCAAACATGCCCATCATTTGAATGGACATATCACCTACCAAATTACTATAGCTCATTTTATTGACCTCACTATTCAAAAATCTGAGGATGCTAGGGCGTGACACTAGTAGCAGTCATGGTGGTTTTTATTTATTTATTTAATTTTTATTTATACCCCTTTACTCAGTTTAAGAAATAACCACCACCGCTGAGAAGCAGCGGTGTTTCCTGTGAGACAAGCACCATTGTTGCAACACCTGTCCAAATATGGGCTTCTACGGGTTTCATTGCTGTCGCTGAGGTCAGGTATGCTGTCTGCACAGTGCCTTGGATGAATGGTCTGAGGAATGAAGGGACTCCATGCTTAACTTTTATTACCGAGAACACAAAATAAAACCAAATCGACTAGAAATTATTTTTCTCCACTTTATTGCAAAAGCTATCTCAGCAGTATATTATTTTGCTCTCTGTTGCTAATGATTACAGATGAGCACTAGATCAAAACTTGTCTGGGATAAATTAGTCCTAAGACGGTAGGTCATATCTAGGTTGCAGGAGACTATCTTTTGTGAACAAAGGATCTTGATTTTTCATTCTTGTCAAGTACGCAGGTGATTGATGTCTTTTCATTTCAAACGTTTGCCAAACTCAGGGTTAAGCACACAGATCTTCAAGGGTTCGGGGGCCCATCGCTAACCATGAAGTGACCTTCACAGGTCCTAGCAAACAGAGTTTACTAGATACGCCAAGGAAATGATTTCAAGAAAATGTTGTGTCAAAAAGTGTTCAATCTATTACAGAGGGGCGAGAATGTGGGGAAAGCTTTCTCTGTGATTGCCACCATCCTAAATCATGCCTGCACAGCTAGCCATTCCCCACTCCCTACCAGCCGTATTTAGCCCCACTTATGGTGGCCTCCAAGAGGTTTGATCAGACTTCTATGCTGTTGCCTGTTGGTGCCATAAAAGGGAGAAAAACACCAATCTGGTGATCATTGGGACTGGTTGGGGGGAAAGTAGAAAAGCCAACAATATGTTGGAACCAGAGCCAATGACACTATATTACCCCCATTTTCCTCCTTGCTGAGTTCATCCATCTAATCCTTGGTTGTATGTCAACCCGAATGAGAAAACCAAGCTTGAGATCTATTGACTTGACTGAATGTCTCTTTCACTTCCCATAGGGCAACCCTGCTTTGTACCATGAAAACTGGCCAGCAGGGACCAGCGATCAAAGAATCCCTTTCACCCTTTTCACAATCACTCTGATCCAATGTTGCTGGCTGCATGGTTATTGCAATCATGCCATGGGGCCTGTATTGAAACAGGTCAAGAATGTATCAAATGCCCCCTTTAAAAAAAAAAAAAAGCTACTGTGAAACCTGCCAGATAACTTGACTGTATTTTTTAGGAAATCACTCGAGGTAGTAAAACAGCACGAAACCATAAAACAGGCCGTGACTTGCTCTCAGTAAAGTCAATGAAGCAAACGGGCATAGCTCTATCATAGTCAAAATCAAGACCTGGTTTTTTTTATTTATTCTGGCTTAATCAAAGGTAGTGCTACTTTATGCCACTGGAAGACCTCCCCCATGGAAAGAAAAGACACTTAGGGTTGTCTGTCTCTAAAGGATGGAAGCAGTGGTCCTGTTCATACACTTATCCAGGCAGAAATGCAATTTAAGGAACAGAAAGGTGCATGCATGCTACATATACATGCCAATTGCATCATTGCCCAGATAACTACCTGGACCAGTGTTCCAGTTGAGCTGGGAAAATTCTAATAAATATTGCTTTGTCTCTGCAGTTGCACATGGTTTTATTCTGATGGAATTTCTCAGTTTTTTAAGATCTTGTTCAGATAATTATGAACTATGGCACCGTTACATATGCAACCTAGAAGGAAAGAGGACAGGAAATCATATATGTATGAAAGATTTGCCGGTTCCAGAATCAGGATAATCAATTCCTGTCCACCACTGTCCTTGAAAACCCAAGCCATTGGTCCACCAGGGAAAATTGGAGTGTGGAATCACGGTAAACGGGAGATTCCAAAGGACCTGGAATCCAGAACTCTTGCAATATATAGGCAACAGTAAGCAGGTGATCTATGTGCCTTCTCCTTCTGCTCTCCAGGAGATAACTGTTGATGGGCAATTTTGAAGTCCTTGTTCTCCCTTCTACTGATTCTTTAGGTTTAAACCAGACTTGGACCACTCAGGTCACATGGCCTCCTCACCAACCACAGTCACCTTCCTCAATGAGCAACAAACCCAAGTCAGGCCACTGCATTCCACAAACATGAGGAGCTGGAGATTGCCCTGGGAAGGCACCTACAGTGCAGAAAGCTGTGGATGATGATTTGTGCCAAAGCACATATTATCAGAGAGAGTAAAAGTGCCCCAGAGTGACAAACAAGGATGACCTGAAGTTGGTTTGTTTGTTTTTGACAATGTTGTAAAATGAGAGCTATTAACTGCCCTTCTATAATTCAAGAACTGAGTACAGCTCTGCCTTTAGCCACTAATTTAGGTCGGGAAGACTCTGCTGTTGTTGTTGTTGCTTATTAAATTTGTATACCGCCCTGTACCTGCAGGTCTCTGGGCAGTTCACAGGATAAAATCACAATATAAAAACACAAAATATATTATCAAAATGAACCCCCAGGCCTCTTCTCTAAAAAAATCACTTTTTAAAAAAGTATGTCTCTTGCCCTTTTACGCATGGCAATAGTAGGGAAATTGTTCAGGCAAGATTGTAACTCAATGAGAAGTACGTCTATTCCCACTTTCCAGAATTCTGTCCAGTTGAGTACAAAGCCACTGAAATAACTGGCAAGTAGCAAATGACTGACATTTTAAATGTTATTAATACAGAATTTCAAAAGATAAGAATGATGTAACTTTTGAGATATTGGGCTTCCTGTATTGGGGCCAAGGGCAGGAATCCTGGTGCGTTCCAGATGTTAGAGCCACAGAGCCATAAACTTATGGAGTTGGAAGGGACCCCAAAGCGGTTCTCAACCTGAGGGCCCCCAGATGTTGTTGGACTACAACTCCCATCATCCCTGAGCTCCGACCTTGCTAGCTAGGGATGATGGGAGTTGTAGTCCAACAACATGTGGGGACCCACAGGCTGAGAACTGCTATGCAGGAATATTCAGCTGTCCCTTGTGGGGATCGAATCTGCAACCTTGGCATTATCAGCCAGGCTGAGTCAGATTCCAGGTGGTGGAAGAGACCTTTCTCCACCTGAGACTCTTAGCAGTCAAAGTAGGCAATACTGAACCAGATGGGCAAACAGTCTGAGCTCAGACCCTCCAAGTGTCCCTATTTTCCATGAACTGTCTCAGATTTACAGAAGCCATCCCGGTTTTTTATTTGATCCCAGAACATCCCGCTTTTCCTTACAACGTCCCTATTATCATTGGAGAAATGTTGGAGGGTATGTGACCCCTGAGGCAAGGAGATAAGTAAACATACAACCTTTAGAAAACATCTGAAGGTAGCCCCGTATAGGGAAGGCTTTTAAAAAATGTTTTAATGTTTTTATATACAGTGGTACCTTGGTTTGCAAACAGTCTGGTTTGCATACATTTTTTGATTACAAACATGTCAAACCCAGAAGTGTGTGTCCCGGTTTGTGAACTTTTTTAGATTACAACTCTTTTTTTTTTATTATTACGAACAAAAAAAATTTGGAGGCTCCATTGGCAAAAGCACACCTTGGGTTACAACCTGTTTTGGTTTGCAAACAGACCTCCAGAACGGATTATGCTTGTAAACCAAGGTATCACTGTATGTTGGAAGCTACCCACAGTGGCTGGGTCAACCCTGTCAGATGGTGAGGTATTAGTATTAGTATTATTATTACTATTATTATTATTATTGAATAGGATGTCCCTATTTTAATCAGAGAAATGTTGGAGGGTATGTGAGCTGGGAGAAGGCAGTAAGACTGGGAGAAGGCAGTAAGGCAGAAGACTGCTAATATACAGTATGTGAAAGTCTGGCAGAGGCAAGGAAAGATGGAAGCCCTTTTATATCACAAGGGTGACTGGTTTTAGTTAAAGGTGTATTACGGCTGATCTTGCACAGCACTTTATTGGTTCAAATACTGCTGCGGTGTTGATTTCTGAGTCTTCTGCCCGACTGCATAAAAATGATAAAGAGACACATAGTCAATGTTAGATAAAAATCTCTAAAATTAGCAGTCAATAGTATGTGGAAGATAATAATTTAGTTTTGCCCTGAACAAGACATTTAAAATATTTTCAAGGACATCATGTCTTCAGGCTTTGAAAGATCAACTAATTATCAAATCAATGATCATTTTGGGGAAAGTAATGAAGTATGGAAAATAACCACTTCAAATTATATAAATCATTACTGTGAAGTATTTAAAACTGGTAAGTCATTAGCAAGGATATTTAATATGTGGGCATTAAATGCCTTAAAAGTTTTATTTTTTGGAGGGAGAAAAAAAAGCCAGTAGATTGTATATTAATTGTCACAAAATTTCTCTGAACGTAAGTAAATTGCCCTTTAAACTTTTTTCTTTTCTTTACAATTAATTTGTCTTTTGTTTGGTTTTGGTAAGGGCATTTCCCCTCTATTTAAAATGATTACCTTTCCTCCACAAAGTCCAAATTATTTTACCTCCTCCTGCTTAATAGTGTGATTTAGGGTCCAAGTATGTAAGAATATAAGAAGAGCCTGCTAAATCAGGCCAGTGGCCCATCTAGCCCAGCATCCTGTTCTCCCATTGGCCAACCAGATGCCTGTGAGAAACCCACAAGGAGGACCTGAACACAAGACCACGCTCCTCTCTTGCAATTCCCAGCAATTGCTATTCAGAAGCAGTAGAGGTAGAACACAGCAATCAAGGTTAGGGGCCAATGAAAGCTTTTTCTTCCATAAATTTGCCTAATATTTTTAAAAAAAGTTTTTACAGATGTAAACTCAAAAGTACAGACAAACGAATGAAAATAATCAAAATCACAGAACATACAAATGCCAGCTCCCTCAGCCTGAAGGCAGGGATGAACCCAACACCCCATAGTTGAATTTGACTGGACCTAATCTACCAGGGGTTTTTTTCCCTTTCCCTTACCTTAATGCAGAACCAATAGGCAGCAAGCTTTTGTTTTCGGAATGAAACCAGTTTCTCAAGAAGCACTTTTCAGGGGCAAAAAAATAAAATAAAAAATATGCACTAGATCTAGACAGTGTGTGGACTATGTAGAAGAAAACAAGTACAGTGGTATCTCAGGTTAAGTACTTAATTCGTTCCGGAGGTCCGTTCCTAACTTGAAACTGTTCTTGACCTGAGGTACCATTTTAGCTAATGGGGCCTCCTGCTGCTGCTGGGCCACCACCGCATGATTTCTGTTCTCATCCTGAAGCAAAGTTCTTAACCCGAGGTACTATTTCTGGGTTAGCAGAGTCTGTAACCTGAAGCGTATGTAACCTGAAGCGTTTGTAATCCGAGGTACCACTGTACTCAATTGATTTCAGAATGAAATGTCACATGTATGCAGTCTTGTGCTGTTGTTTTTAAAGAAACTTTCTCATATGGGAATACTTTTGGGGATACTTTTGTCTTAGATATAGATCTTCCAGGGGCTAATATTTGGGAGTGGGCTTGTAGACATAAATCACAATCCAGTACCAATCACCGCCCCGCCCCCCGTGCCATTGTTGTAACTAAGAAAAGCAAGAGTTGTAGCTGCACACTATATATTCATGTATAGTTTGACACTTGTTTCAATTTATGGGCCACTGCAACTTGAATGCCATTGGATTCAATGGGTGCTAAGCAGCCTCACTGAAATGAGTCCTGTTCCCTTAGCAGCTTAGTCCCAGAATATAGGGTCCATCACCATAACTCTTTGGTGGGGAGCAAGATTGCTCCAAAATATCAGTGGAAAGCTGATATTTGATAGATGACTATCAAAAGATTTATTTATTTAAAGCATCTCTTTCATCACCCATCATCAGGAATACCAGGGCAGTTTGCAATAACGCAATACAATTCATATAAAAACAAACATTGGGAAAGGCCATAAAATACATCACAACCTGCAGCAGATCAGTCAATTGCTACCCCAGCTCAGTGTTAACAATGCCTGGGTGAATAGACAGGCTTTTTGCAAGAGCTGAAATCCCAGAAGCTGAGCACCGCAGTGGACATGGCCCTGACCCAGTGGATCTTAAGCAGAACAGCCTTATTCAGAGATCTCAGCTAAGAGAAGGTGTCCCTTCAAGTAACCAGGTACCCAACTGCTTACTGTAGCGGTGGCGTACCTATGGCATGTGTGCCAGAGGGGGTACTCAGAGCCCTCTCTGTGGGCACCATCGCCCCAGCACTGAGTTTGCCAGAGTAACAGATTTTTACAGTTCTGTAAGATGGAAACAGCCCTGTGTTTTCTTACTTCTCCAGATAAAGACTACTGTAACGAACTTGATCTTTCCTGTTACAGATAGGTAGCCGTGTTGGTCTGCCATAGTCAAAACAAAAAAAATTCCTTCCAGTAGAACCTTAAAGACCAACTGAGTCAGTTCTTGTATGAGCTTTCGTGTGCATGCACACTTCTTCAGAACTGACTCAGTTGGTCTTTAAGGTGCTACTGGAAGGAATTTTTTTTGTTTTGATCTTTCCTGCTTACACAGGTTAGATTTAGGAAATCTGGAAATGGAGCTACTGGAATTTCAAGAAGCCTCTATCTGGAAAAAATAAATTCTATGACCTGTGTGCAACACTTGAGAAGATAGGAGGAATGACAAAGGACAGCACAGTTAATTCTGAAAATGTTCCCTTAAAGTCTGGAATTGTCTGCCAAATAATTTTAAGTCAATGAAAGCACTTGGGATTACTTTGTTTGGATTATCTTATGCTTGTGAGCAGCTGTTTTCACCTTTGAATCATATCAAATCTGACACCAGAAAACAGACTAACAGATGACCTGAGTGCTACTGCATGCGTTGCTCTCAAACTTACAAAGTATGAGCCAAGGTTCGACAAACTATCAGCATGCGTACAACAGCAAAAATCATATTAATTGTTCAAAAACATGCCAAATGCAAGCTTTTAACTTTCAATAAAAAGTGGTTTGCATCATTGAAAGCCCTGTTATTGTGTTTTTCTTTTAAGACAAAAGATGTTAATGTATGAGTTGCTTATTCTAAACTAAAACCTCAGTATTCAGGTTAAATTGCCGTGTTGGCACTTTGCGATAAATTAACTGGGTTTTGGGTTGCAGTTTAGGCACTCAGTCTCTAAAAGGTTTGCCATCACTGGCTTACTATATGCCCTAAAAAAAAGGTAAAGGACCCCTGACAGTTAAGTCCAGTCGTGCGTTACGGGGGCGGCTATCTCTGCTTGAACATATGTTCTCCAGAGCCGGCCCATCCCCCCCCACACACACACTGGATAACCCTGATGCTCCCTAGGTCCCCGGCTGGGGAATAGGGAGGGAGAACGCCCAATGCCTGAGCCAAGGTCTACCCACATTTGAAATTTAATAAAGTTGTGGCCAATTTAATCCCATAGCACGTTGTCTAGAATCGTTATTCCACATGACAGGGGGGACCACTCGGGATCTGGGGACTCCGCCTGTCCACGCAAAAGATGTTAATGTATGAGTTGCTTATTCTAAACTAAAACCTCAGTATTCAGGTTAAATTGCCGTGTTGGCACTTTGCGATAAATTGACTGGGTTTTGGGTTGCAGTTTAGGCACTCAGTCTCTAAAAGGTTTGCCATCACTGGCTTACTATATGCCCTAAAAAAAAAGGTAAAGGACCCCTGGCAGTTAAGTCCAGTCGTGAACGACTCTGAGATTGCATCTCGCTTTACTGGCCAAGGGAGCTCATGTTTGTCCGCTCACAGTTTTTCCAGGTCATATGGCCAGCAGGACTAAACTGCTTCTGTCAAAACCAAAGCAGTTCATGGAAACGCCGTTTACCTTCACACTGGAGCGGTACCTATTTATCTACTTGCACTTTGATGTGCTTTCAAACTGTTAGGTTGGCAGGAGCAGGGACCGAGCAATGGGAGCTCACCCCGTTGCGGGGATTTGAACCGCCAACCTTCCAATCGGCAAGCCCTAGGCTCAGTGGTTTAGACCACAGCGCCACCTACGTCCCTGTATGCCCTACTCAGTGGCAGAGCAAAGAGTAGCTAGGTAGGGCAGAACTCTGGTTGGGTGCAGGATGAAGCCAAGATGGAATACAGGGCCAATGGGGGCAAGGCATGCACAGTATACAATGCTTATGGGACCAAAAGGAAAGAAAATAAAAGAATATGTGCTTGGTTATTAGTATTTTTTAGAGTGTGGGAAATTCTTTAGATCCCTCTTTTATGTCATCTCCTTAAATCTCATCCTTCCACGTTCACCCGTAAGATATGTTACTTCACTGAAGAACTGTGACTATTTCATTCACTCCTGCTGCAGTTAAAAAAATAATTTCCGCAATTAAAAACCGTTTGTGGGGGTGGGAGAGAACTGATGGTGTAACTTTAAAAAGTACTGCTAGCAAGGTGTTAATGCATCCAAAGTGCTTTTCCGAGAAACAAGAGTATATTTTGTTTTTGTGTGTGTGTTTAAAGTAAAGGCACATTATTTCAGACTTGATTATTTAGATGTTTATCATATAATATTAACTGCAATAAATGAGTTCGTTGGTTTTATAAAAGTACTGCAAAGAAAGGAAAATCATTTCAGAGAGGTAATGGAGCAGCAAAGTAGTCTACTCCTCTGATTATTCGTCACGTCGGTTTTGTATTCCTTGTCTCAAGAAATGCCATATACGTCAAACAGAGCCCTATTCAGAAATGCCCTTTGTGCTTTCACTGAACAAATGCGCATATCAGAAGTGCAGAGATTAGCAGCCAGGGAGAGACAGCCACTAAATTGTGAAATTCCCTTTCCACAGTAGTGTGTCTATCTAGTGCCTTCATTGTGCAGCTTCCACAATATGCAGAAAATGCACCTCTATGCGGAAGGCCCATAGCTCAGTGCCAGAGCATTTGCTGCGCATGCAAAAGGTCCCAGGTCAATTCCTGGAAAAAGACTGGGAATTTTCTAGCAATGTTTTCCATGATCCATTTACTGCAGCTGTGGCTCCATCCTGCAAAACAAATATTCTTCCTCTGAATTA
The DNA here is from genome assembly GCF_964106915.1 of Podarcis gaigeae. Taxonomy (NCBI): domain Eukaryota; kingdom Metazoa; phylum Chordata; class Lepidosauria; order Squamata; family Lacertidae; genus Podarcis; species Podarcis gaigeae. The sequence goes on from NC_139688.1 coordinate 16,344,609, forward strand.
GCTTGGAGTGCTGCACATGATGTTCTGCCAGCAGGAGAGGTATGGAGCCCTTGTGCCTAAGCCATTACAGTGGCTGTATAACCATAGATCTGGGCTGCCTAGTTGCTCCTGTTTGCTTTGACCCACATTCCACTTTAATGGGTACCAAATTTTCTTCCCTGCCTTCAGGGCCTGGAGATTCCTGAGACATTGCAAGCGAAGGGGGAAAGAGCTTATCTCCCTGCGCTGTAAATCTTCTATATTTCGCCTTATTATATGTACAGCCCAATCCTATCCAAGGCTTTAGCTGATGCTCTACTGACATTGACCTTCAAGGCGCTGCTATTTTCCTAAGTGTGAAATTTTCCATATCAGCCAGAGGCATGCGAAATAAAGTGCTTGTCATTCAAGGCTGTCAGCCGCACATGTGACGTCTATATATGGGTTAATAAAACTGTCTATCTTGAACTTTGCTGTTTTTTCTTTGGTAGGAAAACAGGCCGTTGAAAGGGTTCTGCAAAACTGTCTCTTCTCCCTCTTTAGCAATGGTTTTTCAAAACACCAGGCCATTCTGTCCTGGACTATGCCACCATGGGGCCAGATCATTTCATTTGCTGCCAGCCAACAGCAGGGTGGCACAAGAGGTTGCACTCTTAAGATGGGTAGTGCCCTCTACAGCCTCCTCTTCTCTGTCCCTGGCTGTTGCTACTGCTCATGTTCTTCCTCTTTCTCCTCTCTCTCCCTGCCCCGCCTACATTTGCCACATAATAATAATAATAATAATAATAATAATAATAATAATAATAATTTATTATTTGTACCCCGCCCATCAGGCTGGGTCTCCCCAGCCACTCTGGGCGGCTTCCAACAAAGATTAAAAATACATTAAAATGTCACACATTAAAAACTTCCCTGATGTCTTCATCAGAAATCTTCTAAATGTCTTCTAAATGTCGGGTAGTTGTTTGTCTCTTTGACATCTGATGGGAGGGCGTTCCACACGGCAGGTGCCACTACCGAGAAGGCCCTCTGCCTGGTTCCCTGTAGCTTTGCTTCTCGCAGTGAGGGAACCGCCGGAAGGCCCTCAGCGCTGGATCTCAGCATCCGGGCAGAACGATGGGGGTGGAACTGCTTGCTCCACCTCCCTTTCCTCCTTGCCTTGCTCTGAGAAAGGGCCAAAGGTATCCTTCCTCAGAGTGAGGCATCCTGGTTGAGGTGGCCAGGAGAGCAACTGCAGAAGCTCTGTTTCAACTAAGTCAAAGTCTAAAGAAGGGGTCGGAAAAGTTTTTGTGGCATGGGCCAGTTCCCAGTCCCACAGATGCCACTGTAGGCCAGAGTGTGCACTGATTCTCTCCCACTACCACCACCAGTACATGGGCTATAGGAAGAGAAAGCGTGTTCTCACTAAAAGGAGAGCACGGGTTGCGGATGGGGCTATACAAGGCACCCCATGATTGCTAGGCAAGTTAAAGCCAGGGCTTGTTTAGATGGGAGGATCTGGTTATCTGGGGAAAGTTGATGTTGCAAACTTAGGGGTGGGGTCAGTGGCTATTTAAGCAAGGTCCACAGCTTTCTCTTTCTCTTTTGCTGTGGACATCGGATCTCATCGGATCTCTGAGTGACTACAGCAGAAGTTTGGGTCGTATACCTTTTCCCTTTGTTTTTCTTCCTCCATTTTCTCCTCTTTCTTTAATTTGTTGCTGAAAGATCCTTCCCCACTTTATTTAATTTTCCTGTTTGTTTTAATTCCCTTTAATTTAGTCGGGGGGGGGTGCTCGGCCTGGGCCCAGGGGCCGTGTGGGGAGGGCTTCCCTCAATTCCCCTGCCCTCTTGCAGGGTCGATCCCCAGTCAAGGGAACATTTCTTCTCAGTTTGTCCTTGCTTCTCCCTTCCCCACAGGCTTCTGTTGGTGCCGGAGTAGGCCTCCTGGGCGGCTTTCGCGCGATCCCCCCCCCCCCCCGCCGCCTGGGCCTGCAGGTGCCGGGGGCCTCCCTGCGATTTGGCGCTCCCTGGGCCTCCGGAGGCTCCGGAGAGGCCTGCATCGGCCTCCGAAGGCAAGCGGGGCCCCGATTCCCCGTGAGAGCCGGGGGTGCGCGCTTTGTGGGGGGGTGGGCGCGCTCGCGCCGCGACGTGCCGCGGCCTGTGTTTTCGGGCCTTTTTTCCTCCCCCCCTCCCCCCCCCGCGAAAACGCTATTCAGGGCCTTTGCTTCCCTGCGGCTGGCTGCCTGGCTAGGGGTGGCTTACCTTGCCCTGTAGCAGGCCCTGGGAGGCCGGCCTGGTGTTGCTGGGGGGCTGGGTGCCGCTGGTTGTCCCCAGAGGTGCATTGATTTGAGCGGAGAGCTGTGAGGCCTCCATTTTGCAGCCTCATTAGGCGGGAGCGCCATTTTGATTCCTCTCGGCCACGTGGCGGCCTCTAGCGTTCAGGCCTAGTAATTGCAGGGCCTGGTGGTTGCTTTATCCTAGGCTGAGTATAATTGGTACTACTGCGACCTCTTGTGGCAGTTGATATGTTTGCAGGCAATTGATTTCTTCAATTGCACGCAGCCTGGACGGCTAGTGTAGGTGTGTGTGCTGGTAAAGAGCACAAGGTTGTGGTTTGTTTCCGTATTGGACAGCTTCTGATTTGGTGGCTGGTGCTCTTCCCAGCTGCTCCTGGGTTACCGATCTGTTGCATAATCTGTAAGCAAGGGGTTGCCTCCTGTCTACTGGTGCATCATTTTATAGTCTAGGTCTTAGTTTTAATTAACTATTTAATTCATTCTGCTTCATTTTCTTGCAGATTCTAGCGTCTTAAAGAACTTAGTTGGTTTTTTTTTTTTTTTTTTTTTCCTACTTAATTTTATTTTCTTTTCTTTTCTCACCAGTAGTAGGAATGGCTCCTAAGAAGGCAGCAGGAAGGCCTGTTCCAGCCCGCTCCTCGAAGCGGCCTATAAAAGGCCCATCCCAGGCCTTGCGATCTCCGCAGCCTGGTCAGTCCTTGAAACGCATCCAGGCTATGGTTTCAAGTTTGTCTGGCGACCCGGTGACACTGGCAAGGGTAGAGGCGGAGATGGATGGCCTGCTACACCGTTGCTCGACCCCGTCAACGTCATCAGCATTCCCGCCTCCCCCGGTGGATGTTTCCTCTCCTGCATCATCATCTAGTGAAGAAGGGGAGCCACTGTTAGCCGGAGTTGGCTTACCTGATGCTCCGCAGGTCCAACCTTCGGTGCTGCCTGTATCGCAGGATGCAGTGCCTAGGGGCCGTGGTCGTGCCAGGGTCGGCGCCAGAAGAAGCGCATCGACCCGGGGCCGCGCTGTACGGGGCTCACCTGTACGGCCCCCAGCGCTGGGGCATTCTAATCCAGTTCATTCACAAGTTGTCTCTGTTCAGTCAGCCCCAGGTGCAGTGCAACAGGGTGAAGCGTCAGATTCTTCGATTGAAGACAGTCTTCCTCTTCCTCCAAGGTCCTCTTCCGGTGGGCATCGTCGCCGAAAAAGGGGCTCCAGGAGGCCCTCTAAGAAGAGACGGAGGGACACATCGTCCTCCACTTCAGGTACTTCCTCCATCAGCTCTAGCAGTGATGAGGGGGCCCCCCTTAAGCTTTACTGGGGCTACGGGGAGTCGTCGGGGCTGCCAAAGTGGGTTTGGGAGCGTAGGGCAAATTCTCATAGGGCCAGGTATGGCGCCGTACAGGAGTGTCGAGAAGGGGTCCTGGTGCCTGACGTAAGAGTCTCCACCAATTCTGCTAGGGATATTATTCCTGGTGCCCACTTGTCTTCCAAATTGCGGTCTAGGATTCTGGATGGCCGCTACGTGGATATTTTCAGCTTGGCTCCTCCGCTTGATGGTCGGGAGCCGCTGGACAAGGGCCTTTCCGTTCCCAAAAGACGGACAATTGTAGCAAAGGCTGACAGGACTTTTGAACGTTGGATGGATAGTTTCCAGGTTTTTGCTGGTGTGATTTCTGCAGCGTATCCCAAGAGGTCTCTGCACCTCTGGGTTTATCTGTCTATTGTCCGTTCAGCTTTTACGATGGCTGGCGAGACTGCTGCATTATCATATGACCAGAACTTTAGGCGTAGGGCGGCCAAGATACCGACGGCCCGCTGGGACAGGAAGGACTTGGATGTGTGGACCACTTATGTGGCACCACGTATTGAGAAGAAGGCTTCTGAGTTGCAAAAATTCAAGCCTGCCACCCAAAAAGTTGGGCGCAAGTGGTTCTGCTGGGACTTTAATAAGGGCATTTGCCAACGTCAAGCCTGTAAATTCGCACACCTTTGTGACAAATGCTCTGGGAGCCACTCGGCTTCTGCTTGCTCCGCGGCCAGGCGGCCCTTTCGCAGGGGAGGGGGCTCCCAGCAGCCCCCCAAGGTCCCTGCCCAGCCTCCTGTTCCCGGAGCAGGAAAGTGATATCTTTTCTTTGGCCTATACTCCGGTTTGGCTACAGCCGTTACTGGCGTTACTGGAATCTTACCCAGACAGAGAGTCAGCGTCGTATTTGAGTAATGGTTTTTCGCTGGGATTTAGGATCCCAGTGGTCGTGGCCCCTGTAGCCCAGAATCCTAGGAACCAGAAATCCGTTAAGGACATGCCTGGTGTGGCGCGTAAGAAAATTGAAAAGGAGCTGGCTTTACGTCGTATGGCTGGTCCTTTCGCCACCCCCCCCTTTCCTAATTTGCACATTTCACCCTTGGGAATAGTTCCCAAGAAGGCCCCGGGGGAGTTTCGCCTAATTCATAACCTCTCTCATCCTAATGGTACGTCGGTTAACGACGTAATTCCCCCGGAGCTCTGTTCGGTGAAGTATGCCTCTCTTGATCATGCGATCAAGATGATAAGGAAGTTTGGGCCTGGTGCCCTATTGGCCAAGTGCGACATTGAGTCGGCTTTTCGTTTGTTGCCAATTCATCCTGAGGATTTCTGGCTGCTGGGTTTTCAGTTTGACGGGGGATTCTATTTTGATAAGGCTATGCCCATGGGCTGCTCGGTAGCTTGTGCGGCTTTTGAGTGTTTCAGCTCATTCCTGGAATGGGCCTTGCGCGACAGAACCGGTTTGGGCGGGGTTACGCATTATTTGGATGACTTTTTACTGGTCTCCGCGAGGGACACGGGGAATTGCGTGGTTCTGCTGCGTGCCTTTGCGTCCCTGGCTGAAGACCTGGGGGTTCCATTAGCGGCAGAGAAAACTGAGGGTCCCACTACGCAACTTACCTATTTGGGTATCTTGTTGGATACCGTGGCCCAAACCTCTAGTTTGCCGCCAGATAAGTTAGTTGCTTTAAGGAAGGTCATTGAAGAACTGCTCCCATTGAGGAAGGTTACCTTGCGACAGCTTCAGTCGTTGCTAGGTCATTTAAACTTTGCTTGCAGGGTGGTGGCGCCGGGGCGCCCGTTCTGCTCTCGCCTGGCCAAACTTACCTCGGGGCTGCAGGCACCGCATCATAGGGTTCGTTTGTCCGCCCAAGTGCAAGCCGACCTCCGTGTGTGGCTGGAATTCCTGGAAGAATTTAATGGCGTATCACTGTGGCAGGACACTTTGAACCTCCACAATGATTTTCAAGTGCATTCGGACGCGGCAGGGTCACTGGGGTTTGGTTTGTTTTGGGACGGCAGGTGGTGTGCTGAACCTTGGCCCCAGGCTTGGTGTGGGGAAGCGATAACTCGAGACCTGACATTTCTTGAGTTTTTCCCCATAGTTGTTGCGGTACACTTGTGGGTCGAGCATTTTAAGGACCATCGGGTTTGTTTTTGGTCCGATAACCAGGCAGTAGTGACTGTTTTAGCTAAGCAGTCATCCCGGTCGTCTAGGGTTTCGGCCTTGCTTCGGGTGTTTGTTTTGCACTGTCTGCGTTTTAATATTGTATTTTCTGCTCGCTTCGTTCCGGGTATTTCTAACGAGATTGCTGATGCTCTGTCCCGTTTTCAGATGGAACGATTCAGGTCATTGGCGCCAGAGGCTCGAGACCGTCCGGAGATTTTCCCGGATCATCTCTGGAACCTTGGCAACACTTAGTTTCACAGGGAGTAGCAGCATCAGTCGCCCCTTCCACGCTAAGGTCCTATAAGAAGGCCTGGGCTGATTTTCTGTCCTTTAATGGCCAATCGGCGGGGGCGGTCATCACCCCTCATTCTACTGCCCAGGTGCTTAAGTATCTGGCACATTTGTTCCAGATGCGCCGGGCGGCTAGGACCCTGCGACTTCACTCGGCAGCAATTTCTTTCTTTAGCAGGGCCACTTTTGACAAGGACCCATGTAGGAAGTTTGTGGTGCGCCGGGCATTGGAGGGATGGGGACGGCTCACCCCATCGAGGACTGTTCCCAGAAGTCCCATCACTTTTGAGTTGCTGATACAGATGCGCAGTAAACTGCGGAGCATCTGTTGGTCCAAGTTTGAGGCCCGTCTATTTTCAGCAGCCTTTTCCTTGGCATTCTTTGGGGCACTGAGGGTAGGCGAGGTGGTCCTGGAGCAAAAACGGGATGGAGGTTCCAGGGGTTTGCTGTTGCAGGACGTGAGCATGTCACAGTCGGACCTGAGGGTGCATATCAGGAATTCGAAGACCGACCAGGTGGGTAGGGGAGCCGTCATTCGGCTCTCGGCAACGGGAGAGAAGGGTCCTTGCCCCGTAAAGGATCTTAAGAGATACTTGTCCTTGCGGCCGGCAGGCGAGGGGCCTTTGTTTATTCATGAAAATGGGCACCCTTTAGTCCGGCATCAGTTCACTAAGGTGATGCGCAAGGTGGTAGTGGCCTGCGGCCGCAAAGCATCGGAATTTGCTCCTCACTCCTTCCGTATTGGTGCCGCAACGACAGCTGCCCATTGGGGTTTGTCTGCAAGGAGGATAAAGGACCTGGGTCGTTGGAGATCGGATGCATTCAAAGTATATGTGAGGAAATAATGGTGGTGTGTGTACTGACATTTTTGTGTTTTAACCCTAGGTCTGGCCGCTATCCGTATTTGGATAGTGGGACACAGCATTGTGCACTGGGCCGCTGTCAGAGCTCGTCAATCTGGTCTGGGAGCTGGCTTGGGCCTTCCGCAGCACGTGCAGGTGTCCTGGATTTCCAGACGAGGGATGCAGTGGAGAGAATTATTGCCTCTCATGCACAGACGGGTCCTCCACGCTGGCCCCCCTACAGCGATAGTGGTGCAGCTGGGGGAGAATGATATGGTTTCCTCTTCCTGCTTTGGGCTGCGTGCTGCCATATTACTGGACTTGAGGGATTTGGCGGCCTTGGTGCCTTCAACCACACTAATTTGGTCGCAGCTGCTGAAACGCCGCATTTGGAGGGGTAGCCCTTGCCCGGCGGCCACCGAAAGAGTTAGGAAGCGGATTAATTCCGCGGCAAGCAAATTGGTGGTTGGTTTGGGCGGATTTGTGATTCCTCACCCTCTGATTTCGTTCAAGGCCTCTGAATTATTCAGGGATGATGGAGTGCATCTTTCCCCGTTGGGGAATGATGTCTGGTTGGATGCAGTGGTGTCCAAGTTGAGGGTGTGGTTTAGTCTGTGAGTGGTTGGCGGCGAGCGTAAAGGGCTCGGGTGGCGGTTAGGCATTGGTTAAAATTGGTTGGTGGAGGGGTATGGATAGGCTGGGCCTGCCCCTCCAATGCTGCACGGGTATTCCGTTAAAGGAATTCTGGAACTTACCATCCCCTTCGTCCAAACCCTTGGTGCAGGGTGCGGGCCGTGTAAGTTCCAAGGAGCATGCGGGGATTAGCTGAGGGTCTGTTTCGCAGCTCCAGTTGACCCTGATCTTGCTCTTCCGCACTGACTACGGAGTCAGGGCTGTCCCCAAGGCGGGGAGGACAGATAGTCTAACCAATGCCTAAGCAACCACTCACAATTTGTATTGATAATAAAGTTGTGGCCAAAATTATGCCAAAAACCTTAAACAAAAATAATGTGTGAAGTTTGAGTTATTGGGTTTGGGGTGTCTTGGGGACCTCAGCACGCAAAGCGTGTTCTCACTAAAAGGAGAGCACGGGTTGCGGATGGGGCTATACAAGGCACCCCATGATTGCTAGGCAAGTTAAAGCCAGGGCTTGTTTAGATGGGAGGATCTGGTTATCTGGGGAAAGTTGATGTTGCAAACTTAGGGGTGGGGTCAGTGGCTATTTAAGCAAGGTCCACAGCTTTCTCTTTCTCTTTTGCTGTGGACATCGGATCTCCCGCCCGCCCTCCCTTGTTGGGCTTCGCTTGACCTTGCTATGCCTGTCATGGGGTCGTTCGCCTTGGTGCGGGGGCCCAGTAGGAATTTACCTCTTGGCTGATTAGTGTGTGCCAATTGGGTTTTGCCTACTGCGTAGCAAATCGTCACAACTTGTAAGGTTGGCGGTTAGGCATTGGTTAAAATTGGTTGGTGGAGGGGTATGGATAGGCTGGGCCTGCCCCTCCAATGCTGCACGGGTATTCCGTTAAAGGAATTCTGGAACTTACCATCCCCTTCGTCCAAACCCTTGGTGCAGGGTGCGGGCCGTGTAAGTTCCAAGGAGCATGCGGGGATTAGCTGAGGGTCTGTTTCGCAGCTCCAGTTGACCCTGATCTTGCTCTTCCGCACTGACTACGGAGTCAGGGCTGTCCCCAAGGCGGGGAGGACAGATAGTCTAACCAATGCCTAAGCAACCACTCACAATTTGTATTGATAATAAAGTTGTGGCCAAAATTATGCCAAAAACCTTAAACAAAAATAATGTGTGAAGTTTGAGTTATTGGGTTTGGGGTGTCTTGGGGACCTCAGCACGCAACAGTTATATTGGCTTTCCATTGGATGTTGTTTATTTTATATATAAGGATTTTTTTCACCACCCTTCAGTCACAATCACAGGGCAGTTTACAGAAAGAATAAAACAATAAAAGCTTTAAGAAAAGAAGCCCTGCGTGTAGTAAACTAAGATCCACAAAATCACAGAAAGAGTATAAATGAGTAAGAGGGTAAGCAGGATTAAAATTCTGTCTGAAAAAGGCAAGGTATAAATAAATAAATGCATTTATATATTCAAATGACAGAATGCCCCTCCCTACCCTTAAAGCTCTCATTCCATCTTATGTCTGCAAATGGTTTGCCAGCCATTTTGGTTTCATCTGAAGAGTTCCTCTGAACCAAAAATGCTGATGTGGAAACAGTTGTTTATCCTCCTTAGACAATTAAACCTCCATGCAGCATTCCAAACAAATAAATTGTTTGTGTCTCCGAACACCCTGGAGGCACGATTATGACACGCTCCCCGGCAGACCTCCCGGTTCCAAGCCAAGCTGATTTTCTTTGGTGGCATGAGAAATTTTCCACTTCAAACTTTTTAAAAAGCCCATCGCGGTATTTCCAATATCGCTTACATTTAATATTTGTTTGTTTGACAAGGATTAGCATAAAAAGATATTCTCTTTGCAAAAGCATGAGAAAACGGAGTCGACGGGTGCGATCGGGAGAGGCAGATGCAAAAATAAAATAAAATGTATTTCCGATGACAACAAGCGAGAAGGAACCAGGAGCTTGCACAATAAATGCCCCATTTTCTTCATGTGGAACATGAAGGGGTTGTCCTGGTAATTTCTCTAACTATTAATTATCATGATAATTGCTCACCTGCAGAAATCACTAGGTAACAGACAACCTATAGTTATATCGTACAGTGCAGACAAGGAACCATGAAAGGATTAATTATAGCATATTATGTGTTCAGTGACATCTTTGTCTACTGGGGGGGAAACTGATCGTGTTTAAAGTTGCTACTTTTCTCTTCTCTTCCCTTTTTTTAAAAGAAATAAAAAATAATAATGCTGCAGCTTAATTATGTCTCTTCTGTACTTGTGTGCCACGTCCAGCTAAAAAAAAGGAAATAATTTGATTTTATATATATAAAAAAAACCGTGGTGAAATATATTATATTACATATTCTCACACTGCAATTCTAGGCATGTTTATTCAGAAATAAATGCTGCTGCGTTCAGTGGGGCATATTCCCAGGTATTTGTGCCTAAGACCTCATAGGAAAGGCAGATCAAAACACAGATCAGTCATCCCCTGAGCAACAAACTTTAAACACTTCCATCCTTACAATTAGGGTGATTAAAGAATGGCAGTGACATGGGCTACATTCCACTCTTGTGTACAGTGGTACCTCAGGTTAAGTACTTAATTCGTTCCGGAGGTCTGTACTTAACCTAAAACTGTTCTTAACCTGAAGCACCACTTTAGCTAATGGGGCCTCCTGCTGCTGCCGCACCGTCGGAGCACGATTTCTGTTCTCATCCTGAAGCAAAGTTCCTAACCTGAAGCATTATTTCTGGGTTAGCGGAGTCTGTAACCTGAAGCGTATGTAACCCGAGGTACCACTGTATTTGTTGAGTAAAAATTCAAATCTACACAAGTGATTGTGAGTAAATATCTGAGGGAAGTAGTTTTTCTACACATGGTAGAACAGTTATTATATTATGGGTGTCGGTATGACATAAAATACCTGAATTCCTATTAGTGTCCATCTAGTTTAGTATTATTTACACTAGGGTGCTCCAGAACAACAATTCCCATCATCCTGACATGAATTCTACTCAATATTGATCCAGAGCAGATTCCAACATACAGTTAGCCGAGTAAAAACTTTAACATGCTGCAGGATTTCCCCCCAAAACAGACCAAAGGCAATTAATATTTCATCCAGCAGAGCTTTACTGCTACTGAAGGCAAATAAGCATAATGGTCACAAATCCAATACATTCAGGATTGGCATGGTCCATAAGAAATCCAGTTGCAGCAGACTTAACTAATACTTACAGTAACTTAGAACAAGACTAAAACCTTAACACCAAGCATACTATATACAGAACACTGCACCAGAAGGAAAGAGTTCTAGAAAGTGAAACCCAGCATCCTTCTGACCTTATTATTATAGTCAGCATGATCTTGACAGAAAGAGATAACAGGACCAGTTTGAGCCAGCTGCACTCAGCTTCTCTGAAGGAATAACCCAAACATCTTGAACCTTCTGCTTGTTTCTAGGCAGAATAGAAACTTACATGTCAGCTAGAAACTACCCAGCTTGGACCAGTTTCTTTCACACAGGGAAGCTTCCAGAACCTTCTTGAATTAATTAGAATAGAAAAGATTTCTACACATCAGATCAATACTTTCTGTGCCAAGAAATGTAAACTGTCGCATCCCTGATCACTGGCTATGCTGGTTTGGGCTGATGAGAGATGGAGTCCAACAACAGGAGCTGGGACCGAGCAACGGGAGCTCACCCCATCGCGAGGATTCAAACCGCCGAACTTCCAATCGGCAAGCCCTAGGTTCTGTGGTTTAACCCACAGCACCACCCGTTTTTATATGAATTATAGGTGTGGAAATACCAAAAGAAAACTAAAAACTGTTTATGTATGCAACGACAGCAGCAAGGATGCTCTTATCCAGAGGTGGAAAGAAGAATAAGTACAGTGTTACCTTGTGTTAAGAACTTAATTCGTTCTGGAGGTCCATTCTTAACCTGAAACTGTTCTTAACCTGAGGTACCACTTTGGCTAATGGGGCCTCCTGCTGCCACCTCGCGATTTCTGTTCTCATCCTGAAGCAAAGTTCTTAACCTGAGGTACTATTTCTGGGTTAGCAGAGTCTGTAACCTGAAGTGTCTGTAACCTGAAGTGTCTGTAACCTGAGGTACTACTGTACTGACCAGAGAACAGTGGTAGATCAAGCTGATGGAATATGTGGAAATGTCAAGATTGACAGGAAAGATCAGAAACCAGGAAGACGCTATTTTGAAAGACTGGAATAACTTTTTAACGTATTTGAGAGACCACTGTAGACAGTTGAAATCATTGGCAGGAATACAATGGCACTTGTAAAGTGACAGGATTTTGGATACTATGGTTATATAATAGATAGATTACAGTAAAAGATGCAGGGAAGAAACCTTTTTTGTCTTGGTGCAAGCTAAAAGGTGTGCCAGTGTGGTGTAGTGGTTAAGAGCAGTAGACTCATAATCTGGTGAACCGGGTTCGCATCTCCGCTCCTCCACATGCAGCTGCTGGGTGACCTTGGGCTAGTCACACTTCTCTGAAGTCTCTCAGCCCCACTCACCTCACAGAGTGTTTGTTGTGGGGAGGAAGGGAAAGGAGAATGTTAGCCACTTTGAGACTCCTTAAAGGGAGTGAAAGGCGGGATATCGAATCCAAACTCCTCCTCCTCCTCCTCCTCCTCCTCCTCCTCCTCCTCCTCCTCTTCCTCCTCTTCTTCTTCTTCTTCATCATCATCTCCAAGGAACTCTCAGCTGTAGCTGGTGCTGAGAACTACTGAGAACATTAACAGAGCCCTGCTGGATCAATCCAGTGGCCCATCTAGTCCAGCATCTCACTGTAGACGACCAGATGCCTGTGGGAAAGCAGGACCCAAACACAAGAGCACTCTCTCCTTCTGCGGTTTCCAGCAAGGGCTAGTCAGAAACATCACTGCCTCTGTTTGTGGAAGCAGAACATAGCCATCATGGCTAGTACCCATTATTATCCTCCATGAATTTGTCCAATCCTCTTTTAAAGCCACCCAAGTTGGTTCCCATCAGGGAGTTCCTATTGGAGTTTCACAACTTTGACCTGTTGCAGGACCTTAGCCAGGCCTTAGCAGAGCATACGCAGAGTTCCAGAAAGCAATCAGTTGCAGGCAGGATGGACGAAGCAAGAACAAAACGATGCTACCAGTAGCTTGGTTACTTATAGGTGTTTATTATTTACAGCAGTTACTATATACAAGAACAGAACAGATACGGATCTTAACTAGCTCTCTCTTAACAAACTCCAAATGACTCTCTTCTCTCAGAACACCACACTGACCAACAAACTGTCCAGTCAGTAAGGTCATAAGTCTCATCATGCCTGTGTGAGACCTCAACCAATGGTAGAGTGGTATCCAAGGTCCCATATCTCCAGGCAGAATAGCTCCTCTGCTTAGTCATCCTTGGCTTTCGGCCAACGTCTAATTGCTTTGTGTGAAGCTGCACAGAATGGCATGTAGTCAAAATCCCAACAGTTCCATAGATTAACTATAGTCAAAACAAAAAAAATTCCTTCCAGTAGCACCTTAAAGACCAACTAAGTTAGTTCTTCGTATGAGCTTTCGTGTGCATGCACACTTCTTCAGATACACACTTCTTCAGATACACACTTCTTCAGATTAACTACGTGCTGCATGAAGAACGTTCTTCTAGCTGTGCCAAATCTACCAACAGACATAGGGGCCATTATGATAAAGCACATGTCTGAGTATCATGTTGAAAGATCAAATGGGCTTCCTCTTCCTGCCACCCAACTCTTCTCATTGAGAAAGCTTGAGAAGGCTGAGCTTGATTCAAAATCAATCTGAGGAGAGTTCACCCACCACTGTTCTCGGTGCTTCCGAATCAAACAATTATTTTTTTAATCATATCTCCTATAAATAAATTATTACCATGAATCTAAATAAAACAACTGAAACTTTACACTGACACCCACCCAACTACCCAACCAACCACATATATAAATAAAGTATATAAAAAATGGAAGTGGATGGACTGTCCTTTTAAACGGATAATGAAGAGCAACCACAAAAGAAGATTTCCACGGCCTGAATGTTCGAGGAAGATAATCATGTATCGATTGCACCGTTTTCCTAAGAGATGTAGTCAATGTATGGCATTTTGCAAAGGAGGTACAAGCCTTTTGTACACATGGTATTTAGCGGAAATCCATTCAAAAACTGCTTGATGAAGCTGGTCTTTAGAGCACCGGGCTGCAGATAAATAATAATCATTATTTCTTTTTTCTTTTTGAAATAAAAAATAAAAAAATGTCACTACCTATGTGAAAAATTCATACTAGGTAGACAGCATTTAATAAGAAGATCAATAATGCTCATTTCAGGGGGGAAAGAATTAGGTTTGGAATATGGTGAAGGAGAGAAAATAATAAAAGAACATCAAATGCTCGATCACAGAAGTGATGACCCATTAGGGCGAATGCAATTTCTGTGTGGCATCTCCTGCTGGAGTACATTAGGCAACTTACATCATAAAACACTCTGCAAAGGCAAATTCGGGCCCCATCTGCTCTATGCATTTCAAGTGGTATCATACCACTTTAAAGAGTCTTGGTTTCCCTCAAAGAATCTTGGGAAGTATAGTTTATTATAGAGAATTGTTAGGAAACACCTATTCTCCTTGCGGAGCTACACTTCCCAGAGTTCCCTGTGGAGAGGAATTGATGGGATTGACTGTTAAATTTGTAGCTCTGTCATTTGTAGCTCTGTGAGGGGAATAGGAGTCTCCCAGCAATTCTCACCACCGTTAACAAACTACACTTCCCAGGAATCTCTGGGGGAAGCCATGACTGTTTAAAGTGGCACAATGCTGCTTTAAATGTATAGTGTAGACAGGGACTAGGGCAGGCATCCCCAGACTCGGCCCTCCAGATGTTTTGGGACTACAATTCCCATTATCCCTAGCTATCAGGACCAGTGGTCAGGGATGGTGGGAGTTGTAGTCCCAAAACATCTGAAGGGCCGAGTGAGGGGGTGCCTGACCTAAGGGATAGAGCAGGATTTAGGAAAAGCAGAACCACGAGGCACATCCATACCAAACACTTGGAGCCCCTTTAAAGTGTATGGATTCCCTCAAAGGATCCTGGGAACTTTGCTGAGGGTGCTGGGAATTGTAGTTCCCTGACAGTGAAGCTGCAGTTCCCAGCATTCTTACAGGCAAAATGTGTGCCTTAAATGTAGAGAAGAAACTGAGAGGAGTTATGAAAGCCATCTTCAGGTATCTTAAGGAAGATATCACATGGAAGATGGAGCAAGCTTGTCTTCTCCTGCTCTGGATTGTAGGACTCAAACCAACGGCTTTGAGTGTCAAGAAAGGAGATTCTGACTAAACATATGGAAAAAGCTTTCTGACGGCAAGAGCTGTTCAGCTGTGGAACAGGAGGTTGTGGACTCCCCATCCATAGCTGTCAACGTTTCCCTTTTTTTTTAAGGGAAATCTGCTTATTCCAAATAGGATTCTTCGCAAGAAAAGGGAAAAGTTGACAGCTACAGGTATGTCCCCATCCTTGGAGATTTTTAAGCAGAGGTTAGATGGTCATCTGTCATGGATGCTTTAGCTGAGATTCCTGCATTGCACGAGGTTGGACTAGATGACCCTTGGGTCCCTTCCAACTCTATGATTCTTTGACTAGACAGGCCATTGGCCTGGTCCAGCAGCCTCTTCTTATGCTTTTATGTGCAGACCTGAATAGGGCCGATGAGTCATCCACCCCCAAACGCTGCTCTGTCGACATTCTGCTTTAAAGCTGTTATAATTCCACAAGTCCTCTCCCATCTCCACAATAAAAGGGGCGACCCGACGTGCAGAGGAGAGAATAAAACAGAATACCCTTCGACCTTGCAAATGTTACCTTTTCAGCAAAGCATAATGATGGTTTGTGTGGCTAATCCAAACCAACAGTTGGTAATTTATGAAGTGGGGGTAGCATCGCCATCAAATGTATCATTACCCTGTCCAAATGCTACATGATTCATTTTCTACGTACAGTCGTCATGGAATGAAGAAGACGACGAATGCCAAAGTGGTAGTTAATGCCTGCAATCTTCTCTCCGCAGTATTAATTACCGACGATACCTACATGCCACAATGTTCATTTGTTTTCCCGCTGCGAGTTCCCTTATCTGTTGTTCAGCCACAGAGCTGAGCAGCGAAGCAGCCTCCGGGCATTTTTTTCAATCTGCTTTTTCTTTGCAGCACTGATAGTAAACACAAAGAAGCGGTCCTTTCTGTGCACCAGATGCCCCTTTAAAACACATTTGCGATTCAGTGGTCCGCATTTGGTCACCTGACAACATGCTATGCATCCTTATTGGCTGAAGGATGAGACATCACAGAACTCCTGAGTGGCTTTCCCTGTCTCTTCAAATTTCTCTGAAAAGCAACTTGGGGGAGGGACGGATCAGGACCCAGGGTGGTAGATAAGTGTTTGCTTCTGTCAGTCATGTTGGTTGACCAATCCTCCACCCAGACTAGCTGCTGGTGGTGTTAGGAAAGGATTCAGGAAAATGTAAATACATTTTGGGATAGTGGTTAAGAGATGAGGGTTCAAATCCCCAGTCAGTCATTGGGCCTGTCATTATTTCTCAGCCCAACCAACCTTCCAGGGTTGTTGTGAAGATAAAATTGGGAGTAGGGAAGAACCATGTATGCTCCTTGGAAAAGGTGGGGAACAAATGTAATAATAAAATAATAAACAAATAGCTGTGGGACTTTTGGCTCAGGAAAAGGGAATAGCTCTCACTGTAAATGCCATGGTCCCAATTCACTTGCCACAGTGGCTTGAGATGGGAGATTTGTGATAGGATCTCTGACGTATTTACAATGAAAGGACTTTTTGATGCTTTTGCTGCAAAGGACTAACATGTCTACCTCTTTGGTGATTGTTTACAATGAAAGCACGATAGGGGGGAAATAGGGGAGGTAGTGTATTTTGGGGCTTGTCCCACATAGAAGGCCACTTCCTACATTTAGACAATGGTAGGGAAGGTGGGTAGACAAGCACCACAGGAATATAGGAAGATTATCATTTGTTTGTTTGCTGCCCATCTGTCTGGGTCACTCCAGCCACTCTGGGCAGCTTCCAACAAACCCAGTAAAACATCAAACACTAAAAACTTCCCTATACATGGCTGCCTTCAGATGTCTTCTAGAAGATAGTTGTTTATTTCCTTGATATCTGACGGGAGGGTGTTCCACAGGGCGGGTGCCACCACCCAGAAGGCCCTGTGCCTGGTTCTCTGCAGTGCTTTTTTTTCTAGAAAAAGCAGTGCCAGAATTCACCATGAACCCCTCCCTTGTTCTCTTACAATGGCGCCCACCTGAGAGGTGCTGAAACTGAGTTTCTCTGTAACCTCACTTCTCGCAATGAAGGAACCGCCAGAAAGCCCTCAGAGCTGGACCTCAATATCCGGATTGAACAATGGAGACGCTTCTTCAGGTATGCAGGGCTGATGCCTTTCAGCCTTATAGGGAGTTAGGCCCTTGGTCTATCTAGCTCAGAGTTGTCTACACGGACTGGCAGCAGCTGTCTGGGGTTTGAGATGGGAGACATACCCAGCCCCAGCTGGAGATGTCAGGGATTGAACCCGAAGCTTTCTGCATGAAAAGCAGAGGCGCCACCACTCAGCTACGGCCCTTTCCCATCACTTTGGTGGGCCTCCTTGGAGCTGTGGCAAATTCATGATTGGCCCAAGGGCATCCTGTCAGTGATATGCCTGATCAGATTTCGAGCTTCTGGTGTGACCTATTCACAGACCCAAATTTCCTTCTCCGCTTCCTGCCCCAACTGAACTTGAGGAATTCATTTTGTTCAGTGCTTAATAACGGCTCCAGTTTTAACGAAACCTCCAGATATCAGCTTTCTTGCCAGGGCACTGTTAATAGCAGGTGAAGCAATTTATTTGGCATCATACCTGCATGAGATTCCCTACAGTATGTGGAAATTGAAAGATGAATTAAAATAAAGACACCTTCCTTCATATCCTCCCCTCCCCCACCCTTCCTATACCAAGCTGAGCAAATACATGATTAGCCTGGTGCAAATTTAAGTGATTACTTAATAAGGCAGCCCTGGGTCTTCAAAGATCGTGGCGGGCTTATAATTATAATTTAGTTTGAATTCCAAGCCTCCCCTGAGTTCCAGGTGCGTTCCTGCTTCATCCTTGTGATATAGCACGGACCATATTACAGAACTCTGATTTGAAAGCAGAGGCACCATGGGGGGCTGCAGAATTATAGCTATAATGCTGTAATGAAGGCAGCTCCCTCGAAAGGGGATTAGCAGAAAGAGCAGGGCAAGAGACAAACCAGAGACGGCAAGAGGGGCATCAGCTCCCTAATCCCATCACCAGGTGGGTGGCGTACCCAGAGCTGAGAACAGCAGATAGTTCAAACAGATACGCTAATACGATGGACCAGAATCACCCTGGTCCTGGGATATAGGTCACCCTGTGGCATTAGGGTACTCTGAATTTTTCAACTTTAAAATGAGGGGTGCTAAAAAGTTGTAAGATGACTTGTGAATTCAAAGTACATTCTGGTTAAATGAATATAATTTAGTTTTGCTTGGTAAGGAAAATGCATGTAAAATTGCACAGAAATCATTAAAGATTTTGGCCAAGGACTTGCAGTTATATTCCATATTCATATTACTATTTATTACTTATTCTTGTTGTTGTTGTTGTTATTGTTGTTGTTATTATTATTATTTAGCATTTCCTGGCATTCTCAGAAGGAAAAAGACTTTGGTATTCCAAAAGCTGTTGATGTGCTTCTTCATCAAACGTAGACTTACCAGGCTAAATAGCAGAATTTAATTCCTCACACCCAAAAAGATTTTTAACACCCCTCGCTGAAGAAAATTTTTTTTACTCCTTTAAATGACACACCCTACTGCAGTTAATAGCAAGGGAGCACAATCAATTATTGTTATTTGATATAAGTTCACATATTGTGAATCGCCCTGAGACCCCCAGGTATAGGCCGGTATATAAATTCAATAAATCAGCAGCAGCACATGACAATTTACAAACAGCATATAAAATGAGGAAGAGCCATAGCTCAGTGCTAGAGCATCTGCCTTGCATGCAGAAGGTCTCAGGTTTAATCCCTGGCATCTCCTGCTAGGGCTGGGAGAGACTCTGTTCCTGCATTGCAAGGGGTTGGACTAGATGACCGTTGGATCCCTTCCAACTCTATGGTTCTATGAAGCCCTGGAGAGTTGCTGAAAGTCAGTGTAGACAGTACTGAGATAGATGGACCAAAGGCCGGTTTCAGTATAAGACATATTCCTATGTAACAGTTTCTTAAATGGTACAAAATGAATACATAAGACGGAGATCTCTCCATCCAGCTGGAAAAAGTTGTTTCTGGGAAGTCCAGACAGTGGGTGCCCCTCATACCTTTTCCTTCTGCTGGCAGGTGAAGACCTTAATATTCCCAGCGGCTTTGGGGAGCAGACTGCTTTTAATGAAAGGACTGGTGTTGTGCTGCTTTTATTGGAATTATCAGTATGTTTAAATAGATCTCTCCCATATATATATAATTTCAATTTTTAAAATTATTGTTTGGTGCCCCTATGTTTTTAGTTGTTCCCATTTCATCTTGAGTCCCTGTCAGGGAAAAGGGTGGGGGATATAAACAAATATATAATAATTATGGTGGTGGTGATAATAGTATCTAATGAAACAAGGGCTGGACCAGGGAATAAACAAATCGCTTTTGATATTATCTTCAGAGGAAAATGTCTGCAGTGCCTTGGCAATACATGCTTTGGCTGCAGTTCTATACACATTTACCTGGGAGTAAATCTCATTGAATTCAGCGAGGTTTGCCTCTGATCCTATAGGATTGTATATTTTTTTAAAAAATTGTGATAGGTAAAGCCGAGAGATAAATTTTCTTGTAGGAGGCATAACAGAGGTTATCCTTATTAACCCTTGTTAAATCCTTCCAGCCAACCAAACAGGCTAGAGCTATATTTCAATATTTACCCCTTGCATGAGAAAATATGGCATTACATCTAATCAAATTGGCCAGAGCTGAACATGCCACATTAAATGTTTGCTCTTCAGCTGTGGAGTTCATTCATTCTGTCACTCTAATTCTTGAACCTAATTTGAAAATAGTTTGCATTATGCGCTATCTCGGAGCTTGATGTGTTTGCCCAATAAACATGGGTTAAATGACCTTCTCCCTGAATGTCACATTGTCACACACACAAAAGTAATTAAGGTGAGGTTAATACGTTTGGGGTGTGTGTGTAAAAAGAGTGAGGAACAATTCCCTTTATTTCTGAAGTTTGGAGATGAGCATGAATTGTTATGTATCCAAAACAGCACCATCTATGCACAAGGAAGAGCTGTGAGCAGACTTTGGGAAACTCTAAAACCAATAAAGGAATACAAAGCCTTAGCTGCCTAAATATACTCCACTGGCCAAGAGTCAAAATGCTTTTGCCCTGATGTAAAACACAGCAGAACCTAATCCCACAATTCTTCCAGGCTGGTGTATCAGCTAATGATGGCCCTAACACATCATATTTCTGAATTATCCCCCATATCAAAAGCTCCTTGCATGTAGCAAACTAACCTATCAAGGACAAGGCAAGAGTAATCTTCGCAAAGTCCAGTTTCATGCAAGGCAGAGCAAAGAAAGGTCAAAAAAGAAAAAAGAAAAAAGGAATCAAAGTTCCATTCAAAGTTCCAAAGCTCCATTCCCAGTACATTTCCGAGCTCAATTGAAAAGTGTCAGTGCTGACCTTTAAAGCCCTAAATGGCCTTGATCCTTTATACCTGAAGGAGTATCTCCACCCCCATTGTTCTGCCCAGACACTGAGATCCAGCACCGAGGGCCTTCTGGCAGTTCCCTCCCTGTGAGAAGTGAGGTTACAGGGAACCAGGCAGAGGGTCTTCTCAGTAGTGGCACCTGCCCTGTGGAATGCCCTCCCAGCAGATGTCAAGGCAATAAGCAACTATCAAAATTTTAAAAGACATCTGAAGGCAGCCCTGTTTAGGGATTTTTTTAATGTTTAATGCTGTATTGTATTTTTAATATTTAATATTGGGAGCCACCCAGAGTGGCTGGGAGAAAATCATCATCATCATCATCATCATCATCATCATCATCATCATGGCATCACCAATTTGATGTTTAAACTGTTAAGTTTCAGGAGACAGGAAACCCTTCTCGGTCCCAGACTCAGGAGATGGGCTGTCTGTCAGAGTAGACAACATTGGTCATGGGGAACAAATTGTCAAACCTGGTGCAAGGCAAATCCCTGAGTTCTTATTGCAGATGATGCCATTGTGCCGTAAGGTAAAGGTAAAGGTAAAGGACCCCTGGACGGTTAGGCCCAGTCAAAGACTACTATAGGGTGTGGTGCTCATCTCCCTTTCAAGCCAAGGGAGATTGTGTTTGTCCACAGACAGCTTTCCGGGTCATGTGGCCAGCAAGACTAAACCGCTTCTGGTGCAACTGAACACCGTAACATGAAACCAGAACGCACAGAAACGCCATTTACCTTCCTGCCACAGTGGTACCTATTTATTTACTAGCACGGGCATGCTTTTGAACTGCTAGGTGTGCCCTATGCAAATCCCCTTCTCATGGCCACTGAATCATCAACAAAGCTGGCACAGAACTGAAATAGAGAGCTGCACTTCCATTTCCTTTGTGTAGCTCTCTGTAGCCCTTTTGTGTGTGGAGACCCTTTTGTGTTGTGTCTGCTTTCCTTCTTTCTCTCTCCCTCTTTCTCTTCTCCATTTCCAGGATGCCTCCCTATTGAAACACTCTGGAAACGTGTCCGTGCGAACCATTTCAGGGCCGAGATAAATGGCGGCCTGGATGCTGACGCAGCAGAGGCGCGCCCAAGCGTTAGCCCTGTTAAATGGTTTCTGAGCCGGCGGAGCATAGCCGTGCCACGATAAAAGAAGCACTCCCTGATGGATTGTTAGCGGCACCCTAACTCTTTACAGGACGATAATATTGACTTCGCATTAGATAAACATGAATCTTCTAAACAAGAAGAGAATGCCTTCGGATTGGTCTCCGAGTTGCGTCTCACCGTTAAAAGGCAGCAGGACACAGTCGGCAGGGTTTAATTTTAACTGTAATTACCTTTCCCAGTGATGTGCGGAAAGGTAACAAATGAAGCGCGGTGCTGTAACGCAGGGCTCTAAGCCGAGAACCAGGAAGGTCAGGCTCTTTGGCGAGACAATTTTCCTTTTTAAGGAAATTCATTAGCGCCTATCCATCGACATTAAAGAGCCTCTGGGCTTTCAAAGAGGGCGACAATTGGAGCTGAGCTCAGCAAGGTGTTTATGGAGGGAAGAGGGCAGCAGGTACTTGAACTCAGGGTCGTGTTGTGGCACAGAAACGGGGCAAAAGGGAAGGAACAAAAGCGTGTCCATTGTACTTCCAGACCATTGTGTTCCTGGAGAAAGCAAAGCACATCCCTGACAGCCTCCAGCAGTATTTCATGTATATGTGCCAAGTCAATGGTTGAGGCTGGCGTCAGCACTCAGCATCCTTGGGCATCTGCCAGGATGAAAGATCTGGAGAGAAGCCAAAGGAATTCCACAACCACACTCCACCATTTATTCATTAGTGTTTATATTTTACCTTTCCTCTGTAGACCTCAAGGTGGTGTACGCAGGTCTCCAAGGAGTTGCACACACTTTGCAGAGTCCAAGCTGTTTGGCTTCAGGGAGGTTGCTGCATCAAGCGCCTTCAAGCAATGTGTCAGGGACCAGCTGGCTGAGGAGGAGGCACCAGCTGAGGAACCCCCAAGGGAACCCCCAGAGGAGGAAGGTTCAGAGCCTGGGGGGTTGGTGATTGAGAGGAGGGGCTGGGTGCTGAAGGGAAAACAGGTTTAGTGAGCAGGGAGAGCCCGTAACAGGGAGCAGTTCAGACTCCGATGCTGAATCAGAGGAGGATGTTCAAGAGGCTGCTGCAGAATAAAAGGATTCGCCCCCTCCTGCTGAGACAAACTTCCCTCTTCACTGGTCTCCAAGAACATGCAGAAGAATGAGGGCAGAGCAGGTGCACAAGTGCAGTTTGAGACTGCTTGGGAAACATCTAGGAGAGAGGGAGACTTTGGAAGGGTGAAAGGCAGGGACCTCCAGTCCTGGCAACTGCTCCACAGGGGCAAGACCTACTGGGAAGTGTTGCTGAGTTGTTTGCCGTTTCCTTGAATAAAGAGTTGACTTCACTAATAAGGGAGCCCTGTTACTTTCATGCTGACCTGTGTCTGACTCCAGCCCTGACACAATATTCCAACCAGACATCACTCAGAGCGAAGTCCTTCCATCCATATGTCTTGTTGCTGCTGTATCACATGCACAATCCCCAGACTAGACTTTACCATCATGGTGCTCTGCAGATGATGATGATTACTAAAAAGCAGAGATATCACCTTGCCAACAAAGGTCTGTATAGTTAAAGCTTTTACTAAACAACAAAATTGCACCAATATCCCCCTCTTTTCTGCAAGGAGCTCAAGGTTGCAGAGTACGTAGTTGTCTTCCCTGCCATTTTACCCTCACAACAACCCAGTGACGTAACTTGGGCTGAGAAACTGCGACTGGTCCAAGGTCACCCAGGGAGCTGTATGTCTGAGAGGGGATTCAATCCCTGGCCTCGCGGGTCCCAGTCCAACATTCTAGCCGCTACATCGCATGGGTGTTTGGGAATTGGCAACAGGTTGGTCAGGGCCTTCAGGCCACTAAGGGGCTGATGGGAGTTGTAGTCCAGAACTTTTGGAAGGCACCAGGTGCTTTTGGCCATCTCTAACCAGCATGGAAGCAATCCTGAAAACAGCAGCATATGAGAACATTTCAAAGAGGACTGAGATCAATTGAAGAGAACGTGGCAGAATATCATAATGAGGCTCCGTTAAACCCAGTGGGGCAAGATGGCGAGGGACAAAACAGAACAGCACAAGTATTATCCTTCCCCAGTGGCCATGCTATAGGCAGCACACAATTCTTCACAGGCATCAATTAATTAAAGCTTCCAACACCCTTGGGAAGGGAGGATTATTAAAGCACACCAAGAGGCACAGCAAAGTGCATACAACAATCACATCGCTTTGTTATTAAATATTGATTTATGTATTGAACTCTGCATGGGACAGAGGGGAGAAAAATCCCTGAGTCCTCCCATCTCCATAATACGAATAGTGGGTTGTTGTTTTTTTCCCCATCATTGGTATATGGGGAGAGGGCTAGATCCTCAGCTGTTTTCACATTCAGAGTCCCACTAAATGAAGACAAGAGTTTACACCAGATGGGCGAGGGACCCCTTCCTTAATTATTTTCCAGGTGGCCTCCACATGCTGCAGCTGCCTGATATTTAAACAGGAGGAGACAGGAGAATCAGATGTGCAGGTTGGGAAAAATACCAGCTTCAGATATTACAGGTAAAAGATCCAAGAGTGAAGAATTATGAGCAATTATCCATCTCACATATCCTGCTTGGAACTGGGACTCAAGCCGTACAGTCATCAGAAAAACATGGTGCTACTTTTACTTCAACAACCAGTGTGAGTTTGTGATTGTGCATGTTCCCTTGTTGTTGTTTTAGTTCTGAAAGAAGGGGCTAGGCTAGAATCCTTTTCAATGCTCTGCCTGCCTCCATTGCTGCGGGCAGTATAGAATAATAGAATTGTAGAGGTGGAAGGGATGGCAAAGGGTCATCTGGCGAGATGCATTGCATTTCTCTTGAAACAGTAGTTATTTCTGGATTTGTATCTATGTATGAAAATTACCATATGGAAATTTTACGCAATTGTGCCCTGTTTGGTGATGTGTCTGCAGTGGTGTGGTTAAGAGTGGTAGACTCATAATCTGGTGAATCAGGTTTGCGTCTCCGCTCCTCCACATGCAGCTGCTGGGTGACCTTGGGCTAGTCACACTTCTCTGAAGTCTCTCAGCCCCACTCACCTCACAGAGTGTTTGTTGTTGGGGAGGAAGGGACAGGAGATTGTTAGCCACTTTGAGATTCCTTCGGGTAGTGATAAAGCAGGATATCAAATCCAAACTCTTCTTCTTCTTTTGCCAGTGCACAAGGGAGAGATAGCATTTTGTAATGGCTAGAGCATGGGTAGGCAAAATAAGGCACCTGGGCCAGATCAGGCCCAAATGCCTTCTGGATCCGGCCTGTGAACGGTCCAGGGATCACCATGTGGATCACCAGCATGCACGTTCTTTCCCTTTTCCTCCCTCTCCCTCACACGGCGCCGGCGCCTCCTCCCTCCCTCCTCCTGGCTTCTCCTCGCCCTGCCTAGAAGAGGAAGGGGGCTGGGTTTTGTTAGTTCCAGCAGCATCAATGCTCGAGCGGCTGCCATTTTAAGCAGCCACTCTCCAGAGCTCTTTTGCACACCGCTCATTGTCGTCGTCCAGCCGCCGCTGCCAGCTCCTGCTGCTTGCAAGGCACAGGCAAGAAGCCACTGGGGCTCGTGGTGCTCTTGCATCTTCCCCCCCCCCCCAAAAAAAATATAGTCCAGCCTCCCACAAGGTCTGAGGGACAGTGGACTGGCCCCCTGCTGGAAAAGTTTGCTGGAGCGACAGGACTAAGATGTGAGAACCCAGGGTTCAAATGCTCATTCGCCCAAGAAGCTCACTGTGGGAACTTGGGCCCTCACAGAAAAAGGGGCAGAACTACATACCTTGAGCTCCTTAGAGGTGGAATATAAATCTAATAAAATAAAATAAAATGTGGTCACTGTGGTGTAGAACCCATAACGTCAGAAAAACTCTTGCAGTGAGGTTGGAAACCAGTGCTGGGAATTACCTGGTGTGTCTTGTTTAATGGCTCAGGATCACAATACCTCAAGGACCACCTCTCCCCATATAAACCGGCCCTGGTCCCTGCAATCATCATCTGAGGCTCTTCTTCATATGCCTCCTCCATGAGAAGTCTGGAGGGTGGCAACATGAGAATTGTCCTTTTAGCAGCATTGCATGAGCTGATAGGAATGATGTCCCTTGGTTTGGAGTCGATGGAGCTCGTTCCTCCCTCTGTGTGACAGGCACACAGAGGCAGAAACAAGATCTATGGGGTCCACAAAGCACAGTGGTCAATGAAGCTTGTTCCTTCCTCAGCTGAAGGGCCCCCAAAATGTGTCCCCTTGGCATGGGGCAGCACCACCGCCTCTCTGACGCTTCCAGCTCGGGTCACGCCTGAAGTGGAGAAGCTGTTGCTGCTGCTGCCCAAAGCCCAGCCCCAAATGCCAGTCCAGGAATGGCTTCACTCAATGAGGGAACTATCGTAGGGGCAGCTGGTTGCGGCCTCTCCAGAAATGTGCCCAGGGCAATGCCCCCCAACCCCAACCCCATGCTATGCCACAGGGGCCTTTTCTCCAGTGGCTCCCCACTTGTGGGATGCTTTTCCCTGGAGGGCTCGCCTGGCACCTTCATTACATATCTTTAGGCACCAGGCAAAAATGTTGCCCTTCATTGAGGCCTTTTGCTGATAAACATTCTACGCCTTTTAAATATGCAGGTTTGTTTTTGTTTTGATTATGTATTTTGTGTTCTCATTTTGTAGTTCTGTTGTTGTGAGCTGCCTAATAATAATAATAATAATAGGTTGAGGTTACCGGTAAGTTGCCAGAAACTTCATGTGTGTAGAATTGACACAAAATATGAATATTGAGAGGAAATGGTTCCTGGAGTTTACGTACGTGTTACGCCTTATTGATCAGGGAACGTCCCAAGGGTGAACGTAAGGAATGGAGCTGTGAAATTCAATTATCATGGTTAGCACCATTTTGGTCTCTTCAACAATACGGAATATAAAGCTAGGATCTCATTTTCTTCAGTCTATGAACCACGTGACACACACCCTTCAGTTTTCTTCAAGGAAAAGGACTGAGAAAGCTTTGAATATTCTGTGCTTCTACAGCCCAAGAAACAGAATGATGCTTCAAAAAACTGAAAAGTCTTCAATCCAGCCCTTTCCTATAGATAAAAATCCATTATTTCATGATAACTTATTGGCTGGTGTGAGCAGTGGGGGGGAGGGGGTAACCAGGATGTGATTGGAACTGAAAGCCATCCACTTTTATTTATCCCTGCTTCTCTGATTTAAAACGAAGCCTGGCTGTGTGCAGATGATAACTGTGAGCAAAGGTTGACATCAATTGGGAACTCTAGGACGAGCTGTCTCCGTGTGGGGGAAAATATCACCTTCTTTAAAATAAAAATTAAAAAAAAATAGACGCTGAGTGACATTGACGAAATAGACAAGGCAGCCTGGATCAATGACATAAAAAATAGTTGTCACCCAGTGATTAGCGAACTATCACTTATAATAATCTCCTTCAATATGCTCCTTGGAGGATAACATTTGATTATTTGAACACATCAGAATGTTAATTATGGCTGGAGCCTGCATTTCGAGACTCATTTGTATTTTTTACAGTATGTGACATTTCAAAGCTTGAGGTAATTTTCGACATCTTATTAGGTGTTTGAAATTCAATTTGTAGCCTTAGCTTCAAACAGCAGACTTTTTAATTTAGCAGCTCTTTAGTTAGAGTGGGCTGGATATGGAATAATCATTAGGGAAGTAGCCACATAGATGTTGGAAAACTCCTGGGAATAAGCTTCTCAATCGATCCCCCTTGAATAGACAGGTACATACATATGCATACATTTAGTCGCAAACTGAGATATTAACTCGGCTCCTTCTTGATTTACAAATGATTTATCCAAGAGGTCTGTGGATGGTGGGTTTTTTTTAAAAAAAAACTGCAAAAATTCCACAAAGTCAGTAGACTATGACTGGTGAAGTGATAAAATATCTGAAACACAAAGCACCATTATCTTACAATATAAACTTACTTTACTCAAGTCATGGTTACTTTACTCTCTAGCCATCTCTGTTTTTTAAAATAATAATAATTCATATTCAATTATCATACACATATGTACAAACTAACACAGAACCCTACACAAAGCGTGTTCAGTATTTTAAAAACTATTTACAGAGATGCAATTACATATAGCCACATTTTTAAGATGAGTCTATATAGCCCAACCACAATGAGGAGGGAGTCAGGGGAGAAGTACCGTATTTTTTTGATTCTCCCTTTTTGTATAATAAAAAAAGGGAGCCCAGTCCACATCAAAACTGTCCTATATGGTTTTGCCCCAGACTACATCTCTATGTCTGACTCTAGACAAACAGATAAAGTGATGTTTCATACATTAATAAACCATGCCTCCCTCATAGGAACTTTTGATGATTTCCAGTATCGGGCTATTGCCAATCTGGTTCCTGATAGTAGCGCAAGCACTAGATATTTACAAGTTATAGGAGGATTGACATCATTCTCTAACATTTGCTAAAGATTTTGCTCAACCTATTTGCTTTCCTACAGCGAACTTGGAGCAACCAGTGCTATTTTTTCTAGAAAAAGAGGTGCCGAAACTCACCATGAACACCTCTCTCGTTCTCTTAAGAGTGGCAATGGCACCCACCTGAGAGGTGCCAGAACTGAGTTCTGGTTGGAGAAAAGAAAAAGGAAAAACCCTGAGCAGTCTCACCAAGCTTGGCTACATCTCACAAACCATGTATGGTAGCCAGTAAACCTCCTGATTTTATTGCCTACTTTGGACTGCAAAAAAGTGGACCAGAGAGCTGGGGTGGCAGGAAAGAGTCAAGCAACTAACAGGTCACTTGGTACGTCAAAAAAACATTCCAGTCCATTCTACAGGACTGTGGCACCTTAGAAGCACCGTGTGAAACCTCAATACAGTGGAACCTCAGTTCTCGAATGTCTCCACTGACGAACGGGTTTTGGAATCCGGATGCCAAAAACCCGGAAGTAACCACTTCGGTTTTCAATGATTTTCAGAAGCTGAATGTGCCATGCAGCTTCCATGTTGAGTTTCCCTATTGTATTAAGGCTTCCGCTTTCAATTTTCGGTTTTCAAATGTTTCAGAAGTCCAATAGTCTTCGAAAACCGAGGTTCTGCTGTATTATTTTCCCTCAGACTGTGCAATGGGGCCAACTATGGCCACATCAACACTATGCATTTAAAGCACTACGATACCACTTAAAATAGTCATGGCTTCCCCCCAAGAAAAAGAATAATAATGGGAGCTGTAGTTTGTTAAGGGTGCGGAGAGTTGTTTGGAGACTCCCTGTTCCCCTCAGAGAACTACAGTCAGTGTCTCTTCCCAGGAAACACTGGGAATCGTAGCTCTGTGAGGGGAATAGGGAACACCTGTCAACTCTTGGCACCCTTCGCAAACTACAGCTCCCAGAATTATTTAAATTTATAGTGTGGATGGGGCTGGGGAAAGGAAGAATTGGACTTGTTGTTGAGTTTCACAGTCTGGCCAGGTGGCTGGTGCCTAGAAGTTCTAGAACTCATTTTGCTGGCAAAAGCAGAGAAAGAGAGAGAGGCCCGCTTCTGATCGACACTGATTTTACCAGCAGGTGTTTCTATGGTGATGAAAGTAAGTGAGGATTTACGGATTAGGAGGATAGAATCTGGACAGCTTTAAAAAAGGCTATGAACAACATATTAAAAGGGAATCTTTCCAGTTAAAAAATATTGATTTTTAGGCTGCGCTGACCTTTCGCGTTTTCAGCACAGATTCTCTTAGAATGAAGTCCCCCTCCCCATATTATTATTTTTATATATAAAAAAAGCAGAACTGGATTTACTAACCTTTTAATTTAACATTTCATATCGAGTTGGGAGAAACAGCAAGATAAAGAGCTGTTAGGGGAAAACAGCACAAAAATAAAGCCCCACATGGCAATGCTTGGTTTAGATTTTCCTCCTTTTATGTATATCTTTCCATCATAATTCTATTTGTGTGCTGTGGTGGGGGCTGGGGAGGATTTTTGAAGGTTATTCTTCCAGCAGATTTCATGTGTCTCACAATACTTTTGTGCTTAGCAACGTATAATATTTATTGCATTTACTAAGGCTGTTAAAATAATTTTGGCATTCATATGAAGACTGATCCTATGCGGTACGGTTGTACCTAAACCTTCTGAAATTAAAAAAAAATGCCCATTTTTATTTTTATTTTTTATTTTTAAGTGCTCAAAGCACTACTGATACATGATCCCTGTATGGAGTAGCCAGCTAATTGTGGTGCGATGGCTAAAGTGCTGTTGGACTAAGACCTCAGAGCACAAAATCCTGACCCCCTGATAAGTGAGGTGCTCTGCCTCGTTTCCAGGGTCTTGGGGAAGTTGTGTGAAGCCTCTGAAGGCTTCTGTGAGATTTTGTGGAGCTCTCACGAGATCTTGCTGGAACCCAGAAGCTGCCGAAGCCACTTCTCCTTGTGGGGATGTTCAGTGTGGCAGGAGATGATACATTGCTTATTCATATCCTTCCTAACTTGAGCTAGCAAGTTCCTTTACTTAGCAGAGTTTACATTCCCCTTCTCATGCACAGCAAAAAACTAGTTGCAAACTCGTGTGAGTTTCTTAAGACAATACGCAATTCAATATGGCTTGTCCAGATTGAAATGTCTTCTAATATTTTCCTGGTAAGACCCCTTGAATCCCTCCTAAAAGAATAAAGACACCACAGTCTTATTCATAAGCAATAAAAAGAAAGTTTATTCACTATCAGCTCAGTGTGATCCCTGAAGGCAGGCTTAAGGCTTAAAGTTACAAACATATACAAACAGGTTTACCCCATATGTGGGTTGACCTGGTGACTGTAGTTAGCAGTTCGGGAAGTTTGCAGGACGAAAAGAAGATGGAAAAAATAGAGAGTGGCAGCCTTGTCCTTTTACCAGGTCTGGAAAAGTCATGCCCACCCACTGGTCACATGCAAGGAAGGATGCTCCAGGCCAGGAGAAACAGGAAGTTTCGACTGGCTGGACTGAACATTCCCTTGCATGTCCACTCTAGGAAAACAAGGAATGTTGTACTTGACTGCTCTCAGTGGATTACATCCCACACTCCTCACTTCTCTGGCAGCAGCAGGTGCTCACTTGCAGAGCTGCCCCTTGGATTCCGCCGCCTGAGGCAGCTGCCTCAATCTGCCACATGGATGGACCAGCCCTCGGCTTAGCTGGAGTCCTGATAATTGTCTAAGGATGCTATTGCCGGGCTTGTTCACCGCACCTGTATAACAAACACCAGAATTCAGACAGACATTTCCTGATTCACATGGGCCGTGTGTGTGTGTGTGTGTGTGTGTGTGTGTGTGTGTGTGATTAGCCACTTGCCAGCTGCCTAGCTGTGTGGGCTCCCATTTTTCATTTAGGTAAGTGTGCCTCTGGCAATGGAGTGATCTGAGTGCTTTGTTATGGGCAACAAACCATGATTCAGCAGCTCATCCATCCTCCCAAACTGTTTGAAGGCAGTTTTTCCGCCTCCAAGCATTACCTCCATGCCAGCAAAAGTTTCACCTGCTTAATTTCTCCACATCGAGGCACAAGAGGAAAGCTTTCTTAAAGACTTCTCTCTCTCTCTCTCTCTCTATATATATATATACACAGAGAGTGGTACCTCGTGTTACAAATGCCTCAGGTTACAAATGCTTCAGGTTACAAACTCCGCTAACCTCGAAGAGTTACCTTGAGTTGAGAACTTTGCCCAGGATGAGAATGGAAATCGTGTGCCAGTAGTGCAGCGGCAGCAAAAGGCCCCATTAGCGAAAGTACGCCTCTAGTTAAGAACAGTTTCAAGTTAAGAACGGACCTCTGGGATGAATTAAGTTCATAACTAGAGGTACCACTGTGTGTGTGTATGCTGCAAGGAAATAAAGAGAGCCGTCCTATAACATAACGGTTTGAAGGTAGGATTGCAGATGTTCAGTCAACCTCTCCTTCCTTCTCATGAGACCTAAAGAGGAGTCGAAAGCCAATGGGTTGGATCCAGACTTCATTATCCTTAGAGCAGACTCAGGGAAATCAGTCCCATTGGGTCTACATTTCCGAGCACAATTCAAAGTGTCGGTGCTTACCTTTAAAGACCTAAACGGCCTCGGCCCAGTATACTTGAAGGAGCGTCTCCACTTTCATCGTTCTGCCCGGACACTGAGGTCCAGCACTGAGGGCCTTCTGGTGGTTCCCTCAGTGTGAGAAGTGAGGTTACAGGGAACCAGGCAGAGGGCCTTCTTGGTAGTGGCGCCTGCCCTGTGGAACACCCTCCCATCAGATGTCAAGGAAATAAACAACTATCTAACTTTTAGAAGACATCTGAAGGAAGTTTTTAATGTCTGGTGTTTGATTGTGCTTTTAATTCTGTTGGAAGCCGCCGAGAGTGGCAGGGTATGAATAAATAAATAAATAAATAAATAAATAAGATGATGATGATGACGACGACGACGAAGCACTAAGCTTGGATCCAATTCAGTACTTTGTGGACCTGTGTCAGCAGACTACCACAGTCAAAGGGCCTTCATTCCCCACCACCTTGCATTACAATTGTATATTACTTTCATTTTATTTTCCCATCAGACTGACTGCACATGTAACATCGAAAGTGAATAGAAGAGGAAGCAGAACTGTACCTGCTAGACCTGCCCCAAAGTTTGCGAAAGAGCCTATGTGTACAGTGGTACCTCGGTTTAAGAACTTAATTCATTCTGGAGGTCCGTTCTTAACCTGAAACTGTTCTTAACGAGGTACCACTTTAGCTAATGGGGCCTCCCACTGTTGCTGCCACGCAATTTCTGTTCTCATCCTGAAGCAAAGTTCTTAACCTGAGGTACTATTTCTGGGTTAGCGGAGTCTGTAACCTGAAGCATCTGTAACCCGAGGTACCACTGTATATAGATTCTGGGTGGGGTCAGGAAGCTACCACATAGCAAGTCAGATAACTGCCTGCAGTGACTGGCAGTGGGTCACCAGGGTTTCTGATGGAGGACCTTCCCAATCATGCCTGGGCATCGAACCTGGGAATTTCTGCATCTGCAAAGCAGGCACTCTGCCACTGATCTGAATTCCTTCAAGGACTTGTCCGGTTTAAGGTGACATGTGAACAGACTTACTGTTTCCTTTTGATGAGATCTGTCCAGCGTTGCCTATGAAAGATGCAGGCAGAACCCACATCTCTGTGTATCAGAGCAGTAAAATGGCCTCTGCGTGACACAGTGCCTTCCACACTGATCTGCACTGTTTGCCTCCCAGATTTGCCTGGTGGAAATGCCAATTTGCATATGAAACAGCACGTTTCCCATCTCGCATTAATCGCTACTTCATTTCTGCTCGATTTCACCCGGTTTCATGGTGCATGCCTTTTTTGTCACAGAGGAAACAGTTATACATTTTCTTGTGGTGCTTTTTTAAAGCGCGCACACACACATTCTTCTCTGGGCCCCTCTAGATGTCCTTCCCACTGTGCATTCGTGATGATTTAGGCTCTTGATGTGACATGATCCCTCTTTCAGTACAGTTTGCAAAGGTTTTGGGGTGGACCTGCTGCTTCATTTCCAACCAGTGCATGTGTCGATCTGGAACTGCCTGCTATAACTTTTCATACCACAAATGTGTATGCGTGTTTGTTCATTTCTTCTGTGGCACCTTAGTGCAAGGGCTCACCTCCAGAGGGCAATAAGGCAGTAATACCAGGGACGCATAGCAGAACAACTAATACAGTGTATTATTAGTTTTGTGTATGGGTGTCAGTGCATAATGCATCATTATTGCATCACTGACATGTTGCAGAATACACCTTTTCCCTCTACTCCGTGGAGTGGCTCAGTGTTTCTGTTTGAAACTGTGCAGCTGCTTTGGAGTCACAAGATTCTGATTACATTCCACAGATTCCATACTATTGGAAGTCTCAGGGGAGACGGGAGACGGATGTGACATTA
This sequence comes from Podarcis gaigeae, assembly GCF_964106915.1. NCBI lineage: Eukaryota > Metazoa > Chordata > Lepidosauria > Squamata > Lacertidae > Podarcis > Podarcis gaigeae. The sequence goes on from NC_139688.1 coordinate 16,377,940, forward strand.
CTGGTTTCCTGTTCCTTTGTTCGTTTCAGTTGCTCTCTGCTCTCACAGAGAGAGGATGTGTTTGCTGTCTGCGTAGTTAGTAATAAAACTCCTAGCAATGTAGCCCAAACCTCTCGTCTCTTCCCTGTGCTGGAAACTCTGCTGAATGGGGGATGTGCCTGGAGCCTTATCAGAGGCTCGGGTCATCAATCACGTGGGAGGTGATTCTGAAGGACTCAGCCGGAGGAAGATGAGCTTTATCAGCTCAGAAGAATGGAGATTCCGACACTCAGTACCTGAAAACAAGTTATGGCTAAGTGGTCTCGGTCCAACTGTGTGCATGTCTAGCAGCCAGAGCACCCTCCCTTTCAGACAACCTGCCATTGTACCAACCAGCTATTCAGCAAGGTGAAACATAAATACAAGTCCCAGCTCCAGGACCGGTTGGTGCAGGTAGGGCAGGCATAGGCAAACTCGGCCCTCCAAATGTTTTTGGACTACAATTCCCATCATCCCTGACCACTGGCCCTGTTAGCTAGGGATCATGGGAGTTGTAGGCCAAAAACATCTGGAGGGCCGAGTTTGCCTATGCCTGAGGTAGGGCCACAAAGTAACTGCTGCCCCATCCAAATAAGCAGCAGCGATTCCTGTGTTGGTGACATAACTCCATTCCTCTGTCCTCTGTGTGTGGCACTGCTAGGTATTCAACTTTATTATCAATGCAAATTTTTGAACATTTCAACCAACTTCAGCCCTTCCCAGAATTAATTGTAGGTTTCGCCTCTTAAATGCCATTTTAAAATTTGTTTATTATATTGCAGTAGTATCTTTCCATGAAAAAAATTGCAGCTCGCCACTGTAACCGTGTAGAATGAGCTCCCTATTTCCATGGAGCTATAGATTATAAGGGACGCAGGTGGTGCTGTGGGTTAAACCACAGAGCCTAGGGCTTATCAATCAAAAGGTCGGCGGTTTGAATCCCTGCGACTGGGTGAGCTCCCATTGCTCGGTCCCTGTTCCTGCCAACCTAGCGGTTCAAAAGCACCTCAAAGTGCAAGTAGATAAATAGGTACCACTCCGGCAGGAAGGTAAATGGCATTTCTGTGCGCTGCTCTGGTTTGCCAGAAGTGGCTTAGTCATGCTGGCCACATGACCTGGAAACTGTACACTGACCCCCTTGGCCAATAAAGTGAGATGAGCGCCGCAACCCCAGAGTCGTCCGCGACTGGACCTAATGGTCAGGGGTCCCTTTACCTTTATAGATTATAAAGGACTTTAGTTCCTTCCCTTGTTACTTCACTTCCTTAGAAGGAAACTCAAGTCTGTCCCTCACTCTGGTGTTTTAAAGAGTCAGGCTTGATCTACCCATGCAAGAGAACAAGGTAGGGATTATTTATTTATTACACTTATATTCTACCTATTCTCCAAGGGGCTGAAAGCAGCCACATGGTTCTCCTCCATTTTAGCCTCACAACAGCCCTTATGCTGACAGGTGGTGACTGGCCCAAGGTCACCTAGTGAGTTTCCTGCCTGAGGGGTGATTTGAGCCGACTTTCCCATATCCTAGTTCAACACTCTGCACCACACTGGCACTGAATTATGTGGTAGAGACCTGAAGTAACAGGAACCGGGCACTTTTTGTTCTCACACTATGTACATACATACATAAAATGGCTTGAAGCAGAAAGCTAGCATAGCTAGGACTCTCTACTTCCGGGGAGTTTCTTTATAGCGGGAGAAACATGTTGTCATTTCCTAAAGGCCATTCCTCCAGCCAGATTGCGTAGCCTACAGTGCTACCCCAGGGCTCTGCCGCCTCGTTCTGCGGTTAGTCATCCATCTAGCCTCAACAGCCAGCTGGTCAACTCCTTTTTCCTGGCAAGTACCAAGGTTGGCTCTGTCAACATTTGAAGATAATGTAGAAATATGGTTCTTTTATATCTCAGGAAATGTGCACAAGTCCCCGTTCCCCCTTTGTGGATTCTCCTGGCGGATGTGCACAATGGCTGGTTGTTATGCACATTAACCACTCCACTTTCCTTCTCTTTTAGAGATATATATTTTGCTGCGACTTCCCCCCTCCTCCCAGTGGGCAGTTTTAAACACAGGGATTTCCATTCATGTGGAGGGTAGCCAAAGTAGCGACTGGACTCCTCTGCGTGACATTTCATCCTCTCTCTCTCTCTCCCTGGCACAAGCAACTCCGTGGAACTTGAAAGCCAAAGTCCCTCTTTCAAAAGCGGCTTTCATTTCCCCCCCTTTGTAGGCACGGTGTCCCCTCGCTGTTCCGTATAATAAGCGAGACGTCCATGACCACCCCTCCAATCTGCCAAGCCACAGCGCCGGAGCCGGCTGAGCTCTCCACACCGCCAGGCCTCGGCCGTGCTCCTCGCTCGCTGACCTGTGCCTCACCGCTATTACAACAGCACATTACATCCCTGCACGGCCAAACCATTTCCTGCACAGACACCGAATTTATATAAAAGGCTTTCCTGGGCTTTCATCAAAATCTGGGTTGCAGGCCTATTTCATAACATTAATTCTCTCCCTCGCCGACTGCCACATCAATTCGGTACTTTATAAACTATTTCAGGGATCCGATTTATCAGGCCTGACAGAGCCTTGCGCCGAAATAAACAGCCACTGCCTCAGCCAAGCTCGCTCGGTGTCTCCTATTTATCATTATTTAATTCAAGGGCCTAAAATTCTCTGACATTATTAATAGTAAGATGAATCGCTGGGAAACTACAGAATCTGTGACCAACCAGGCTGAAATAATCCATTTTGGGGGAAATGTCTACTTGGAATTGCATTCCCTGATGGGTAGGCCTCTCTGTCATTAGCAACTCTATATGCATGGGTGGGGAGGTATTGAAGCATGAAGTCCCCATAGAGTTGAAGACTTCAAGTACGATTCTCTCTTCAGAAGCTAACACCCAAAGAAAGTGGGGGTAGTGGGTGGCGGTGGAGGGAGAGACAAGGAGAAGGGGGGGAAGGAAATACAGCTTGCTTCTAATGCCTCTGTCACTTGAATTCAAATGTACTAATTTAATCCTTTTTTAGTACGTGATTAACTTTAACTTGTCTATGATTGAACTTTGGGTGTTAACTGGACCTGCAAATCCATTAGTTCATTATGAGGGCTATATTACTTAGCCACCTTGATGAAATATAATCAGCTGCCTAGGATGTGTACGAACACTTGCCACTATAATTTGGCACCTCATTAGCGGCTTTTTATTTTTTATTTTACTCTCAATCTCTCCCCCACCCCACTCCCAATCCTACTTAAATGAAAGGGACTTAACTGAGGGAAAGTGTGTTGCAAAAGCTTGAGGCGTTCTGTTCCTAATAAATGTGTGTCCTCCTATCTCTGCTCCTCAGAGTTTAGGAAGCAAGACGAGGGCCATTTAGAGGTGGGACAGAAATTCAATTCAGTTGGTGAACCTATCTTTATTTGCAGTTTCCGAAACATTACCTGGACTAAAAAATGGACGTTCTTCAAAATTCATGTTTCTCTGAATTTTGCGGTGTAGTTCTCTAGCCAAGTACAGTGGTACCTTGGTTCTCGAACTTAATCCATTCTGGGAGTCCGTTCAACTCCCAAAACTGTTCAAAAGCCAAGGCACGGCTTCCGATTGGCTGCAGGAGCTTCCTGCACTCAAGCAGAAGCCGTGCTGGAAGTTCGGCTTCCGAAAAACATTCGCAAACCGGAACACTCCCTTCCAGGTTTGCGGCATTCAGGAACCAATTTGTTCAGGAGCCAAGCCATTCGAGTACCAAGGTACCGCTGTACTTTAGACAAATAACATTATTATTATAATTACATTATTAATCACCTTCTACATGTTTTTCTCAAGGCGTTGTAAAATAAAAACAGAAAACAACAACAACACCAGATAAATTTGAAACAAAACTAAAACAATGCAAAATAAACATTTGTGGCAAAGTCCCATTTTTCCGGTTGGGAGAGTCTCTCAGAATCCTTTTCTTGGGTAAAGCATGTATAGAAATGCATATAATATTAAAAACAGCAAACAGAACTGTGTTTACATTGGGGGAGATGGCTTTACAAAAATGAGCATGTTGATAGAAATTTGCACTAAAATACTGGTGAATTTTCAAAAGGATTTTTTTTTAATGCACTGTTATATACAAATGGGATGCAGGTGGTGCTGTCGGTTAAATCACAAAGCCTAGGACTTGCCAATCAGAAGGTGGGTGGTTCGAATCCCCGTGACGGGGTGAGCTCCCGTTGCTCGGTCCCTGCTCCTGCCAACCTAGCAGTTCGAAAGCACAAAGTGCAAGTAGATAAATAGTTACCGCTCCGGTGGGAAGGTGAACGGCATTTCCGTGTGCTGCTCTGGTTCGCCAGAAGCGACTTAGTCATGCTGGCCACATGACCCGGAAGCTGTACGCCGGCTCCCTCGGCCAATAAAGCGAGATGAGTGCTTTAACCCCAGAGTCGGTCACGACTGGACCTAATGGTCTGGGGTCTCTTTACCTTTACATTTATGTACAAATGTGGGGATGTTGGGGGGGATGAGAACCTGAGAGCAACTGAAAGTGACACATTTTCTCATCCCTGGTGCCATTGCAAGGCCCTTCTTCCCACGCCATCCTACGTAGTGAAGCCTAAGTACATTGCATGGCTACAGTGTAGCCTACAGGACAAAGGTAAGATTCACATCTGCTGTTCTATCCACACTTGATTGTGGGCATGTCCCATGCATGGCTCCTACAAAGTCCCCGAGGCAGAATACATCCTACAGGCTGAAAAATGCTTCCCACCCCTGCTGCAAAGCATCATGGGCACAGATGGAGAGCTAAAAACAAAAGCAGCCGCTCATCTCACTTCTAATCTTACCACCATCTTCCTAGTTCAGGACTTCTATAGAACATTCCACTGTGAACAGCGTGATGATCAGATCCAACACCAGTAGTTGGCCAGATCAGGCATTATTGGCCAAGGACACCACAACTCAGAAGGGCATCTTAACAACCCAACCTGCTCTCTGCTGCACCTAGCTGTCACCTGAAGTGGTTTCCTGCACACCCACACCCATGCTACCATCTACCTACCTCAACTGGGCTATTGGAAAGAGCCAAGGGCATGTCATGGGTGGTGGCACCCAGAGATGGGCATCAGTAGATGACCTCAGCACAGAGGCAGGCTACAGCCCAGGGCAGCCTCCCCCAAGCTGGAGCTGTTGAGAGTTGCAGTCTAAAACATGTGGAAGGCACTAGGCTGGGGGTGGTTGATTTAAGGTTTCATTGGTAAGAACCAGAGCCTTGAAACAGAGGCACAGAATCTGGCCAGCTGCCTGTTGAATCCTGAAACTGAGTGTGCTTGAGAGTAGGGGGAATATGATCACCTCAGATGGTGACAGCAGTCACGAAATTAAAAGACGCCTGTTGCTTGGGAGAAAAGCAATGACAAACCTAGACAGCATCTTAAAAAGCAGAGACATCACCTTGCCAACAAAGGTCCGTATAGTTAAAGCTATGGCTTTCCCGGTAGTGATGTATGGAAGTGAGAGCTGGACCATAAAGAAGGCTGATCGCCGAAGAATTGATGCTTTTGAATTATGGTGCTGGAGGAGACTCTTGAGAGTCCCATGGACTGCAAGATCAAACCTCTCCATTCTTAAGGAAATTGGCCCTGAGTGCTCACTGGAAGGTCAGATCGTGAAGCTTAGGCTCCAATACTTTGGCCACCTCATGAGAAGAGAAGACTCCCTGGAAAAGACCCTGATGTTGGGAAAGATGGAGGGCACAAGGAGAAGGGGATGACAGAGGACGAGATGGTTGGACAGTGTTCTCGAAGCTACCAGCATGAGTTTGACCAAACTGCGGGAGGCAGTGGAAGACAGGAGTGCCTGGCGTGCTCTGGTCCATGGGGTCACGAAGAGTCGGACACGACTAAATGACTAAACAACAACAACAAATGGTTCAGGATAAGGCCACTGTGCCTTTTAATCCAGCCCCAGGCAGAATTGGTAGCCCATCCCTGGTTATCTCTACAGCTGTGAAGCTCTATCAGGGAAGTGTGTGGGCAATGGGCTAGGCTCAGGAACACTGATCTTGCTTGTATTTACCTGCCTTATTGCTCGCTTTAATCCCTTTATGTTCAGAAAGATGCCCGCAAGGTAGGAGGGGGGAATCGTGCTTTATTCAAGCCGATTCTTAAAGAACATAATCTTCAGAGTGATTTGCCATAATAAAAGCAGTCTGAGAAGATGAGGGGCTGAATTGAATGTAACAGGAGGGAATGTATGTTCCCGCAAATACTGGATGAATGTTGGCATCGTGTCTGATATACTTAAGGCACAGAATACGTAGATATCGCCTGAGGCTTGGCACCTGGACCAGCAGCTCTGCAGCTCTGCCTCCTTCTATAATTATCGGCATTTGTGCACCTTATTTGTTTTATTGGGGTGGGGGTGGGGGAATCTGTTTTGAGGAGAAAAGAAGTTTCGGCTTTATGCATCGGCAAGGTGCCTAATTGCCTTCTTATGGCTGATCCCTCTTAAAGGGTTGACTTCACCCACCCACTCTATCAGCTATAATAGCCAACTGACAGAATCCCTATCTTCTCATTTCCTTTCATTCATTCCATGGGCTGCCACTTAAGGTGAACCAGGGACCAGCTGTAGGACAAACCAGAAGGGTGGGTCAGAAGCAAAGGATGAACCAGGGTCAAAGAGGAAAGCATTGAAGTCAGTGCCAAAGAGCTCAGAATACCATGCTGGTCCAGCAAAAGCAAAAGCTCCACTGGAACAGGAAGCTCTCTTAAAATATTTCCTGTCTAGGAGGATTTCATTGGCTAGCTGGGAACAGGTATTTCATTGCGGAGCCTAAAACAACACCAGCAGCAGCAGCAGTAACAATAAAATTATTATGTATATTATGTATATTATGTATTATTATGTATATTATGCATATTATGTATATCTGACTGGGTTGCCCCAGCCACTCTGGGCTGCTCCCAACAAAATATTAAAAATACAATAAAGCAATATGCCAAGAGCTTGTTTTTACAGGCATGGAGAAGCACTCTGGGGTTTAAGGTATGCATATGTTTGCACATGGCTTCTTCTGTATCTGAACCGAAACTGAAATTGTTGCAGGCTTCAAGTTCTGCATATAGTAGGATTACCCCCCAAAAAAAGCAATTCATGGCACTCTGCTTTAATCCATACTAAGAGGGTGACCAATTTAGATTGTCGGGTGCTCGTATATGCTATATGTATTTGAAAAATCCTGATTCCTGCAAGAGGGATACCTAAAACAACAACAAAAACTATAAGGAATAAGACAAAGAATAACAGGTTGTTCCCTACACTGAGGGAGGGACTTTTTTTAGTCCAGGGGCCACATTCCCTTCTGGGCAACTTTCTAGGGGCCAGTTGTCATTGGTGTGTGGACTCAGAGGCAAAGTGAGCAGAGCAACAAATGTGAATTTTACTTTTGAGCAGAAGGCTGGTCCTACACACACTCACATTTATCTACTGTCTATCCAGGCAAACATTTGGTTGGTCACTGTGATAACAGGAGGCTGGAGTAGTTGGGTCATTGGCCTGATCCAGCAGAGCTCTTCTTATGGTCTTAAGGATAATAGGATCCCTACAACACACCCCAGCCAGTAGCTTGGTAGCTGCATTCAAGACCAGCTCTGGACAGTAGCGTAGTGTGGGTTGCCAGTGCCCAGGGCCATGCAGAGGAGGGAGGGAGGGAAATGGACAGAGTACACATGAGCATTCAACTGCCTAATGGCACCCGCATCACCCAGGGAGTTGCAGCTACAGAGATAAGAAAATAAGAGTCATTCCGTTGTCTGGAGAGGTTACACCCCACGCACACATACACCATGACACTGGCTCTAGATCTACACTGTAGCCCAGATCAGCCCCACGGGAATGTACATTACAGGTATTTGCCATCTATTCCTTTGATACTTTTGTTGAAATGCACAAACAAGTTTACTTTCCTGGTGCTGAGTTCCAGCTCCACCTAATTGTCTTATGACTGTGTGCTTCTTTTGGGAAGGCTGTAACAACAGCCCATTTTTCCCAGGGAGTCTTTTGGTCTTAATAGGACAGAAAGTCAAAGCAGGGCATTTCATCTTGGTGCCGCAGTCTCTCCCAGAGCTTATTGTCTTTGGGGTTAGCTCAATAGCAGCTACTTCCTTGTGCAATTTATCCGGAGCAAAGGAAAGGCGCTTCCTGATGTTTAGATCTGCCACTTCTAAAGCATATTTGGAGAACCACGTGATGTACCTGGGAGCCCAGTATCTGGGCTTTGACTTTGTGTGCTGCAGTGGTGACATGCGGCGGTCCATTAAGGTCTTTCAATATGGAAGATGTTTTAGAAGGAGAGGTGTGGGTTTTTTTTTTCCTTTTCAGGGGCTGCTTTGCTTACCAAGATGAAAGGGAGCAAAGGTTTTCTGGAAAAGAAAATTCTCAGCGCCATTTGCTTGGTAACAGTGAAAATGAGCCCTGGATGCAGAGAGAGAGACTGTGTTCTTTGTACTTGTCTGCTGTTAGTGACAGCCCTGAAGAAAGGATTGTTCAGATGAGAAAGCACTCTCTCTTTTTCTCTCTCTCTATATAACAAAATGAGACTCGTATCTACCTGGTGTGCTTCCTAATTTCTCTTCATCTCATTCCCACTGCCTCCCTACCCCACACCCAGATAATGACTGCCAACCAGTGCTATTTTTCTAGAAAAAGAGGTTCCGGAATGCACCACCTCGCTCGTTCTCTTATAATGGCTATGGCGCCCACCTGAGAGGTGCCAGAACTGAGTTCCAGTGAGTTCCAGCTGAAAAGAGCCCTATGGTGAAAAGGTAGGTACAATGTAAAGGACCCCCGGATGGTTAAGTTCTGCCGACGATGGGGTTGCAGCACTCATCTTGCTTTTAGGCTGAGGAAGCCGGTGTTTGTCCACAGACAGCTTTCCGGGTCATGTGGCCAGCACTTCTGGCACAACAAAACACCATGACGGAAACCAGAGTGCATGGAAATGCTATTTACCTTCCTGCCGCAGTGGTACCTATTTATCTACTTGCACTGGTGTGCTTTCAAACTGCTAGGTTGACAGGAGCTGCAACAGAGCAATGGGAGCTCACCCCGTCACAGGGATTTGAACTGCTGACCTTCTGATCAGCAAGCCGAAGAGGCTCGGTGGTTTAGACCACAGCGCCACCTGCATCCCAGTGATGTATGCTTGAGGTAGCCATTGATGTATGCAACTCAATACCAGTAGTTGGGGAACAACATGCTGCTTGTGTGGTGCTTATTGACTGAGCCAGCCCTACTATTAGGCAAAGTGAGGTGGCAACATCAGACAGCTGATTTTGAGTGTCATGAAAGGGCAGTTGTTTAATTTATTACTGCTGTATTTTCACTTCCAGGGAAAGGGGAAGAGGTATTTGTGGGATTTTCTGTTTCAGGTCCCAGAAGAACTTAGCGGACTCTGATTCCCTTGATTATCTTGTGAACCACCCTGAGGTCTTGTGATGAAGCTTGGGGTGTAAATTGAATAAACAACAACCACAACAACTTTCGCCTTGGGTAGCCTTGACCTGGAGTGAGGACATCATTCTCTGCTCTACTTCATGCTTCAAAATGTCTTAGGTCACAGTCACATCATACATTTCAAGCACTATCATATCATGTTAAATAGTCAAGGCTTCCCACAAAGAATTATGGGAGCTGCAGTTTGTTAGGAGATGCCCCTATTCCCCTTCAAAAGCTACAGTTCTTAATAATATTCATTTGTAATTTTGAGCTGTCAAGTCTGACATTTTTCCTGAGAGTCGTGTGAGTTCACATTTGCCCCAATAATGCCCTTGCTTTATGGCACTTTATGGAGCACAGAACATACTTGCATATTCCCCCCAAAACATCAAACTACTTTTGCCCTTAGGAGTTACTGGATAGGTCCAGTTAGACAGGTTGATATTGGTGGAATCTACACACACACATATATACAGTGGTACCTCTGGTTACAAACGCTTCTGGTTACGAATGCTTCAGGATACAAGCTCTGCTAACCTGGAAGTAGCTCCTCCTGGCTGTGAACTTTGCCCCAGAATGCGAACAGAAATTCTGCGCCAGAGGCACACACGCAGCAGGAGACCCCATTAGCAAAAGCGCACCTCAGGATAAAAACAGTTTCAGCTTAAGAACATTCCTCCAGAATGAATTAAGTTTGTAACTACTGTATACAAAACATCGTGAAAAAGTTTTTAAAAAAACATTTTGAAAAAAATATATTGAATTTGCCATAGCTCACCATCGCCATCTAGTGTCCCATTTGTATAATGCACTTTACAACACACTTAAAACGCTCCCCCCTTTTTTTGCAGCTGTAAAGGTGAGTCCACAATTTTACATCCTGAAAACCTCCTCTTTCATGTTAAAAGATTTCTACATGCACTTAGGAAAATGAGGCTGAAGATTGTAATAAATGACATAAACTCAGGCCACATGTGCACTATACAGTATCTTTCAACAGCCTTTGCTTCCCCCAAGGAATCCTGGGTGCTGATAGTTATTGGGAGACACCATTCCCTTCACAGAGCTACAATTCCCAGGGTTCCATGGGAAGAGGGATTGAGTGTTAAACTACTCTGCAAGTATGCTGAATCTCTTGCATTTTGTGGTAATGGCCGGCTTTCAGCCTTTGCGTTAAACTTCTTACTTTGAACTCTGTGGGCCTGGGGACAGCCTAATGAGAGTGTCATGTCCATTTAAAAGAAAGAATTAATCTATAATGCAAAGCAAAACAAAGCCATAACTAGAGCAATTAGAGGACACATTCACATAAAAATGAATATTTAGCAATGACTTCTAACGGCAGAGATGAAAACTAGAATTTTATCCGGGATCATTGCATGGCCTTTGGCAAGTTACTGTACATTCACATCTCTCAGAGTCGTTTCCTGCAATCCTATTAACTTCTACCAAAGTGAAGCAAAAATAGTAATTGTTTCCGATGTTGCTGTGCCAAAATCTGTCCTCCAAGTTCTCAAAAGTTTTCTTCCTTGGCAAAAGAGGATTCATTTTTGAATGTCAGTGGACCCAGGGCTCTGAGTTTGCCTTATCATGGTGAGGTGGTTCAGGGTGGTGGGGTTTTTTGCCCCTCACTGAATGTTTGTCCAGCACTCTGCAGCCTCCCCAGCTGCCCACAGTTCCTGGTCTGCAAAAGCCCCACATGAGGAGTCAACTGAATGGCAGGAACCTGGAAAGGCTGCAAAGTGCAGACCCGTGACATAGCGTGGGTTGCTAGCTCCCAGGGCAAGGAAAGTATAGAGTCCCCTAAGGCATGTATTGTGCCCCCTAACCTGCGCCTCCATGTGGCGCTGAGCTGCTGCCAGACAGAACTGAGGAGCAGTAGCAGGCCACACAAGAGCACCTCCTCAGGCTAAGGCACCACCAATGCCACCGCCACAAGTGTCTCCCTCTGCCCACTTACCCCACCAGTGGGAGACACCGCACAGATGAGGGATGAAGGGCCCATCCTCGCCCAGCTCCTTCTCTGTGAGCTGCTTAGGTAAAGTGGGCAGGTGGGATGGGAACCACCTCTGGCCTGGGCGGCAGTTGCAAAGGCACGTCCCTAAGAATTTGTGTCATTTTAGTAGTAACACCAAAGGCATCAACTCATTGCAAAATAAAATTTGAAAAAGGCCCTGAAAGACCTACATTGGCTCCCAGTACGTTTCTGAGCACAATTCAATGTGCTGGTATTGAGCTTTAAAGCCCTAAATGGCCTCAGCCCAGTATTCCTGAAGTAGCGTCTCCATCCCCATTGTTCTGCCCGGACACTGAGATCCAGCACCGAGGGCCTTCTGGCGGTTCCCTCATTGCGAGAAGTGAGTTTACAGGGAACCAGGTGGAGGGTCTTCTCGGTAGTGGTGCCTGCCCTGTGGAACGCCCTCCCAGCAGATGTCAAGGCAATAAGCAACTATCTAACTTTTAGAAGACATCTGAAGGCAGCCCTGTTTAGGGAATTTTTTTAATGTTTAATGCTGTATTGTGTTTTTAATATTTAATATTGGGAGCCACCCAGAGTGGCTGGGGGAAAAATTATTATTATTATTATTATTATTATTATTATTATTATTATTATTATCATCATCATCATCATCATCATCATGGCATCACCAATTTGAAGTTTAAACTGTTAAGTTTCAAGAGACAGGAAAATTTTATCTGAATGCAGCCCTGTTTAGGGAAGTTTTTAATGTTTGAAGTTTTATCGTGTTTTTAATATTCTGTTAGGAGCTGCCCAGAGTGGCTGGGGAAACTCAGCCAGATGGGTGGGGTATAAGTATTATTATTATTATTATTATTATTATTATTATTATTATTAAGTGTTCTGGCTTTGTGATTAGATTTATTTAACTGATGTGTCACCTAACACAAAAGGGTATCTCTAGGTGATTTTCAATATGGACAAAAATATGCCAGAAAAAGAATAAAAATAAAATAGAATACATTAATCAGAAGTAATAAAGACACCCGCTAAAAATGAATCACAAACTGCTCCTGCTCTTTTGATAGTCTGGCTAATCAAAGAATCTGTGGCATTTTAAACTGTGGGGGGTATTGTTTTTGTTTGTGACTCTGTTATATATTTTTGTGTTTTTATATTATAAACTGCCCTGTGGTCATAGATTAATTAATAGACTCATAGAATTGTAGAGTTGGAAGGGAGCAAGAGCTCCATCTAGTCCAACCCCCTGCAAAGCAGGAATCTTTTGCCCAACATAGGACTTGAACCCATGACCCTAAGATTAAGAGTCTCATGCTCTACTGACTGAGGTATCAACAAGGACTATACTCAGAAATGAAATTTACTGAAATAATAAATCAGGACATGAAATCTTTCCGAAGTACTTATTTATCCTTCACTCACACTTACGCATTGTGCGGCTGCAATGTTATCTACATACATGCAGTAGAATTACGGTTTTGGCCACGTGACAACTTGCGTACACAATATGCTAGCAGTGTGCTCAAATGACTATATAATGTTTCATTAAGGACTGTAAATACCTATCAAGCTAATCACAAAATTGCTGTTTCAGTGGTTTTAGGGCTATTTAATCTTGGGTTATTATGACAGGGATGAATGACTTTATTATATTAACAGTTGCCGTTGGCTGTAACACGGAGGGAAAGGGCTTCTCTCTTCCACTTCTTCCCGCCGCTTCGCCCCACCAAATGCCATCCTCCCTCTTTCCATGCCACAAATAATATGATGCTCAGTGCTAAGCAAACGTGGGTCAATGTCTTGAGCAGCTGCTTTGGCGTCACTGTAGAAGGGGAGAGATATTCACGTGAATATTCATGGGGTGAGAGAAGGACCAGGTCTGCTGACTACTCTCTACCAGTGCCATTATAGCCACTGGCCACATGCTTCCATAGCATCAGCACTGCATCCTAAGGGGACCTTTTCCTCTCGTGCCAAATTTGCTGCCTCTGGGGGCAAACCCCGCAGAGACTGGTCCACTAGGGTGAATGCCCCAAAGTCCCACCAATGCATCCAGGTGCTGCAAGGCTGTGGCAACTGCTACAACAGGAGTGAGGCCTTACGGACATCGAGTGGAAGCGCTGAAAAGGAAGTGCAGTAATTGGGAGCAGAAATTGGGTCCTCCCTTAAAGAGGGCATGTATTGCGGTGAGACCTGGAAAACCAACACCCTGTGTTGTGGGTGAGTACGATTGGTCAGCCACAACACCCTATTGGTGGGTTCCTCGTAGCTGGGTGCAATCTGGCCAATGGGACGTAGTCCAAACGGTTCGAGGGACCTATTTATGCCCATGCATGTGACCCAGAGCTTCCTCTTTCGGCGCGTACATTCAGAATACCCACCTACCTCTCCCTACTTTTAGGGCATTGCACTTGACCTTGCTATGCCGTCATGTGTCTTCTGTCGTTGGGACAGGGGCACGGCAGGAGTTTTCCCCACTTGGCTGGTTGGCTGGTGGCATTTGGGTTTCGCCCGCCGCGCAGCAAATTGCCACAACTTGTAAGGTTGCAGATAGGCTCTGGTCCAGGTGATAGGGATGGGAGAACGCTCTCGCCATCCCTATGAGAAGGGTATTCGGTTAAAGGAATCCAGGGACTCAATGGTTTGGTGACCCCTGAGAGGGGGTTGTGTTTGTGCCTGAGTCCAGGGGGACATTTGGGTGGCAGAGTTAGCCCACTCCCGGCTTTCCGCTTATCCAGGTGTTCACCCTTGGCTGACCTATGCTGGAACCCTGGGTCAGCGCTACCTGCATGGCAGGGAGCTAGTCCAACCAGAGCCACTCACTTCCTGTAATCAATAATGTTGTGGCCTAAATTCTGCCAAAAACAAAACTAAAATTTGAGTCGTGTGAATTTATTTAGGGGGGAGGTTTCTGGGTCTGAACACGCAAATGGAAGCAGACGGGATAGGAAGTTTCAGCTGTGCTGTGTTGCCCAAAAGCCCTTTGTGAGCAGACGGATAGATAGATAGATGATGATAGATGATAGATAGATAGATAGATAGATAGATAGATAGATAGATAGATAGATGATAGATGATAGATGATAGATGATAGATGATTGATAGATGATAGATAGATAGATGATAGATAGATAGATAGATAGATAGAGATTATAGATAGATATAGATAGATAGATAGATAGATAGATAGATAGATAGATAGATAGATGATAGATAGATAGATAGATAGATAGATAGATAGATAGATAGATAGATAGATAGATAGATATAGATAGATAGATAGATGATAGATAGATAGATGATAGATAGATAGATAGATAGATAGATAGATAGATAGATGATAGATAGATAGATAGATAGATAGATAGATATAGATAGATGATGATAGATAGATAGATAGATGATAGATAGATAGATAGATAGATAGATAGATGATAGATAGATATAGATAGATAGATGATAGATAGATAGATATAGATAGGTATAGATGATAGATAGATAGATAGATCGATAGATCGATAGATAGATCGATAGATAGATAGATAGATAGATAGATAGATAGATAGATAGATGATAGATAGATATAGATAGATGATAGATAGATAGATAGATAGATAGATAGATAGATAGATAGATGATAGATAGATAGATAGATAGATAGATAGATAGATAGATGATAGATAGATATAGATAGATGTAGATGATAGATAGATAGATAGATAGATAGATAGATAGATAGATAGATGATAGATAGATATAGATAGATAGATATAGATAGATGATAGATAGATAGATGATAGATAGATAGATAGATAGATAGATAGATAGATAGATGATAGGTAGATAGATATAGATGATAGATAGATGATACATAGATAGATAGATAGATAGATAGATAGAGAGAGAGAGAGAGAGATAGATAGATAGATAGATAGATGATAGATAGATAGATAGATAGATAGATGATAGATAGATGATAGATAGATAGATAGATGATAGATAGATAAGAGCCACTTTTTGCTAACCAGTTCGGAGCATAGTTTGATGGCCAAATATGTCAATTTTTGTTTCTCTCGGTTTCTCATTTTGCCAGCCTTTCATTTGGTTTTCCTAGCGTTGCCATAAGTCTGGAATTTCCTGGACTTAGCCAGTATTCGGCCCTCGTAAACAGCATCTGGGTGGAAATTGCTGAAATGTCTGGGCCGGGGGGAACTCAACAACTTTGCCCAAAAAAAGTTCAACAACTTTGTGTCTGAATTTTCACTTTTTGAAATATGGAAACCCTGCATTAGTTTGTGCTTTTTAAAAAAAAGCTGTCAAGAAAATTCATTAGGACCTTTGTGCAAATTTCTCACAACATGCACATTTTTGCAAGCAATTTCCCTAACAGAAATACATTTTAATGCTACTTTACATTTACACACTTTCTTTGGCTGAAGAGTTGCACTGCAAAATTCTGAGAAGTGTGAATTTTAAAGGATAGCGGCATTTCAATTCAAGTGTTGCTTCATGAAGTGTGAATTAGGGAGGTTCACATTAAAATGCAAATCAAGCCAGATTTCTACCCCACTGCAGAATTTCTACCCCGTCCCCACCCCACCCCCTTGAAAAGGCTGAGTCAGATGGCCAGATTATGGCATTGCTGAGTGTGGGAGCAAATAGTTTTCTCAGACAAGACACTTGATGTCAGGACCAATGACTTTGGATCCTGCCACATCAAAATCTCTGTATTCCATGGGTTCTAATCCTAGGGCACCTCTAAGCACCAAGGAGAGCCAAACCACACCACCTTCAGGCTTTTAAATGAAGGCTAAAGATATCGCATCTTAATTGATTGAGGGATCAAGCTGCTAAGATTAAACTATGAAACATAAGAGGTTGCTAAATTCTGTCATTTGCTTGACTGTGCTAAGGATACTAATTTATGCAAGCTGAGCTGGATAAATCTCAGTGAACTTGCTTCTGAGTAAAGCCACATAAATATCAGGCTGCAAATCCATTACGGCTATTATTTTTACAGGCTTCTACACAGGTTTGGGGCCAGGAGAGGGTCTAAACCTATATTTCTTATGACAGATGCTATTTTGCGCTTCTGAAATTTAGTTCCTCATTCCTTTAGGGCTAACTCTTTTACTTCCATCATAACTCACTGCAAGAGAAGAGGTCAGCAGTTTCCTCTCCGAGTTAGAAACCAAGCAACTCCACAGCCGGAGAAGATCGCTGCAAAATCGGCATGCCTCAACACTAGGAGCTATAAGACTCCACAATTTTATGCCTATCCACAGAAAGTGAGTATCACAGTTATGCAGTTTTGTAGCCAGCTTGTAAAGATGGCTGTCCTCTTAAATAAATAAAAAAAGCAAAAAGTCAGCAATATAAGACTCTAATGCTGCAATCCCATTTTATACACACCTATGTGATTGAACACCACTGGACTTACTCCTGAGCAGGTATGCATAGAATTGTATTGTCTTTTATTTATTAGTTACAGTTCTTAATCACCCTGTAATATGGTTTATTTGATATTAAACCACTCTTGTTGTAAGTTGGATAGTGAGCTTGGAGGTGAGATAAATGTCTATAAAAGAGATTAACCACACAATCCAGCATATGTCCGCTTGAACAATAAGCTTCCCTATGTTTAATGGGACTTATTCCCAGGTAGGATTGCCATCACTTCTTCCAGTGCATGTTGCTGAGAGCCCAATGGCAATGCCCTTATTTTCTCCAATGCCATGCATATTCTATGCTGGGGATTTTCTCTCTTTCTGAATTCATTGAGTGCCAGTTTAGCACTTTGTAGCTTCTAGGCATACAACTGGAGGGATAGCTCAGTCAGTAGAGCAAGCGACTCTTAATCTCAGGACCGTGGGTTTGACCCCAACGTTGGGCAAAAGAGTCCTGCATTGCAGAGGGTCAGACTAGATGACCCTTGTTGTCCATTCCAACTCTACCATTCTATGATTCCAGGTCTGTGCCACTTTGTGGGCAGGGTGGACAATGAAATTATTGGGATGATTCAGGGGTCTTTCCCCTCTCCTGAGTCAAAAGTGTGATGCCCATAAACACCACCCCCGAAGTCAAATCGTAATCCTAACAAGATCTCACCTTGTTGTTTTTCTGTACTTTTCTGTACCTTATAGCTCTGTCTGCCTATTATTTCTATACAGTCATACCTTGGTTCTTGAACAACTTGGTACTTGTACATTTTGGCTCCCAAACGCTGAAAACCCAGAAGTGTTCTGGTTTTCGAATGTTTTCTGGAAGCTGAACATCCGACATGGCTTCTGCTTGAGTGCAGGAAGCTCCTGCAGCCAATCGAAAGCTGCGCCTTGGTTTTCAAATGGTTTCGGGAGTTGAATGGACTCCCAGAATGGATTAAGTTCAAGAACCAAGGTTCCACTGTATTTCCATGGGACAAGGGGCTATGCAAGAACCGAGGCTGTCCACAGTGTTGCCTTTGGAGCACTGAAGAGCAGAGCACTATTTGTTGTTTAAAGCACACCCCTCCAAAAATAAAATAAATTAAAAAGTTAAAAGCTTCAATTAAGATGGCTGTTGTTTTTATTTATTTATTTTTTAAAAAACCCTGCTTTGCTCTGTACTAACAACAGACCTCCACAGGCAGTAAAACAGAACTTGTGACCTTACATTCCAGGCACCTTTATACAATGTCAACAGCCATGACTGTCTCCCACCCCAAAAAATACAGTGGTACCTCTGGTTAAGTACTTAATTCGTTCCGGAGGTCCGTTCTTAACCTGAAACTGTTCTTAACCTGAAGCACCACTTTAGCTAATGGGGCCTCCCGCTGCTGCCATGCCGCCAGAGCACAATTTCTGTTCTCATCCTGAAGCAAAGTTCTTAACCTGAGGTAATATTTCTGAGTTAGCGGAATCTGTAACCTGAAGTTTATGTAACCTGAAGCGTATGTAACCCGAGGTACCACTGTACTGGGAACTGTAGCTTGTTTGGGACAATACGGTTTTCAGCACTGTGATGGGTCTCCTAACAACACGCAGCACTCTTTAAAAAACCTACAGTTCCCAGGATTCTTTGAGGCAAGCAATGTCTGTTGGAAGTGGTATCATGGTGCTTTAAATAGGTGGCATATTGTGGCCCTTCCTCCATGTTGCACCCCTAGAATTCTCACTGTTCATGGGAATCAGGACATTTAAGGAAGTGCTTCCCTTCTTCCTGAAGTGGCTGTGCTTGTAATCTTTCTCCCCTCCCTCTCTCTAATGGACTACATTACATTTTTACAGTTTCCTCTAGTTCCACTTTGGCTAGAGATCAATATTTTGACTATATTCATATTTTTGATATATAGCATTTCTCTGGCGCAGAGCACAAGAGCTAATATATTATATTATTGTCCTCTAAAGAAAAATGGGAATCTGATCAGGAGATTACCCACTAAATGGCTGTGAGGATTTATTCAAATTCCCCTAAAGATCTTAGTGAATAATTTGTTGCAGAGGATTTATTAGCATCCTCACAGGGCCATTTTCCAGATATACCCGGGATGTAGAGCACAGAGAGGGCTTCTCTGCTTTATGAGGAAAGGCTGTCCTTGCTGTTACTTCCCTACTATATGATACCTGTCTCTGTTAACCCTTCTAAAGTAAGATCAATATCCCATATACTTTTGCATGGGTGATACTACTGTACTAGATTCATCTCTCTTTTTTCAAAGAAAAAATACAGAGTTGTTATTGGCAACGTATTTCAAAATCCCAAATTTTTGCCTTTGATTCTTGTTGAAGGATACCGTTCTGATTTGGGCCACATCCACACCGTAACACACTATGATGCCACTTTAAAGAGTCATGATTTCCCACAAAGAATCCTGGGAACTGTAGTATGTTAAACTGATAAGAACTGATAAGAACTGATAAGAACAGATACTACACTTGATCTTAGCTATAAGGCCAAGAAGCAAACTGTAGTTTGTTAAGGCTAGTTGCCATATTTCAAAAAATAAAAACCAGGACACCCTGAAAGTTGTTGAGCTTTTCTTTACAAAAGAAAATGGGATTTATTGATTGACTTGTCTAACATCCAGGAGGACAAAGTGCCACCTTTTGGAAATTCCTTCCGGACATCAATTCCGCCTTTGAAACCCCAGACGTATCGCAGCCCTAGTTGAGAAGGCTGCTGAGAGTTGTTATGAGACCCGAATTCTCTTCAAGAAGCTACAGTTCCTGAAGTCATTTAGCAACCAATCCCTCTTTTCAGAAAACTCTGGGAACTGTAGTTCTCTGAGGAGAATAAAGGTAAAAAAGGCAAAGATAGTTAAATCCAGTCAAAGGCGACTATGGGGTACAGTGCTCTTCTCACTTTCAGGCCAAGGGAGCCAGCGTTTTTCCACAGACACCTTTCTGGGTCATGTGGCCAGCATGGCTAAACCACTTCTGGCACAACAGAACACTGTGGTGGAAACCAGAGCGCATGGAAACGCTGTTCACCTTCCTGCCACAGTGATAGCTATTTATCTACTTGCACTGGCATGCTTTCGAACTGCTAGGTCGGCAGGAGCTGGGACAGAGCAACAGGAGCTCACTCCGTAGCAGGGATTCAAAACACCAACCTTCTGATGGGGATTGGCAAGCCCAAGAGCCTCAGTGGTTTAGACTACAGTGACACCTGCGTCTGAGGAGAATAGGGATCTCTTAACAACTCTCAGCTCCTGCCAACCTAGCAGTTCAAAAGCACGCCAAAAAGTGCAAGTACATAAATAGGTACCACTCCGGCGGGAAGGTAAACGGCGTTTCTGTGCACTGGTTTCGGTGTTCCGTTGCGCCAGAAGTGGCTTAGTCATACTGGCCACATGACCCGAAAAAACTGTCTGCGGACAAACAGCTCCCTTGGTCTGTAGAGCGAGATGAGCGCCGCAACCCCAGAGTCGTCTGCGACTGGACTTAACTACCAGGGGTCCTTTACCTTTTTTAACAACTCACAGCAGCCTTCACAAACTACAGCTCCCAGGATTCTTTGGGAGAAGTCACAATGTTTGAAAGTGGAATCATAGTGCTTCACATGTATAGTGTCAATGTGGAATTGAAAAGTTTTTCAAGAGAAAATGGGATTTATTCTCTGCGCTAAAGGAATGCTAGGCCATTTTCTTTTTTCTTATTATTAAACCACCACAATTAGCACATAACCATGTGGGGGGGGGGGGGTAAACAGTGTGAAGAGAAGGAAATTCATCCCTCATAATATTAGAATGTGGGGTCAGCCAATGAAGCTTTTGTACAAATGTGTGGTGCAGCTGTGCTTAGAATACGAGGTACAATTCTGGTCCACCACACCTCAGAAAGGGATACCGTAGATCTGGGAAAGGTGTAGAAAAAGGCATCTGAAATGATGAAAGGGCTGGAGCCCTGGCATTTAGAGGTGTATACAATTATGCACATTGAGGAGGAAGCAGATAGAGAGAATGGAACTGAAAGGTGGGAGATTTGGGACAGACAAGAGGAAGCACTTGCATTTGTTAAACTGTGAAATTCACTGCCCCAAGGCATTGTGATGACCACCAACTTAAAAGGGGATAAGAAGACAAATTAATGGAGGATAAGGCTGCCAATGGTGATTTGTCATGGTGCCTGTGTATTGCATCCACTATCAGAGACAGTACAGCTCTGAAAACCATTTGTGTGAGGACTTGAGAGGGCCATTGGGTTCACGTCCTGCTTGTGAGTTTTCCAGAGGCTTCTGTTTGGTCACTGGAAGAAGGAGGATGCTGAGTCAAAGATGGGACTTTGACTCTCTCTATAGTCTGTGTTCTCCATATGCTAATAGTCAGTTTAGGTGTGAAGAAAGTACCTCACACACCTGGAAATTATGGAGCTCACTGGCACAGGGTGTGGTGAGAACCACTGGCTTAGACAGCAACAAACCAGACAAATTTGTGGAAGATGGCTCCATCAAAGGCTATTGGACATTATACCTAGATCGAGCAAGTGTAGGAGCAGTGTATACCAGGAGCTGAAGTTATACAACAGAGGGTAGTTATCATCTTCATGCCCTCCTTGTTAGCTTCCCAGAAGCATCCACACAGGCCACTGTTGGTGACTGAATTGCGGTTTAGGCTGACCTTTATCTGATTCAGTAAGGCAGTTGTTAGGTCCTTGAAATGCCAGCAGTAAAAGTTGAAATCGCCAAGTTGTGGCCAGCAAATCAGGCAAGCAGCTACATATGCCTGCCATAAATATGGAGGATGTGATGGTGGTCAATGGGGAAATAGGAAAATGTTTGCTTGTGATCTTTGCAAAATGGTCCAAATGCAACTGGGATTACATTTCTCAGCAGTGACCACCTGGGTCCTCCTTCCTCTTCTCTGCGATCTGTCTTATTGATTTTTGGACTAGTCCAGAAGCTGGCTAAAAAACTGCAGTTGGCTAAGAAGAAATGCAGCCTCCATTGACAACTAGCTGACAACTTCAAAATTCTGTAATCTTTTGAAGATTTAGTAAAAGAGGCCAAATAACAGTATGTGGATGAGGAGAGGCGCGTTAGACTGGCAGCGATGTTCTTAGTCAATTAAATGACAACAGGGGATCCACCCTGGAACTTTAAAGGTAATCTAATCCTATTTCCAAAATCTGTCAGCTCATGATTCCAAATAGGCAATGAGAAGGAAAACTGGTTATAGGATTTAAAACTGATATGTTATTTTCCCTCTCTGCAGTTGCAATATTACTGGGCTTAGAAAGGAGATAATTCCCCCCCACCCACTCCAAATAACTTCCATCTTAATAGTTGCATTCTGCTGCTGAGGATGGCTTTGGAATCTATAATTTCCAAAATGTATTCATTTCTGATATCTTCATTTCTAAAAGTTTATCCACATTAACCTTCAAAGTAGCCTTAGGCTCAACTGGTGCACAGTTATCTAAATTAAGAAAAAATGCAATTATTCCATCGTGGGTCTTAAGTCTAAAGACCTATATTTCTTGGATTCCTCCGCTATTAAGGAATCAACATTTTGATAAATTATTTAAACTCCTTAGAGGATAATAATGCACAAAAGGAATATTAAGACTATTTCCGCCTCTCCTCATTTGGATTAGCCTTAACAACGATATCCACCAAGTTATCTTCAAACTTCCTCTAGAACCCCACTTACCTCCGGGTCTCATGTTGAATTTTAAGATTATCTAAAAATAAACACATATATTTTATGAAAGCCACAAGGTTTCTGTTAATTGAACTGAAGATGATCTGTCTTAGCTGTCACCAGATGTGTCTCCGTCTTCTGAGAATATTTCTTCATGATTAACCCTTTCAATGTGATGGGACAGAATCTTCGCTTCCTAAGCACAGTGTGAGAAACCAGGATGTAATCCCATGGCCTTGTAAAGGTGTGCAAAATCAGGGATGGGGAACTTATGCCCTTTGCCCAGATGTTGTTGGACTCCAACTCCCATGATCCCTAGCGAGCATGGCCAATGACCCAGGGATGGTAGGAGTTTAGGAACGAAGGTCTACAGTCTCCATCCTTGGTGCAATCAGGGAACCACATATCATGTGGGTCTTTTGCACCTCATCATCACCCTCCCTCCTTGTGCAGGGAGGATCCTATTGATGTGGTTCTAACAGTGACATGAATACTGTTGTGTGTGACGGGGCGGGGGCATGCGGATATGAACACAGTGTTCACTGCAGTGCCGTCTTAAGTAGGGGGGGCAAGGGTGTGGGGCACCTGGGCGCCAAATTCTGGGGGGTGCCAAATGTGTACCTACTGTATAATGGTCCCTCTCGATTGGCGGCAGTGAAAAGCAATGGAACAAAAGTCCCCCCCCCCCATCAAATATTCTTGACGAGTCAGGAGACAAAAGTGGTTTTCTCTGCTGCTGCATCATTGTTACAGGTGAGCGATTTCCCCCCTTAAAAAAGCTCAACAACTTTGAGTTTGCCCCCCCAAAAAAATAGGTCAATAAAAGCTAATTTGAGGGTGCTGGGTGGATCTTTGCACCCCAGTGGTGCACTTGCTAAAGACGGCCCTGGTTCCCTGTAAGGGTCCCAACCCAGTGAGAGGTTTCTCCCATGAGCCCCATGGCCTTGTTGGGATTGGGTATAGAGTGCAGGCTTAGACTGATGAGGAGGAAACAGAGAGAATCATGTTTGGATGTTCTTTCCTTCTCCCTCTCCTGCAAAGTGAAGAGCCTCATTGGGGGCTGGGGACATAAGATCATAAGGAGAGCTTTCTGGATCAGGGCAGTGGCTCATCTAGTCCAGCATTCTGTTCTCACAAGGTACCCGTGAAAAACCCACAGGCACGATCTGAGCACAAGAGCGTTCTCCCCCTCCTGTGGTTTCCAACAGCTGGTATTTAGAAGCAGCGCTGACTCCAGCTGTGGAAGCAGAGCACAGCCTTTATGACTATCAATGGAGGGCTCTCCAGGAGGGCATTGACCGCCTACTGTTGATGGCTGAGCCTGAGGCAGCAGATTCACTCCACTGGCTTGGTAATGTCCACAGAAGGGAAGATGGCAGGATCTCTATAGGGAGCTGGCTGCAGGCACCAGGCAAACCAACTCTGTGTTACAAAGATGTCTGCAAACATGACATGAAGGCTGGCAACATCGACCCCAGTGTGTGGGAATCCCTTGCAGGGGACCACAGTGTCTGGAGACAGACAGTCAGGTTGCGCATCCACAGCAGTGACCAGAGGAGGAATGACCGCTTGGAGAAGCACAGAGAGAAGAAATGCCATGGTGCATCTGCAGCAGCACAACCAGACCTCTTCATCTGCCCAACTGCAACAAAACACATCTCTCTTGTATCAGTCTCTATGCCACTGCAGGCACTGTAACTCTCTAATGGTTTGACTTCATCCTCGAAGGCACACTCTTCCATTGTCTCCCGAGACAGACCAATTAGCAACCAATTAGCACATGTGATATAGCCCAATCCAGATGAGGAGCCTCTCTCCCATGTCCCAATTCAGACTTGCGCTTGTCATTTTCACTGGAAGAAAAGCTCCCATTTACACCAACGTAAGCTTTTTTCCTGGGCAGGTGGAGATGAAAAGTTTATCTCTTTGTACTATCCTCAGTAGATTCCAGTCTGTACTTGGGTGGGGTGTCCTGCACTGTGGTGATCACACAGGGTCCCCGGACATTTCACTGTCTATTGATCCCTGTGCCACCACTTTATTTCTCGCTGCCACCACCCAGGCCCTACCTGGGACAATACTGGGTCCAGTCAGGGTTAAATTGGAACATAAACTTATGTTTATTTATTGCAGTTTAACAAGCATGTGGTTCCATAAACGGTATCAGTCAATTACAATCATGGGGTGCCTATCCAGACCTATAACTTCCACTACCTGCTCTCACTCACTAAACCACCTCTCAGATATTTACTTGTCTTCCTAGCCCCTAACTGTTCCTGACTCAGCTTATTTTGCTACACTAACTCAACCTACCCACAGACTCTATCCCAATTCACTCTCACTCCAACCAACCACCCAACTCCCAACAAACTCCTCGCTTTGCCCCTCCCAAAGCTGGTTTTATAGTCCCTATGACTCCACCACCCCCCGGTCCTGATTGGGTAACCTGGTTAACTATTTCACCTCCAGCACTCCCATATGTTAACATCACATGCACATTTACTTTTTAGAAAACAGCAACAACAACAGCAGCATTCACACAATTCCCGTTGTATGAATAGCCTCACATCTAGCTTTGTCCCCTAAGTTCACCCATGTGGGCCCAGCCTCCAATCAAATAAATAAAGTGACAGATCCTCCGCTGACTCAGACTCAACTCACATGTAGTTTCGCTGCTGAAGAAGTCAGCATCCTTTAGTCAAATGGGTTTGTTTTTCTTTCCCACCAGCACTTTTCGTGAATGCTGCAGCAGCACATCCTATGTTTGGAATGTGATGAGGGTAGCAAAGCAATGCTCAAAAGTTGCACTGCCAGCTTTCGGATGACTGCTGCGGTGATGTGACTTGTTTCCAATAGACCCATGAGCTTCTGGAGAATTGGTTTTTTATTTATTTTTATTTTAAATAGCATCAGAATAAATCAGGATAAATGCTCAGTAAACAGGTCTTTCTTTTGTTCCTTTCTGCCCATAGTTCTTTTTCCTAGTGTTGTGGTTCTTTTCCCATGAATTAGCCACACTGAAAATGTTACTGGTTTTATGTAAGTGACACAGCTTGGAATGCCTAACAGCATCTCAAAATATTGCCCTTCTCCCCTTAGATCCTGCTTTCAGTGCTGACCACAGCAGCAAATAAATAGTCTCCAGATCTGATCATCACAGGATATCATTGCCCGTTGCCAAAATCAGAGCCCTATTTGGATTGTCAGTCACAATGAGAAATCATATCAGTCCCAGCTTTCCCCACTTCACTTCCCTTTTTTGAGCCATTCATTTCTCCCGCAATTCATAAATCCTTCGTCTCTGCTAAGCTTTTTCCCGGTGACACTTCAGCAAATGCCATTTTAAAAGTCTCTTCGGATATCAGCAGCATCTCTGAATTCCTTCTGTCAGCTGTCTCTGAGTGAAAGGCATGACTTTCTAAAAAGTAAGTTAATAGGCTGCTAAGACAATCGCTACCTTGAGAGTTAATGTGGGCCCGAGAGATATGAAAATAAATGGAGGCGTATTCATTCCTCGGATGCTGCTTGCACAGTAGTGGAAGCCTTGATGGGAGAGGGAATATTTGTGTGTGAGAGAAAGAGAGAGGCCTGCTGACTTGGAAGAATGTAAGCTTTCCATTGTTGAAACTAAAGTTCCATAACCAATAAAGGTGAGGATTCAAAGCACTGCTTAAGCTGAAGGTTTGTGATAGCTAGGAGAATTTGAAGAGAGGCAGAGTGGTGTAGTGGTTACAGTGCTGGGCTAAAGCTAGAGAGACCCAGTTTCACATCCTCATGCAGCCATGGAGTTCACTGGAATGGCCTTGGGCCATTTGCTATCTCTCAGCCTAACCTACCTCACAGGGTTGTATTGAGTATGACATGCATGGGGTGGGGTGGCAAAAGGCAGGGGCACTGCTTTCAGCTCCTTGGGATGTTGTAAGCCCCATACTTAAGCTCAGGCCAATAGTGGAGAACCCAGAATACAGGCTGGCATAGACAAGGTTACCTCAGACCTCAAACCAGTTACTATGAATCCCACAACTTTGAGAGCATCCATGCAGTTGCAATGCCCTGGTCAGAGCGGCTGTTAATAAATCCTGCTTGTTTCCAGACGTCGTTTCTTGATTGCCTTCAATGTGTTAGAATTCCTGATCTATGATTGCAGTCATGGGATTGTTGTCTATCACATGGCGTGGTATGTTTTGACTCTACAGAGTGGGAAGTGATGGAGACAGGATGTTTGTGTTACTGAGTTCCATGAAGTGGGACTATTGTCCTTTGGTTTTTTTTCCTCTTTGCTGTCTGATGCTAGAGAGAGAGGGAGCCATGTTGCAGTGCTCCATGTGTGTTTATATGTAAATAAAGTAGATTAGCCAAAATGCTGAGTTGCTGAGGTCTGTCATGCAATGCTGTGCAAACTCTGCGGATCCCTAAGTGTGCCAGTGTTGGTTGGCATCAGTCACTGTGATGTTCGAACTGAAGAAAGCTTATGAAGCTCCAGAACAATCGACCAGGAGGGAGAGAACATGCCAGTCGGGCATGTGTCTCTGCCAGGGTCCTACTCGAGTGTAGGCAGAACTCCTGACACAAGGAAGGTTAATAATAATAATAATAATATTTTTTTAAAAAATCTTGCGAATGGAGTTGTGGCAAGTTGAAAGCCCCTGCAAAACTAGCACCCTCTCAGAGCTGGCCCAAGACATTTTGCTGCCTGAGGCAAATGGCAAGATGGTGCCGGACCTTACCATGTATAGAAGGTGCCTGCACTGACAGGTGGTAATAGCACAGCAGCACCCCCAGCACACCAGAGAGCGGCTGGCTAGCTTAGGTGGTGCAGGGCAGGGCATTGGCAAACACACCCCACCCTCCAAAGGAGGGCAACAGCCAAAGGGGTGCTGCCACCCCTCAGCAACTACCACCTGAAGGAACTGCCTCCCTCTGCCCAATGGTTGCACCAGCCCTGTGTCCTCCTTTACCTCCCAATAGCTTGGAATGGTTTGCTTAGGGTTCCCAGTTGGTCTCCTATCAGAGTAGCTTCTAGGACTCATTTGTCTACAGCAGAAGACTCCTAATTCCTCTCACTCTTCCTCTCTCCATATTCCTCCCTGCCCAACAGGCTGTGAGGGGTGAGACAGATAACTCTTGCCATAGAATTGGACTGATCCCTTATGCAGGGATCTACCTCCAGGCTGCCCCCACCATCATGACATGAGCCCGTGGGCTTCATGTGGCCTCTGAGCCACAAGTTCCTCACCTTGGCCTAGGCCACTGCAAAGCCCTGCACCAATTCCATGCGACGACCTGGATATGGCTTGTATATGTGTCTTTGGCTCAGTGGGATTTTAAAAGCAAATTACGAAGGTCGCGACAATAGGCGTAATAACAGGAATATACAGACAACCCTAACTGTGTCGCTTATAATGGCCTTCATCTGTGCTAACGTCCTTAACTGAGCATTCCAATCAGCCTGAACAGCGCACCACCATTGAGGAATCACGATCGAGGAGCTATTAGGCCAAACGGTATTGTCAGAATCCGGCAAATTATGCAGGCTCCTTTCAGAGAACCGAGTCCCAAAGCTTCCAAATATCAAAAGGGTTCAATATCCAGCGGATCATGTATTTAAGGGAAATTGGCCCCTAAATTACTGCGCTATTGTCATTTGTTCTTCTCCGGTTCACGGAAAGGCTAAAGTGAATGCTATTTTTAAAATTCGGCGTGAAGAAGAAGCGGAGGAGAAAGCAACAAAGGAAATTTCCATAGGTGGGGGGGAGTGAAAGCTTCGCTCACCGGAAGGCTCTCCGTTTTACATAGTATTTGAAAAGTTAAGTGCTGATTGTGGGCCAGACAGATAGCTACAGATCTATAGATATCTTTCAAACATTCTGAGTGAAATGGCATCATAATTTGGATGGGGCTTTGCTCAGATCTATGACTCGAGAGCATGTGGAGAAAGGAACTGAGAGCAGGTGCCTGAGGAGCAGCCGCCATTTGCTAGAGCAGATCTGGGGAACCATTGTTGCTAAACTATAACTCTCACCACCCCTGATCATTAGTCATGATGACAGGGGCTGATGGGAGTTGTAGCTCAGCAAGATCTGCTGAGCCAAAGGTTCCCCACACCTGTGGTTGATTGGCAGCTGCCTAATGTAGCACATACTGTTGGACTATGGAGCTACTTGTGCCACGGTGGCTGCCCAGCTTTCCCTAAGTGAGTCTGATTCCCTCAGGGGTGCTAAACTGTTGACATAAGATCTATACATGGAAATGTGAGGGGTATACCATCTCCTTGGAATGTGGGTGGTGCTGTGGTCTAAACCACTGAGCCTCTTGGGCTTGCCAATCAGAAGGTTGGCGGTTCGAATCTGTGCAACGGGGTGAGCTCCCATTGCTCTGTCCCAGTTCCTGCTTACCTAGCAGTTCGAAAGCACGTCAGTGCAAGTAGATAAATAGGTACTGCTGCGGCGGAAAGGTAAACGGCGTTTCCGTGAGCTATGATTTCCATCACGGTGTTCTGTTGCATCAGAAGGTATTTAGTCATGCTGGCCCCATGACCCGCAAAGTTGTCTGTGGACATACGCCGGCTCCCTCGGCCTGAAAGCGAGATGAGTGTTGCATCCCCATTGTCGCCTGTGACTGGACTTAACCGTCCAGGGGTCCTTTATCTTTACCTATACCATCTTCTGCTCCATATCCTCCAACATGATGTGGCCCCAAGCCAGGACACCATCTTCCTGCACAAGTCCTGCACAAGTCACATGACTCAATACTTCTTTTGGGGGCGAGCTCTTGGCTCGAAATCGTGTGAGAGCTAGGTGCCCAAAATGGCCACAGAGCTCTCGTGGCCCATTTTTTCCCAGACAGTTGATGGGTATGCTATTCACCAGAGGCAGCAAAATATTTTGGGCTGGCCCTGTAGGTGTCATTCTGTTAACTAGGCAAGAGTAAAGGTCAAGTTCCTGGAATTTATATTGGGGGCAGGGGAACTGGCCAATCCAAAGGATTGATGTTGCCAGCCATTCACAAACACCCATCCATGCCTGTGCTTCAATATCACCGAGGGCAGGTTTTCAGGGGCTGCGAGCGTAAAGATGTTTCTCGGTTTGTTTGTTTTTGCCCTGGCAAAATCCAGCTGCCAGAATTTTAGGAATCACCCACCTGTCATTTTCACATTAATGGGAAATAAATAAGAATCATGCCGCATGGTGCTATAATACCTGTCTTTGGCTTTTCCGTTGGGCAGTATATTGTACCCTCACAAAAGTCAGGGTATTATGATTTGCAGGCATCTCTCAGATTCAGTAACCACGTGGCAGATTCCGGTGGAGCCTTATCTCTCAGCCTCAAAAGAAAAGTCTGATCTCAATTGTCAGCTTTGCTTTGGCTCCCTCCCCCTTGCGCACACACACCCTGCCCCACACCTCATCTGGGTATGCATTTCAGTGCAAGGGAAAGTTCAGACACCCTGGTGCTTCAAATATTTTCTTTCAAAGGCATTAAAGAAAATAATAGGAAACAAATATCAAGAGATTACAAAGGCATCTGCGGCCAATGAATGTTTATGAAGCTTACTTTTATTCCAACCAGCATAGTCAATGACATCTGATTAAGCTGTCCTATTAATAAAATAAAATAAAAACGCAGGGACAAAGCTTCCTTCAGCCTGTGTAGTACAGATAAATAATTTTCTCGGGAGATCGTTATCATCATATGCTCTGCGCTAAGAACTGTTTGCTGGTGAGGCTGGGGGAGATGTGCATATTGCTAAAGAAAGGTTCGTTTAAAGCCTGGTGTGATGCTAGGACAGGTCAGAGAACATTTGCCCCACATCATAAATAGATCTGTGTGCATGGATTTGACCTGCACTGTGGTGTACCTAGAAAATCTGGATGGTGATGTCAGCTTCGGGTTACTATGAGTGGAATCGCTTCACTTATGGACATGAGACTCAGAGAGTGTCTAGACCAGGGTTTCCCAAACTTGTGTTTCCAGCTGTTGTGTGACTACAACTCCCATCATCCCTAGCTAGCAGGACCAGTGGTACCTATTTATCTATTTGAGCTCACCCCGTCGCAGGGATTTGAACCGCCAACCTTCTGATGGGCAAACCCTAGGCTCTGTGGTTTAACTCACAGCACCACCCGCATCCCTTCCCCTCTAAGTACCACGTGCCTATTTTACGCTTTGCATTGTGCTGCTTTGAAATTTATCATACCATAATACTGGTGGATTTTCCATCAAAGGATTGGAAACAGCAAGTCAGTAGGGTTGCCCTGAGATATCAGGGGCCAAACCTGAGGTCCCTAGCAATGTCACATGGGTGGGCCCTGGAGACAGAGGTTAATTGGGAAAAGGGATAAGAGGAAGACAGATCCCCCCACACACTCCCAGCTTTTCTGCTATAAGTTGCAGAGTGGAACTTGCAAGCTGCATGGACACTGTTCTTAATGTTTGATGATGATGATGATGATGATTGCCCACCTGAAGGTTCAAGCTCTCCACCTTTCCACCTTTTGGCAGGCAGACAAACCTGGAGAATACAGGTCAGACCTGGAGGTTTGGTAGCCATAGTGGTCATACTCCAAAGTGAAGGTACATGCAGACTATGAGAAGATTGTGGGAAAGCTGTCTCTATGTATGAAGCATAAGATTTACCTGTTTCTTTGGCTGCGACATCACGCCTTCTCCCCTCTACTTTTCTTTGTTTAGCACCTAACCTGAAGAAGGGTTCTGGAGAACTTGAAAGCTTGCTCACACGTTAGAAAGATTTTGGCGAGCCTAACAATCCTGTTTGTTTTTTTACTGAGACTCTGTGTATTGGGGAACAGTGGGAGGGGGGCACTGCAACCCTCTTAGTCTGAGAAGCCTGCCATTTTCAGGAAGCTCCACCAGCAATAAATCAGGTCATGCTAGAGGTCATGCATGCAGAGAGAAAGCAGAGGTGCTTAGGGGGAGGTGTGGGATTGATAAGAAATGAGAAGAAGCTAAGAGAAGCAGGAGAGGCATTGTCACAGTGCACTCCATCCCGCTTGCAGAGTGAGCAGTTTTAGGGAACACAGATCAGAGGGTGGAGCTGTCTAAAGCAATGGCCATCAGAAGGCATGAGAAGAGGGACTTGGAGGGAGAGACTCTCACACTTTGAACAAATTTGACAACAAGAAAATGGTTCTGGGGCAAAACATCCCAGCAGCGAGCCTGTAACAGGAGATTGGTGGAACGTAAGGAAGCCAGGGTAGGAAGCAAGATAAATAGCAAGCTCAAGAAGGAGTCCGGTGATGAAAACAGTGTTTGGGCAAAAGTCCCACCCAGTAAATTGGCGTTCTGAGGATCTTCAAGTGGGGGAAAGATGGATAAAACTAGAATTGACATAACACTGAGTCCCGTCATCCAAAAGCGTTCACACTGCTTAAAAGAGCTGCAGAGGGGAAATTGTGAGACTGTGTGAGTGAAAAATGGGAGCAGATGACATATTTGGTTAATGGACTGCCTCGCCTGGCTTGGATTATGGATCCCTCTCAACTTTCCCCCAGCTAGCAAAAGGTTCTGAACAAAGGGAAAGAAACAATATTCCAGCACAGGGAAAAGACAGAATCAAGCTGCTCCAAGTGTTTGCCTTCTCCGCAGAGAACAAAGAACAAGATACTTCCTTAGCAAAGTTCTTGTCAAAGGGGCGACCAATTAATCTTGCATGAGTTATGCCCAGCATCAGCACAGCTGCCAAGTATCTCTGGAGAGAGTCTCCCCGCCATTCCGAACACTGTTATCCTTCTGCATGAATTATGAGGGGCTTTCCAAACGACTCTCCGTAGATCTCACCTCCGCTAGCTCAACAGATGGGCTATGCTTCCACAGACCACTTTGTGTAAGCCTCATGCTTGTCACTTTTAGGACCATGCTAGAATTATTTTGAACATGCCAGCCCTTGGCGTTATCAACTCCCATATTTAATGAACAGACAAGGTAGGGATTTCTGCTGGTCTGACCACCGGGAATAAACTGGGGGTGGGGAGAGACTCTGCTTCACAATGACAAAAGGGGTGCACACTATATAAGATCCTGATTGATTTCAATGGGAGGTGCAGATGCTCTTCTCCTGCTTGTAACTTATGTGTTTGCCATCCTATTGGCATGAAGTGTTGATGATGTATTCTACTGCCTCACCAAAGGATCGGACCTGGCAAATTTCAGAGAGATTCCAGCTCAGTTATTGCCATGTCACCATTGCCTGGCTGTCGGCCCTGGGTCCCAAATCCTTCCTAGTTTCTCCTCCTCATTTACAACACCTCCATGCACCTCACATTGTCCTCTGCTTTTGGTGGCTCAGCCTATGAAATTCTCTTCACACATAGGAGAATCATCGTTTCATTGTTATTCAGCTAGAGATGCCCACATTTCCCCCTTGGTATTTCCCCCCCCCCACCCTGTTTCTGGGAGTCAGATAATAAAATTAATTAAAGTAGGTTTTACTGCACATTTGGGAAAGTGATGGGCCCTTGTAGCGCTGGATCAGCAGTCTGCAATTTCATATTTGCATAGGATTAATAAAGGAAAACAAGATAATTTATATAACATCCCAGGCAGATGAGATGTCTGTAATTGATGGAATTGTCTGCCTAAGTGAGCTGCAATCTATTTGCTTACTATGGCTGACAATGCCTGCGCATTTCACCGAAGTACTCTAAGCCTCAGGCTGCAGCTGCTGATATAGGAACACCAATAATGCTGGAGGGAGTCTAATGGTATTATTAACTCCCACTGGCAATCAGTCCTGCAGAATGCAGCAGGGTCAGTACAGGAAGCCCGAGCACTGATCCCACGCACAGCAGCAGCAGCTGTTTGCAATGCCAGCATCACACAGCATTCTTCAGCTCTCCTGGACAATGCCCTAACAATGTGAGGGCCACCTTGTGCATTGTCCATAATGCTGGAAGTGGGATCATCTTTAGAATGATCCTGGTTGTGGGCAGGCCCCCAGCCCGGTCCCGTCCCCCCCGCCGGTGTGGGCAGAGTAACGCTTTCATGCCAGAGTGGCATCACAATCACCCCAGACCTATTGGCCAATCATTTTTGAGCGGGGGGATTGTGAGGGGTTTTAAAGCGGCAGCACAACATGGCTATGTACCTGTGTGGTGTAGTGGTTAAGAGCGATAGACACGTAATCTGGGGAACCGGGTTCGCGTCTCCGCTCCTCCACCTGCAGCTGCTGGGTGACCTTGGGCCAGTCACACTTCCTTGAAGTCTCTCAGCTCCACTCACCTCACAGAGTGTTTGTTGTGGGGGAGGAAGGGAAAGGAGAATGTTAACTGCTTTGAGACTCCTTAAAGGGAGTGAAAGGCGGGATATCAAATCCAAACTCTTCTTCTCTTCTTCTTCTTCATGCTGCCGAACACCTGCCCACCCGCGCTGTAATTTATGTGTTCTCAGGCCTTGCTTTGGATGTTGGTTGGTCACCTGTCTTGGGCCAGGGGCCAGGTAGGAATTTTTCCATTTGGCAAATTGGCACGGGCCACTACATTTTCGCCTACCTCTTAGCAATCGTCACAACTTTGTAAGGCATTGGCTCATTGAATTGTGGGGGAGGAGAGGTCTGCCATCACCTGCCCCTCCATTGACCAAGGGCCATGCAATCAGAGGTCGAACAATGCAGCTGAATGGTGCGATATTTGGGACAAACCAAAGGGAGTACATAAAGGAGAGCTTTCTGGATCAGGCCATCTAGTCTAGCATCCTGTTCTTACAGTGGCCAACCAGATGCCTTTGGGAAACCTGCAAGCAAGACTTGAGAACAAGATCACAAGAACTTGTGGTTTCCAGGAACTGGCATTCAGAAACATCACTGCATCCAGCGTGCAGCCACCAACTAGCCACCACTCTGTCTCGTCCCATTCCGTAAGTTGTAGTGATGCCAGCATCAGGAGGGCATCTCTGCGCTACCGCATTGGTAGCCGCTAGCTACCAATCATTTTGGACAAAGGGGCAGAGAGGGACGAGCCAACTAATCCTGACTTTCCCTCTCCTCCTTGTTGTCCCTCTCAGTGTTGTCTACAGAGACAACACTGAGACTAGGGAGGAGGACGTTGGCACACTGGCCTCCGCTGGAAGCATCTCAGTTTGGGAATGGACCAGACAGGCCTGGCTCTACCATTAAGCGGAGTGAGGCAGCTGCCTTAGGTGTAAGATGCTGCAGGGTGGCCCGCCCTAATCCAGCCAGCATCTCTCGAGTGTAACGAAGGATGCTGCGCCCTTTACAGTTTTTAATTAAGATGCAACTGCCCATTTAGTTGCCTTCTGCACATGGAATAGGGAGACAAATCTTGTCCTTTGCCTCAGGTAGCAAAACTTCTTGGGCTGATCCCAGGACTGGATGTTTGTAGTCTTTCTGACCCTAAAATGTCAGGTGGGTGACATAAACCCAAATATAATGAATAGCCAGCAGACCACAAAATAGCCACAAACAAAGCTTAAAATGGATAGCAACTCACAAGGCCAACAGGGCCCATCCAAAGGCAATATAAGTAACTGATGTAACATGCTGGAACCAGATGCACCTTTATGGGGAACAAGAGAGAGAAAAGAGTCGGTGATAATGTCAAGGTATGGTGTCTCTCAAACAAGGTGGAAGATAACATTGTCAATGTATAAGGAAAGCATGCAAGAAGAGGAGGGCTTGGGAGGAAAGTAGAGAAGTCTGAGAGGAAATAGGAAAATAATAATAATAATAGTAATAATAATAATAATAATAATAATAATAATAATAATAATAATATATTATTTGTACCCCACCCATCTGGCTGGGTTTCCCCAGCCACTCTGGGCAGCTTCCAACAAAGATTAAAAATACATTAAAATGTCAGGTAGTTGTTTATCTCTTTGACATCTGATGGGAGGGCGTTCCACAGGCTGGGTGCCACTGCCGAGAAGGCCTTCTGCCTGGTTCCCTGTAGCTTTGCTTCTCGCAGTGAGGGAACTGCCAGAAGGCCCTCAGCACTGGACCTCAGCATCCGGGCAGAACGATTGGGTGTGGTATACTGGGCCGAGGAATCAGGCCACTGGTCCAGCTACCTCAGTATTGTCTGCACTGACTGGTAGAAGCTCTCCAAGGTTTCAGAAAGGTTTCCAACCCTTGAGGATTGAACCTGATGCTCTGCCCCAGAGCTATCGCCTCCTCACCCCTCCCTCTCTCTCCTAAGCCCCAACTTCCCAATACATTTCATGCAATAGTTTACCACTTTAAACAGTCATGGCTCCCCAGCACCCCCTGAAAAATCCTGGTGACTGCAGTTTGTTAAAGATGCTGAGAGTTGTTAGGAGACCCCTATTGCCCTCACAGGCCTACAATTCCCAGAGTTCCCTGGGAAGCGGGAATGACAGCGAAACAACTCTGAGAACTATAGCTCTCTGAGGGGAACAGGGATCTCCTGGCAACTCTCAGAACCCTTTAAAACTATAGGTCCCAGGACATTTTTTTTGGGGGGGGAGGGAGCCATGGCATTGCTTTAGTTGTATAGTGCAGATGGAGCCTCGTCCAGGAACAGAGGTAACTGCTTTCTATTGAGTGAGGCCATTGGTCCATCCATCACAGTATTGTCTGCAGTGACTGGTAGCAGCTCTCAAGGCAGGGCAGCCCTATCTGAAAAAGCCCAAGTCTGAGCCTGAGAGCTTCTCCTGCTGAGTTGTGGCCCTCTCTCCTTAAAACGAATCCTCAGTCCATCCCAGGCCTTCAGATTGGACACAGCAAATGTGGTGAGGGAGGAGACGGGGGTTGCAGTGGCACGATACCCACCTTTGACCTGACCCGGTTTGTTTGTATGCGTGTTGCGTCTATTCCGATATTCAGACAAATCTGCAAGGGTCAGAGGCAGAGCACTGAAAACTTGCCACCTCTCTTTCTGTGCCTTTCATGTGTCCAAATTGCAGATCTGGAAGAGGGGCTTGGTTTGCTCATCCTTTGTTTTGTGTTCGTCTCCCTTCTCTCTCTTGTAGAATCCTTGGGGCAGAGACCTGACTTTTCTCTCTCTATAAAATTACTTTTAGACTGAACAACAACAACAACATTTTCCCCCCTGTATGTTTCTCCTATTCAAGGCAAAGGTAATCACATATCACATTCATGTAAGCAACTTTCATCTAAAGGTAGACCAAAACCAAAGCTGAACTCAGAGAATCTTCCTAGAAAGATCACGTTGGAAGTCTTTTGCATGTTCCGAGTACCCTCTTGTGGAA
This sequence comes from Podarcis gaigeae, assembly GCF_964106915.1. Taxonomy (NCBI): domain Eukaryota; kingdom Metazoa; phylum Chordata; class Lepidosauria; order Squamata; family Lacertidae; genus Podarcis; species Podarcis gaigeae. The sequence goes on from NC_139688.1 coordinate 16,414,745, forward strand.
ATACATGGCATAACACGTCATAGTGGATGGTTAGCTTATTTATTTATTTATTTATTTATTTATTTATTTATTTAAACATACCTGCAAACCTTTTTGACTGGTTGAGGTCTTATTCTGAATGAGGAGTATTCAGGGTAAAAAAATATGTGTGTAATATATATATATATATATATATATATATATATATATATTGCATTGTCTATATTCAGGAATGTCTAAAATCTCCACCAAAAGAAAAGAAAAGCACGTTGTTCTTTTTGCTCTCTCCCACTGCTCTAGATTTACAAACATTTCCAAAATATCCATAATTGCATTTTAAATAATAATAATAATAATAATAAAAAATAAACATGCAAAATCAAGCATAAAAAAAATCACCACAGAAAACAGGTATGAAATACTGAAGCAGAGACCATTTTTGTTTGCTTGCTTCTTTCACAATTCCATTTAATTCTAGCATTTGGAGTATCCTGTTGCAAGAGAGAGAGAGAGAATGGGAGAGAGAGGGGGAGAGAGATTTATAGTGCAGAATTCCAGGTGCTCTGTGTATATTCAGTTGATAATAATGACCAGCAGTGACATGGCTGCTTCAGTCCAAAGAGGGTGGCATGTTGGAGAACATTGTGAAAGGTTTGGGGGCAGTTAGGGACAAAAAAGTGGCCACTATAAACGCTTTGTGTCCATTCCCAGGTTGGTATCCGATAAATGCTAAGGTGACCATCATAATGGCATACTGGCAGTGTTTATAGTCCGATAGTAGTGTTTTCAGATGTTGTTGTTGTTGTTTAGTCATTTAGTCGTGTCCAACTCTTTGTGACCCCATGGACCAGGGCACTCCAGGCCCTCCTGTCTTCCACTGCCTCCTGCAGTTTGGTAGCTTCAAGAACACTGTCCAACCATCTCATCCTCCGCCGTCCCCTTCTCCTTGTGCCCTCCATCTTTCCCAACATCAGGGTCTTTTCCAGGGAGTCTTCTCTTCTCATGAGGTGGCCAAAGTATTGGAGCCTCAGCTTCAGGATCTGTCCTTCCAGTGAGCACTCAGGGCTGATTTCCTTCAGAATGGATAGGTTTGATCTTCGTGCAGTCCATGGGACTCTCAAGAGTCTCCTCCAACACCATAATTCAAACATAGGCGCCGACTCCATGGGGCCTGAGGGGGCCCGAGCCCCCTCAAAAATTCGTTTGGGGGGCTCTGCCCCCCCAATAATTTAAGAAAATTATTAGTTATATTATGCTTTGTAAAATCACAAAATTATGTTGGTATTTTTTATTTTCCTTGTTTGACGATAGTTACCTTTTAAAATACATTCAGTAATGAGTTAAAACAAAGCCACTCCCGATCTAGAGAGGGAGTGGGGTTGCGGGCTCTCGACCCATCAACAATCTCGTGGGGCTGGCGTCAGCCCCGCGAGAAGCGGGGATTCCCCCTAGCTCATTAATATTCACCGCCCACGGCGGCAGCCAATTGGCTGCCGCAAAGGGCGGGCCCTCACAGGTTCACTTAAGGTCGGGGCAGCCCGGGGCTCGCCCCTTTCGTTCCCCCAGCAGTAGCGGTTTGGAGGTCTTGGGCGCCCCCAATATTTTTTATAAGTCGGTATGGGCCCCCGCCCCCCCCAATATTTTTTATAAGTCGGCGCCCCTGAATTCAAAAGCATCAATTCTTCAGTGATCATCCTTCTTTATGGTCCAGCTCTCACTTCCATACATCACTACTGGGAAAACCATAGCTTTAACTATACGGACCTTTGTTGGCAAGGTGATGTCTCTGCTTTTTAAAAAGAGGGGCTTTCGGTGTAAACGTTGTCTTGGATCAGGCTAGGATTTGATAGGACCAGGCTTCCATTCTCATTGGGCTTCTTTGCTGCACAGCTGCCATCAAGGCTGTGTTTTTGGAAGTCATCCGTCTAAGCCCCAGGCAGTGCATTTAGCAGTGTGGAAACAGCATGGAATATAAAACAACCCTCTAACAACCACCATTTGTGTCGTCTTCCCTGTGAGCTAGACTGTGTGTGCTTGCGCATGTGTGCAGGAGCCTGATTCGCATGGCATCTCCTCCGTAACTAAAAGTGGGCAAGTATGATGCAAACTGGACATCTGTGAAATGGGTGCACTGCATGCCCCATTTACACTGATGGCTTTAAAGGCAGCTCTGATACGGCTCCCACCCCATAATCCATGAAGTTGCTTTAAGAAACAAATGAAAAGGGTCGTCAGATCTCAAGCATCGTTTCATCCTCAGTCCCAGCCCAAAATCCACCTTGAACTTTCCATTGTTAAGCGTCAACTTTTTTTGCCTCATAACCAGCCTGCTTCAAAGCATATTTACCTAGGAACAATCCCACTGTGTACAATGGGGCATCTCCCAATCAGATCTGCCTAACAAACTTCATTCCATCTAGTTGCAAATCAAGGAGAAAGGTTGTTTAATGTTAATTTTTAATGTATTATCAGTATCTATCTAACTAGGCTTGAGCTAAGAAATAAAATCTGCCCACATTTATCACCAATGGGGGTCAAAATCACAGAACGTCCTAAGGTTTTATTAATGTGAAAATTACTCATCTGATTAGCATTTAATGAGCTCAGCTCTTAGGATTTAAAGGTATAACATGTGAGGTCAGCTTGGCCTTCTTCACGCTGAGTCATGGAGCATTCTAGAACAAATTTTCATGTCTAATTGGCAGGGATTTTTTTTTAAAAGTTTTATGTAGTTGTGCTTAAAAAATTGGGACAGAAAAACTTGCCTTCTGCAGATTTTTCTTTAAACATTACAGAAACAATACATTCAAATTCTGTGCGTTTCCTCTAATGCGAAAACATATTTTGTATGCATTTTTTCCTCTAAAACGCACCATTTGCACGCGCGCACACACACACAAACACACTCGGCTAAAGAAAGTTATGTATTTCTACATGCAGTTTTGAAGTTCTCACAATGTCCTGAAGTGCCCAGCATAGAATCACATTATTTTAGAAAATTAAAACAGAAGTCTGCCAACTCTATGGTGGGTGTTCTAGAGCGTTGAGGGAAACATGAAAAAGTTGTTTCCTAGATTCAGTCATGTTGAGGCCCCAAACCAAGATGTGTCTCTTCCTATCCAAGTCTTGTGACCTGCACGAGGTCACAGAGCCCAAAAGATACACTTTTTTTCAGGGTGGTCCTCTTACGGTGCCAGAAAAACCCCACCCCACATTTTGGGGCACCATGTGAGATTGCAGCCCCTCAAAAAACACTTTTTTCATGGTGAGGTCTCATGTGAAATCACCTGAGAATCATGGCGCCCAAATCTCATGGGGGGAAATGGGATGTCCTAGTTTTTCAGGGATACTTGCAGGGTATGGGGTTGGGGTGGCTACAGGGCAGACATCAGTGCCAGAAGGTGCTGTGTGTGGATGCCAGTCCTGAGTTAAGCCTCTGTTGTGTGGAATGGCTTTCGAGGAAGCTGGCAGAGGTCTCTGGCACACATATATGCAGTAATATGTGAAGCAATCCAAACAAGAGTGATATGAGCTCCCTGCCACACAAGGGCTTGGCCATGGGTAGGCAAACTAAGGCCTGGGGGCCAGATCCTGGCTTCTAAATCCAGCCCACGGACGGTCCAGGAATCAGCATGTTTCTACATGAGTAGAATGTGTCCTTTTATTTGAAATGCATCTCTGGGTTATTTCTGGGGCCTGCCTGGTGTTTTTACATGAGTAGAATGTGTGCTTTTATTTAAAATGCATCTCTGGGTTATTTGTGAGGCATAGGAATTCATTCTTTCTTTTTCCTCCCCAAAATATAGTCCAGCCCCCCACAAGGTCTGAGAGACAGTGGACCGGCCACCTGCTGAAAAAGTTTGCTGACCTTTCTCCTTTTGAGGCCTTTCTCCTGGGCATAGTTGACCAATCGGTGTTAAAGAAGGATAGAACTTTCTTCATGTACGCTACAACAGCAGCAAGAATACTTATTGCAAAATATTGGAAGACACAAGATCTACCCACTCTGGAAGAATGGCAGATGAAGGTGATGGATTACATGGAATTGGCAGAAATGACTGGCAGGATTCAAGATCAGGGAGAAGAGTCGGTGGGAGAAGACTGGAAGAAATTTAAAGACTATCTACAGAGACACTGTAAAATTAATGAATCTTAGAATAATGTTGGATTGAAATTAAGTGGTTTCTAGCTGTAATGGTTTAAAAGAATATGAAAAAAATGGGTTTCTATAAGTAAAAACTCAAGGTTGTAATAATTTAAGATTAAAGATTTGGGTAGAATAAAGAGGGAAAGAAATTGCTGAGCTAATCTATAGAATTGGAATACAAAAAAGGGAGGTATGAGGAGGTCCAAGAAACAAGTAAATGAAAAATAATATGATGAGAAGACTGATTGTTTTTAACAATTCTTATTTTGTATTTTTTTATTTTTTATTTTTCTATTTTGTAATGCAAAAACCTTAATAAAAAATTTAAAAAAGAAAAAGAAAACGTTTGCTGACCCCTGGGTTTGGCTAACTATGGAATGGCAGTTCCTGGGGATAAACAGTAGGAGAGAGCTGCTGCCCCCTTCTTGCGGTTGGACTACAGCTCAGTAGAAGAGCTAATGGTTTGCATGCAGAAAATCCCATGTCCCGTTTCCAGCCTCTCCAAGCTGGGAAAGACCCTTGTCTGAAATCCTACTGGGCCACTGCCAATCCATGCTGAGCTGGCATGAGCTAAGGGTCTGACTCAGCAAAAGAGAGTTTCCTATGTTCCAAGGTGCTTATGGAATTCCCTCAGTCCTCTGCTTAGCCTTGATGGAGTGCTGAGCTCAATGGGCCCTTCTTACAACACACGGGGAACAAATCCAACAATCCCAAGGAGAGAATGGTAGAATAAGGCTTAAACCTTGGGAGTTGTCTTTGGACCAAGAGGTCCGTGAACAGAGATGGATTTGGGGCTATATACAAGGTGGTGCTGAGCCAATAAGCAAGGCGCTGGGCTTTGGGAAGAAGGTGTGAGGTTCTGACAGGGTCCATCAAGACATTCTGAGCTAGGTTAAGGCCTGTTTTGAAGGCAATGAGTCCGGATCTTAATATGCTTTCAGGAAGGAGCATTGATGGGGAATTGTGCCTAGCATATCCATGGGATGGTGCTGATAGTATGCTGGCTTTGTTAGTTATGGGGATTTATGTATTTTATTTTATTTTGCAATAATTTATTTCCTCACTAAGCGGCTAGGCTTGTTCTTAAACACTAGTTCAAACCTACAGCATCACAATGAGACTTTATGTTCACAGAAGGCAGATTAGCATCTCTTTTTGGGTAGTTAAATCTGCTTTTTTTCTAAAATCTGATTTAAATTAACAAAACTCCCTCCCTCCTTTTTTTCTTTTCTTTTGCAAATGTTTTAAGGAGTCAAAGAAGAAAGTGGGTCACACAAGAAAGTTATTCTTGTGTAGCGTTATCAGCTGAGATAAGCCAGGCCTCCTGCCATTTCAGTTCTTTTTAAAAAAACAAAAACAAAACCTGACTGCAGAAAAGGACAGAGGAAATAAGACGCCTCTTTAGGAAGGGCCACGGCTCAGTAGTAGAGCCTACAAGAAGTCCCTGGTTCAGTCCTCAGCATATGGCATACGCCAGCTCCAACTCCTTGAAGGAAAGGTGGTACAGTCATACCTCATGTTACGTTTGCTTCAGGTTACGAGTTTTCAGGTTGAGTCACAGGGTGACCCGGAAGTAATAGAGCAGGTTACTTCCGGGTTTCACCGCTTGTGCATGCGCAGACACGCAAAATGACGTCACATGCATGCGCAGAAGTGGTGAATCGCGACCCGTGCACGCGCATACGCGGGTTGCGTTCTGTTCAGGCTGTGAACGGGCCTCCGGAACAGATCCCGTTCGCAACCAGAGGTACCACTGTATACATTTGTACGAATATAACTAAGTGAATAAATAATAGAGGGGATTATTGTCAGGAAGGTGGGGAGAAGAGTTTAACCCTCACGTCACACGTGATGAGCCTGACAAAAATCATCCTCCTGTGGTAGATATTAGGCGTAAAAAAATGAATGCCATTTTGAACAATGCATTTAGGCTGTAGTCTGACCTGTACACACGTACCTGGGAGTAAATCCCACCAAGCTCAATGGGTCTTATTTCTGAACACAAAAATGGTAGTGTAAATATTATTATTATTATTATTATTATTATTATTATTATTATTATTATTATTATTATTATTTCATTATTTATACCCCGCCCATCTGGTTGGGTTTCCCCAACCATATTAAAAACACAATAAAACATCAAACATTAAAAACTTCCTGATACAGGGCTGCCTTCAGATGTCTTCTAAAAGTCAGATAGTTGCTTATTTCCTTGACACCTGATGGGAGGGCGTTACACAGGGCGGGTGCCACTACCAAGAAGGCCCTCTGCCAGGTTCCCTATAACCTCACTTCTTGCAGGGATTTAGTTCGGCCAAAAATAAGCAAAGGTTGACCCCTCTGCGCTTTCATATGTTGCCCAATATCAACCATCTCAGGTCCTACAAGTAGCAGGAGAGACCCTGTTTGTTGTGACATAACTGGGTACTGCCTGGTTGGCAGCCGATTGGCGGGGGGCACATGATGTTGTGAGGGGAGGAGCCAAATACCCTCTAAACATTAGGGAGGGCTGCCCCCTCAAAAAAACTTTCAGGGGGCTGAAACTGGCTTGGCCGTTAGGAGTCAGTGCCTATGGTTGGCAGTGACCCATGACACAGCAAACTGTGTGGTGGTTCTCCATTTGTGGAATGCCCTCCCTAGTGTGGTTGCTCATTATTAACTTTTAGAAGAATTTAAGAGCATTCCTGTTTACCCAGGAATTTGATAGCTGGGAGGTAGCGTCCTTGGTGACCCTGAAATTAATAGGTGTATGAGTAGGTGGTTGTTTTTAGAAGTTTTAACTGTTTTTAGACATTTCATCTATGTTGTTTTATTCTTTATGTGTTTGCTACCTTGGGCTCCTTTGGAAGGAAGGGCAGGATATGCATTTAAAAAACAAAAGTAAGAGTTTATCAAAAGGGTTGCCAACCAAGTAATCAGGGCATTTGGAGGTGAAATCTGCTCTCACCTAAACCATGATTACTGGTGCTACTGGACTCTCCTGGTCATCAGCCCTTTCCAAAATATATTCAAATTAGAATGAGAAATAAAGGAAGAAGATGCAAAAGAGATGCTAATGAAAAGCTACTGTTCCACTGAAACATGTTTTTGAAGTTGCACTATGTCATATGCCGATGAGCATATCAAAGCCGTTTTTAAAAGAGACGGTCGTAAATTGTCTTATCCGCCACCATCAAACAGATGAAAGCCAGGAGAATCTCATACTGCAGATGGCTGCCCTGTTCATGAAACGAGAAGAAAGGAGGAGGAGGGGGAAAGAGAAATAATCTTCCACTTTCAAACTCTTGTCTTAATTACTTGGTACATTTCCTTATTAAAATGGGAAATAAAGAAAATGCATTCTTTTCATGAAATATTCAGTGTCCTTTTGAATCGTTTAACACCAAGGGCTCTTTCAAATCTTCAGATGGGAAGAAAAGTGACAATCAGTTTGTGTAAAAAGTCTCCAGAGAGAAATCTGAACTCCTAATTGCACGATTGCCAAATGCCGTTCTTGCTTCCTACCATTTATTTTTATAACAGTGTTTGCCACGGATGTACTTCACAATTACGTACATTGTTAACTAAATACAGTCGTAAAAAGGAGCAGCAAGATCCATAGGTAAATAGCCAGGTAGGCATTCTCAAATATATATTGTGCTTTTTTTCTCTAGCTAGACATGATGGGCAAACTTATTATTATTTAATTTCTACACCAGCCTTCATCTGAGGATCATAGGGCAGTTTATAAAAACACAAATATATACAACATAGTAACAAACAAAAGCAATAATTCCCCCCCCCCCATTTAAAAGGCCATAAAAAGGTAAAGGTACCCCTGACCATTAGGTCCAGTCATGGACGACTCTGGGGTTGCGCACTCTATAGGCCGAGAGAGCTGGCTACAGCTTCCGGGTCATGTGGTCAGCATGACCAAGCCACTTCTGGCGAAACCAGAGCAGCGCACAGAAACACTGTTTACCTTCCCGCCAGAGTGGTACCTATTTATCTACTTTTACATGGCATGCTTTTGAACTGCTAGGTTGGTAGGAGCTGGGACCGAGCAATGGGAGCTGACCCCGTCACGGGGATTTGAACTGCCGACCTTCTGGTTAGCAAGCCCTAGGCTCTGTGGTTTAGACACAGCACCACCCATGACCCTTAAAAGGCCATAGATTGTTTAATTAGCCAAAGGCCTGGGAGGAGAGGAATTTTTTGTGCCTGGCATTGAAAGATATGTAGTGGAGGTGCAGGTGAGCCTCCCTGGGAAGAGCATTCCATAAAAGGGGAGCAACCACACTCGTTTTGCCATCCTCCAGACCTCTCACGGAGGAGACACAGGATCACTGCGTCCAGACTCATAGCTCTATTCATGCTCTGAAGCTCTTCCAGAACATAAGACTCGGAAACTACAACTAATCCAGAATGCGGCAGCTAGACTGGTGACTGGGGGTGGCCGCTGAGACCATATAACACCCGTCTTGAAAGACCTACATTGGCTCCCAGTACGTTTCCGAGCACAATTCAAAGTGTTGGTGCTGACCTTTAAAGCCCTAAACGGCCTCGGTCCAGTATACCTGAAGGAGCGTCTCCACCCCCATCATTCTGCCCGGACGCTGAGGTCCAGCGCCAAGGGCCTTCTGGCGGTTCCCTCATTGCGAGAAGCAAAGCTACAGGGAACCAGGCAGAGGGCCTTCTCGGTAATGGCGCCCGCCCTGTGGAACGCCCTTCCAGCAGATGTCAAAGTGATAAACAACTACCTGACATTCAGAAGACATCTTAAGGCAGCCCTGTTCAGGGAAGTTTTTAATATGTGACATTTTAGTGTATCTTTGGTTTCTATGGAAGCCGCCCAGAGTGGCTGGGGAGGCCCAGCCAGATGGGCGGGGGTATAAATAATAAATTATTATTATTATTATTATTATTATTATTAGACCCCTGTGGGATCAGACTGATGCTCCACCTACAGTGCTATTTCTCCAGCAAGGTCCCTGTGTCCAGTGCCCCTCTCCCTCAGGCCCTGCCCCCTCTTGACTCTTGGCTCCCTCCCTACCCCCTCACCACCCCACTGATAACCCCTTACACACTTTTGCCTCCTCCTTCACTGCTGATGTGACTTCCACCTCCGAAGCCATTGCAGCCACTTCGAAAGCCACAGCACTCAGCTTTCTAGCTGATGTGTTTCTGGATACCAGCACCACACTTCCAGAAGTCTACACCACTTCCGGAAGGAGGAAGAAGAGCGGTTCCATCTTCTGGTCCTGTGCTCTGGTGCGAGCCAACTGACTTGAACCACGGCACAGAACCAAAAAAATGTGCATCTTTGTGGTCCCACACTCTAGTGCGGCTGGAGCACAGGAGCCAAAAACAGGACATCGGAGATTGGGATCAGAAGCCGTAGTGGTATGAGGACTTGTGGCAGATTTAAGAAGGGATGGCAGCCTATGTAGAAGTTTGAGATGGGATGTCATGTGATGGCTTGTTCTGCCTCCACTGGTATGTCTCTCTGAATATCAGTTGCTGGGAATCACAAATTGCCAGAGTTGCACTCAGGTCTTGCTTTGGGGTTTCCTGTCAGGAGCCCAGGCCGTCGTCTTGATAACACAGCATGCAAGCTATAATTAGCTAGAAGATTTATAGCAATACAAACAATTAGCCTTGGACATCTCACCGATCGTCCGTGCCTTACGAGTCAGTTGACCCTTCTGGGGAATGCTTCCGGGTTCTGCGGAATATCCTGAACCTATGACCCTATGCTTCCAGGTTTGTTTTCTGTCTAAGACCTTTCCCATATGTCTACTCTTTGGGTTCAGGGGACTGATTGCCTCCTCTTCTGATGAGGAACATCTACTCTGCCTGCTTCCTGAGGCTCTCTGTGCTTCTTGAGCGAGCTGACTTCTCTCCCTCCCACTCTCTGTTGACACCTTATCTACATCCCATTCTGGTGCAGGAGAAAGGAGAGGAGGACTGCTTGAAGCTGTCTGACTGCTTCCAAATTCATGCTGTGTTTCTATACTTGGGGCAGATGTGTTCATGACACTTCCCATAGGTCCCTGTTTGGCCACTATGGGAAGAGGATGCTGGAGTAGATGGGCCATCGGCCTGATCCAGTAGGGATTTGCTTATGTTCTTAAGGCCTGAGCAACTATACACAAAGATTGTTGGAGAGATGTAAAAATGTAGCTTTCTCATGCCTGCTCTCACCATTTCACAGGTGCTGGAGCTTCTGAGGTGGCAAATGGATGCCGAAGAATCTTCCACTGTGTTTGCAACCATCAGATTCTGCCAGAAGTTTGCAGGATTATTAAAGTTGCCTTGAGCAAGTGGTGCTAATTGGATTTCCCCCCCCCCCTTGTTTTTCTGTTCCCTTGGTACTTTATCCCCTGTCATATTAACAACACATCCTACAGCCCTGTGTTTCCAGTAATTGTCATCTTAATGATGTGAAAATCAATAGCAAATGTTGTGTTTTTAAAGTCATTATTGGATTGCAGAGCATGGAGATCTCAGGGAAGGAAGGGTGACCCCTGTGAAGTCTCTGATTCTAATAAAGAGAGCTATCTGGAGTGGACTCCTTTTGTTATAATTTTCCCTTTCTCCTTTTTACTATAATTGCTGCTGCTACTTCAGGATGAGGTCAAACTGTGGGCAGGGAAGGCTCCGTCATGCTTCTTTACAGATTGCCCATTTGGCATTTATGGATGTGAGGACTGGCTTGGTAGATCAGAGCAAGCTCATGTGGGCAAACATCTTCTTTGCAAAAGCAGCCAGCCGTTGTCCTGGAGAAGCTCACTAGCGGGATATGAAGGGGGTGGACTTCTCCTGTGGTTCATCGCTAGCGTCTGTTGTGTTGGAGGACTTCTGGTTGGCCACCGTGGGTTTAAAGAGCAATGGGGAAGGAACCTTTTTCAGCCCATCTATTTTCCATGGGCCACATTCCAGTGGTGAGTGTGGCCTAAGGCAAAAGTGGGTGGAGCAATGAAGGCAGAAGTAGCCTTTGTACAGCAGGCTAGTTGCAACTCATGCAGCCAAGGCACCCATGGTGGGCTAGATGAACAAACTGATATAAATAAACCCTTCTATGCTCCAGTTATGCCTCTGTGAACATGAGAAGAGGCTGAAGGCCCTTTGGTCCAGAGGTGGAGAGTCTTAGGCCTGGGGGCTGAATGCAGCTCTCTAGGTCCTCTGCCTTGCCCTTGGATCATTTCCCACACCACACCCCCTCTCCTCAGGTGACACCCCTCACTGGCCCAGCGTCACAACCCCAAGGGTTTTTGCCTTTCTGGACTTGAACTCTGATAATGCATCTTGCTTGTCTTGATGGATGCTAGTGTGATTGGCCTTGTCAGGCTGTGGGAGAAACCATCTGCTCCACTGGATTCTGAAGACAGGAGTCATCCACTTTGAGTCCCTTTGGGAGGAGATCCAGAAAAGTGAATCTTAGGTAGAATGCCGTTTCCACACACAGCTGCTGGCCCTGGCAAAGTTGACTTCTGAGCAAACTTCCAGGGGCCGCATGCTAGGATGGGAGGGGCTAGAGGCAAAGTGGGTGGAATAATGGATATGATTCTTACATTGCCACAGCTGAGCACTCCAAGAGTGCATGGAGCAGCACCAGTGAGGCCTGAGGCCTAGGGGAGCCTTGAGGGTTCCTCAGAAAGGCCTGGGGTGCCACATTCCCACCCTAGGCCTGAGGTTCTGGGCAACAATTTTAGAGGAAGAATGCATATTTACACTGAACCTTTCATGTGTCATGTTTTTGTACACAAGTGAATTAACATTATTTCTGTGGAAGCATATTATATGTTGGGTGGGTGGATGGGTGTCTACAAGAATGTCCTCACACAGCCCCCAATTGTAGTGTCACCTTACAATCCTGGATTTGCATTAAATCAGGGTGGAGGGGCACCAAAGAAGGGCAAAGAAGGAAAGAGTGGTTTTAAACAACAGCAGAGGTTTGAATCGAGCAGGAATGGAGTGTTATGTATGAAATTCTACAGCCCCTTGGGGGAGGGGGAAGTTTCCGGAACTAGTACGAGATGGGAGCTGTCTCCTGCGATGCCCTCAGGTGTCCTGAGGTGTCACAAACACTCACTCACTTCTTCACATACAATATTCCTTCCCTGTCACTAAGGTGATACAGAATTATTGTAGCACCCTGCTTGTGGTTAACGCTTACTGGAATGAAATATTCAATGCAGCAATAGAGAAATTAAAATAATAATTTATTTGTCAGACAAATAAATGATAGGCACAGTGGTATATGGTTACCAAAGCTCTGCCCCTTCCAGCCCTGATGGCCAGCACTTATATTTCCTCAGCCCAGCCCCCTTGCTCCTCCTTTGGCTGCCTCTGTCCAATCAGCTTGGTTGAAATTCCTATTGGCTGTTTGCTAGAACCAATCATAAAAGATACACCCATTTCCTATTACCTTTTATGGGAGACAAAGAGCTATATTTCCTTCTATCCATAAATGGCAGATAAGTAGCCATATATCTTACATTTGCCTTGACAAGGCACCTTAATTACCAGATCACCTTTTGCCCCTGTTGCCCCTGCATTCCAAAACAAATAGCTAAAACAAATGGCTCGTGGTATTAAATTATATCTAAACAGAGATCTTGGGTTCACATTCTCACACACCATCAATGAAAAAAGAATCTAACATAAGAATCTAACATTTCTTACTTTCTAAATCCTTTGCCTAATTACATTAAGCCAACAAATCTCATACATAACATAGATAGCTTTTTAGAAGAAAAGGCCTTTGCAAAGTAAAAAGGAACTCAGTAAAAAACAGCTTCAAAATAAGCCTCTTCAGTTTACACCCCCCCCTTTCCCAGCCAGCTGCTTTTCCCATTAGCTCTTCCCAAAAATTATTGCCCTTTAACTCTCTCAGTATACCTTAACCTTAGGAAAATATTGCTAGAGTCTGATGGGAGGCACATGGTATTATTTTCTGTTAAACAATAAATCTTACTATTTACCAACTCTTAATTAGTGTTTTTGCAGCTTGATTGTATTCTGTAATATGTAGGGTCAGTGTAACATTTGCTCCCAGCCTGTAATTCCCTTTTACAACTTTGAGAAACTTGTCTCCTGCTACTGCTATAAATCAGGGGGGCCCTTGTTCAGGAGAGCAGGAAGATAAACAACTGCCAAAGTACTTAGCCAGCTAGTTTCTGCCTGGCATGAAACATACAAACATTTGCAAATCTATCTTTAAGCTCATTTTAAAATACAGGCCTTGATCAGATGCCTCATTATCACCTTCAGTCATTGCGTCTGAAAGGGAGAAGCACAGAAAGCTGCCCTCTATTGATCCACCTCTATTGGGCCAATAGATGCCTCTATTGGTCCACCTCACTCCATATTTTTGTGTACACTGACCTATTCAAGATTTCAGTCAGGGAGTCTGTGCCAGCCCTACCTAGGGAAGCTGGGGATTCACTGGGCTACAGCCCTTCCCCTGATAAAACGAACGAGCATCAGAATGGCTTCAGCAGACCTGTGCAAGAAACCCCAGGTCCAAAAGGGTGGAGATATCGATTGTTATGTGCTTGCCATTTGTCCTTCACATCTGATGGATAAAACTCCTCACCTCTGTTTGCAACCTGTGGCTCTGTTTTGATCAGAGGATGGATTGCCGGCAGACATAAAACAAAATGGCCACCCCTTGATATATAATTGGCAGCATCTTCCTCCCGATGTGCGAAAAGAGAGCGAGAGAAAGAGCAGCATCTGTGGACTGAGCTGGAAGCGGCACAGACATCGCCCGAGTACCAGTGTTCAGCGCATAACAACAAAGGCATTTTGGCAGAGGGCCCTCGGTACCCTTTACTACCAGCATATGTTTCTGCCATAATGGATGTCAAGCTCATTTAGGAAAAAGAAAGGGAGGAAATTACATCAATCAAAGCGGAATGGGCAGTGGAACGGTTCATTCTAAATGGCCATTGGGATGCAGTTCAGACTCTTAAGTGTTGTTGTTGAAGTCGTAGTTACATAGAATGAAAAAAGATAGATGCATTGCCATTGCAATGATTACATCGCCCCAATGACAGGGCGGTCGCAGCCACTGCAACATCACCCTAGTCAGATGTGGTGCTGTCCGCTTGGATCAGAGAGTGTTAACAATGCGACTTTAGGGAAGCTGATATCTTTCGTCCTCAGTCTTCCATCTGCAAAATAGGAAGAATTGTGGGGAGCTGCCTTTTACTGAGGCCACATCTACAGCACTTTTTGTGCCACTTCCAACAGTCATGGTTTTCTGCAGAAAAAAGAAAAAAAAGGATGGGAACTGTAGTTCGTAAAAGGCACCACCCTCCCACAGGGCTACCATCCCTACCACGTTTATTAAACTACAGTTCCCAGGATTCTTTGGAGGAAAGTGTGGCTGCTAAAGCTTTATAAGAGTGTTTTCAATGGAGGTTTTTGGATGTGACCCGAGTCAGGCCATTGGCCCACCAGGTTTTGGATCTAACTCTTCCCAAGCTGAATCTAAACATGTCTCTACTTTAGCAAATGGATACATCTCTCAATTTTCCATGGCTGGACTGTACCACCTTATACAATGGCAAGAGTCGTATCTTATTGCCTCACACACCATTTGCATGCAGCCCCCAAAAGGTCACCCACTACAGAATGCGGCCATCGGGCTGTAAAATGTTCCCCACCCATCCTTAGTTGTTCATCATAGTAGGGATATTGGGGTATTTGTTACATACCTTTCCTGTTATAGGGTCAGACTGGGATAACTGCTCTTTCATCTCAAAGCCCTTCCAACACTTGTCATTGTCCTTTTTCCAACCTAGGGAGAATAAGTCTTAAAAGGTGATTTTACCCTGAGCGCTCTCCATTTTGGGAGGTTGGGCACCTAGAGTCAGCCATGGCAGTGGGAGAGAGAAAGCGTCAGCATGTCAAATTCAGCATTCAGTCCTGAAAGGTCCTGATACTGCTATCAACAGCACATTGGAACCTTCAAGGATCCTTATGGATTTTGCTGTCAGTGTTAATAAAAATCAAGTAGCGAGTGGAAAATATTATCCAATTAAACGGTTTTTGAGGGAGCAGAACAAACAAACAAACCAAAAATCCAGCACTTATTGATGGGCTAACATCTTGACAATAATAGACAACAACAACAACAAGCCAACAAATAAAGGGCATCAGGAAAGAAAATGAGGTAAAAATGCAACAAAGCAGACAGAAAAGTACATTTTATGGCCAACATTGGCTAGGAACATGTATAGACTTCCATAACTGACCAATAAAAAACTCTGCATAGTGTTAGTATTCAAAATGCACAGCAGTGAAATTGGTCCAATAATAGAATCAGAGAATCATAGAATTGGAACGTAAGCCAGGATTAATCTTGTCCAACCCATGCATTCCAGGTATCACAACTAAAACATCCCTGGCAAATGGCCATCCAACCTCAGTTTAAAAACCCCCAGTGAAAGAGAGTTCACCACTTCCAAGCTAGTCCATTCCACTGTTGAACAGCTCTTATCACCGGAAAGATCTTCCTAATGTTTAGTTGGAATCGCCTTTCTTGTAATTTTAACCCATTGGTTTGGATATTGCCCTCTTAAACAGCAGATAACAACCTTGCTGCATCTTCCATGTGACAGACCTTCAGACAGTTGAAGATCTATTGTTTATTTCCATACGTCCATATCATAAAATATATGGGCAATGTACATCTATGAAACATAAAACACCACTGAAAAACAATACCAATAATCATTAAAGTGCCTGATTAATCAGTTTAAACATATGCAAAGGCCTGTTGGCATAAGCAAATCTTCAAGAGCACCTTGTGAGATGTTCTCAGTGATCAAGGTGGGATACAAGGGCTGAGGCCGTCCTTATGGTGTCCTGGATCAAAGTTCTATTTATCATGATTGAATCCTTTCATTTGTCTACGGAGCTCAAGGATGTGTACAGGGTTCTGTACAGATTTGTGGGGAAGAAATTCAAAGTTTGTTGTCAGTTCCAGGAAGCTGAAACAGATCCTGGACTGGGAATGTAGGAGAAATTCAATTCAGTACACATTTAAAGCCAGGTCTATGAAATTCACACTTTCTGGTTGGGGGACACCCATCACAGGCTAAGTATCTACTCAACTTTCCCATCAACACCTGAGATAAACAGCATAAGCAGCCCCTATGGAAATAAATACATTCAGATTTAGAACCTTGTATGCCATTATATTGTCATTTATGACCAGGATAACTCATGAGAGCCAGTGTGGTGTAGTGGTTAAGAGCGGTGGACTCGTAATCTGGTGAACTGGGTTCGCGTCTCCGCTCCTCCACATGCAGCTGCTGGGTGACCTTGGGCTAGTCACACTTCTCTGAAGTCTCTCAGCCCCACTCACCTCACAGAGTGTTTGTTGTGGGGGAGAAGGGAAAGGAGAATGTTAGCCGCTTTGAGACTCCTTCGGGTAGTGATAAGCGGGATATCAAATCCAAACTCCTCCTCCTCTTCTTCTTCTTCATGACAGCAAATCATGCATCTAAGTCATTAAATGTACTGCAAATGTGATAACAAAGAAGGCATTCAAAAGCTGAACAACTGGAGGGGGCATCAATGCCCTACTTTGTCTAGGGCAGGAGTGGAGAACTGGATCTGGCTAGGAGAGCAAATCCTTACCTCCCTCCCTCACCACTTTGGGCCACTTTGACAGGTGGGTGGGGCCAGCCACCAGGCAATCAGCCAATGTCATTGTGAATCAGGCAACAATTATAAAAGGGGCTAGCTGCCAGTGCTGATTAGCTGAATGGTGCTGACAACAAGCCCCAATTTCTCTACTGCAGCCAGAATTTGTCAACTGATCACTACTGTCAGGGAGCCCAGCTTGCCAAGGAACAATTGGGAGTATGCTTTAAGCTCGCAGTTATTCCTTTGCAGCCACCAAGGTCCTTTGCAGATGTCAGGTGTGGGGCAGATGGACGTGGTTTGAAAACAGTTTTGTGGGCTGAATCAGGATCCCTGCCAGGCCTACATCAGCCTGAAGACCAGAGGTTCCCCATCACTGATCTAGGATCAGCCATGACCCTAACTATGTACCTCACTGAATGTAATAATAATAATAATAATAATAATAATAATAATAATAATAATAATAATAATAATAATAATAATTTATTTATACCCCGCCCTCCTTGGCCAGTAAAATTACAATAAAAACATAATGGGGGGGAGAAGAGAAAAGAAAAGAAACCAATTTAAAATACGAGTTAAAGTGCAATTTAAAATGCAGCCTCATTTTAATAGTAGCCCATAGATCAAAACCATTATGGGAGGGAAACATAAGGGTCAGACTGAGTCCAAACCAAAGGCCAGGCAGAACAGCTCTGTCTTGCAGGCCCTGCGGAAAGATGTCAAGTCCCACAGGGCCCTAGTCTCTTGTGACAGAGCATTCCACCAAGTCGGGGCCAATACTGAAAAGGCCCTGGCCCTAGTTGAGACCAATCTAACCACCTTGTGACTTGGAACCTCCAAAGTGTTGTCATTTGTGGACCTTAAGGTCCTCCACGGGGCATACCAGGAGAGGCGGTCCTGTAGGTACGTGGGTACGTGGGTCCAGAGACCACCTACGTCAATCAAGGCTGCTATTCAACAAAAAAGCATGAAGGATCTTGGCTGCTTAAGGAAAGAAGTCAGAAATGAAAACTATTCCCAGCCTAAAAGAAGGCATGCATTCTGGGTGCTTTTATCAGCATCAGTTGACACCCAATAACCACCAGAATCCCTAGTGTTACCACCGTTCCTGTACATCTCCGGTACTCTGGTATTCTTCCTAGATTGAGAGAAATGGGGCATAATCAGGTTGCAGCTGGCAATTGTCATCAGAAAACTGCAACACACCTATTTGCCTTCCATCCCACTTAAATCAGATGTCAAGGAAATAAACAACTATCTGGCTTTTAGAAGACACCCGAAGGCAACCCTGTATCAGGATATATTTTTTTAGTGTCTATTGTTTTACAATGTTTTATGTGCTGTAAGCTGCCCAGAGTGACTGGGGAAACTCAGTCAGATGGGCGGGGTATTATTATTATTATTATTATTATTATTATTATTATTATTGAAAGTGTTGTGGCTATTGCTAAAGCAGCAAAAGCAGCAGGGGTGAGGGAAGCAAATTGAGAAGGGCACTATAGACTCCTGGAAGGAAGTAGGAAGAACTCAATGCCTTCAGTCCATTTTTACATGGAAAGGCCATCGTTACAGCACCCACTCTTAAGGCAACATGGACAGTGCATAAATCTACAGCCAATAAGAAATTGCATCTAGGGGTGCTATGGAAAAACATTTATCAGAAAATGATTACACAGGAGATTTGCACCATAGGTACCAGCTTCAGCTTGACAGAAGATGAAGGCCACGTGTAATTAACTCCTAGTGATGACGCCTGCATTTCCTCTCAATTGATATGTGGCAAATCTTTCTCTTTACATGAATCAGACTCTAATTGTGAGTTTGATTGCATCTTCTTCTCCCGTGATAGCACCTCAGCTCGAGACAAGAGATGAGAACCTATTGTACAGCAAAGAAAGGGAAGGGAAGGAAGGAAGTATAAAATAGAATCCAAACTTATGTTCCATGGAATGTGCTCTACAAATTGGGATTATCACAATAGACTGTCCACATTTTGGATTGCTCAGTTTGGAAACCAAGGCTTATGAAAGACAGTTGAAGGAGTTGGGTATGTTTAGCCTGGAAAAGAGGAAACGGAGATGAGATATGATATGATAAAGGTAAAGGGACCCCTGACCATTAGGTCCAGTCACGGCCAACTCTGGGGTTGCGATGCTCATCTCGCTTTATTGGCCGAGGGGAGCCAGCCTACAGCTGCCAGCATACAGCTTTCTGGCAAACCAGAGCAGTGCACGGAAACACCATTTACCTTCCCGCCGGAGCGCTACCTATTTATCTACTTCCACTTCATGCTTTCGAACTGCTAGGTTGGCAGGAGCAGGAACCGAGCAACGGGAGCTCACCCCGTCATGGGGATTCGAACCACCGACCTTCTGATAGCCATCTTCAAATATCTATAGGGATGTTGCATGGAAGATGGAGCAATCTTGCTTTCTCCCTGCTCTGGAGGTTAGGACCTGAATCAATGGTTTCAAGTTACAAGGAGGGAGATCAGGAAGAACTTTCTGTCAGTAAGAGCTGTTTGACAGTGGAATGGACTCCCTTGGAAGGTGGTGGACTCTACTTCCTTGGAGGTTTTTAAGCAGAGGTTGGGTGGCCATCTGCCATGGATGCTTTAGTTGAGATTCCTGCATTGCAGGGCGTTGGGCTAGATGATCTTTCGAATCCCTGGATTCTATGAGTTCAGCAAAATCTGATTTAAACGTGACTCCAGAAACTTATCCATGTTCCACATTTCATGCCCACCTTCATGTCTAGGCACAGAATCAGCACACTGGCACGCTATTAGCCCAGGCCACAGTCCCCTACCAAGCCAATGTGTAGACACAGGTTAAGGCGCCCAGTTTAAATGAGTTGCCAGCTGGGGATGGGGCACAAATGTAATGCAATTCACATTTAAAGGTGAACCTACCCTATTCCCCAGCAAGCCAGTAATAAAATTTAGAACACAGTTACCTTTCTAGTAACATCAAGGTGGTGATAATAGAATTTGATCCTCGCACAGAAAGCAGGGGCCCTTGGTGTAACAGGAGATTTGAGTGAGATTTTTTTTTTTAATTTAAGAAAATCACTTTTTATTATTCTTTTGAGCTTGCTGTTCACCTTCTTCACTTGCAAATGGCTTTGTTTTAGCACTAGAGACTTTAGGCTGCTATAGATTAGAAGAAGCCTCCTGGGTGTTGAAAGGCTTAATTAGTTAACCGTTGTAAAGTGCTTTGTGATCTCGGAATTGAAAAGCTGCACATAACAGATGCGGCATTTTACTAATTATGATGGTTATTATTAATTGACTCTATTAGCCCGCAGCCCTTACTTAACTAAAATCCTCACTGCAGAAAGAAGGGTTTTACCCAAAAGAAGCATGTTATTATTCTCCAAGACCCAAATTCTGCCCTCTGCTGCCGTACAAGTTCATCAGGCCTCCCTAGGCCTTCATTCTTGCCAAGCCTCAACAAGCTCCAAGATTTCTTTTCTCGGCCATGACTCAGGAATGGAATGTGCAGAGATGATATCGAAGGGACAAGGCCAATTCCGAGCATGTGCCAAGTGCTTCTGCTCTTGCCCAGCTCTGCCCATGTTTGAAACTTGGAGGCAAGATGCTAAGACCGGCAGATGCAGTCCTCTTTAAGAAATTAAGTTTTGGACTTCAGCTCTTTCAGAAACTTGTAGGCAGCAAACTGGCAACATGTCAACTGACCCTCTGTACCTAGGGACCAAAAATGGGGACTGGCCTATGGCATACAGATTGTGTGAAAACCCCAGCCTCTCCTTTCCCATCTGGCCTACTTGAGAGGGGGGAGAAAGCCCCATACATGCTTTGTTTGGAAACATGAGAAGTTTCAGGAAGAGCCACCCAGCCAATATAAAACTGTCCATCCTTAGCTGCTCAAAAGAGGAGCAACAGCTCTATTAGGAAGATGCTGCAGAGGCAGTGCTAGCTTCTTGTGGTCTGTTGGACAGCTCCCCTGCTGATCTAGGGCACCTAAGCTACTCAGTTCCTGCTGGTCAGCTCCCTGGTTGATCCAGAAGACTGCTGGAGCCCAATACTTACTGGTGACCTCCTGCACTGCTCAAGGTTGGCAGAGGGATGGGTGAATGGAGATAAGATGTCAATGTTCCTGGGGAAAAGAAGGTTTAAGATCCTGTGGGTCCAGGACCTTCTGCTGCCCACAAAGCACTGCTTTGTGGTGACCATGCTGTCCCAACAAAACTACTCATGATTCGTGATTGAGGGATCCACAGTATCCAATGGCCCCTCAGCTGCTAACTCTGGGAATTTAGGATTGCTCCCCAAACTTTTTTTAATTGGGTGTCAAACCTAATCAGCGTCTCTTATTTAAGATGAACCTCTTTTGAGTCTCTCCGAGAGAAGCTGGGGAGATACATTTTAAGAAAATTCATACTTATATGTGGCTTTCTAGATTTCTTTCATAGGGTTAGCTAAACATCAGCCTTGGCACTGAAGGGGAAGGGTGGTATTTCAGTGATGGAGCATCTGTTTTGCATGCAGAAGGTCCTGGGTTCAATTCCTGGACTTTCCGGTTAGGACTGGGAATGTCTCCTGTCTGAAACTCTGGAGAGCCACTTGCCAGTCAGTGTAGCAAATACTGACCTATATGAGCCATTGGTCTGACTTTGTAGAAGGTGGCGCCTTGTGTCCTTATATTGGAGGGTTTGTTTTGTTTGTTAATTATTTGTATTTACAGATCACCCTTTACCAAACAGCCCCAGAGCAGATTACAAAATATCACCATTAAAACAAGCACAAAATTTATAAAAATCATAAAACTACAGAATTAACCAAGAGCATAATTTAACAAAATGGTTTCATTCCACTGCTTCAAGACTGGGACAGATGTGTCTTGCAAAGGGCAGAATTCATCCAAAACTAAGCCCTTTAATGCCCATTAAGCTTCATCACAGAGAATTAACAATCACTCTCTCGCTGTCTCTCCTTCAAATCAAGTGGATTCAAAACAATTCAACTTCAGCTGGATCGGGACCTTCCTACACAAATGAAATAAATGCCTCATAAAGGGCTTGTCATCATGCAACGTTCAGAGCACTCATTCTGTAGGCAGATTTCCAAGACCAGGGAATCTCATCCGAAAGCTTCGCAAGCTGCTGGTTATCATGCAAAAGAAAGAGGATTACTCTGAACACTGAATTTACAAAAGTAAACTTTTTGTACATGGGTTGCTGGTTTAATAAGGAACCGAAGCCTTGAGGGTCTGGGTCTCCCTCTTCAGAAATGTCTCAAAGCTGTGCTGGAATGTACCCCCTTTTTGATGTCCTGGCAGTCAAGCCAGGCTGCTTGGTGTTAAGCATTTTCAGACACACTACAGGGTATAATTTAGCTGGAGTTGTATAAATCTGAGCGTGGAATTAGCTTCACTCTTTGGGGACGTTTGGTTTTATTTGTTATCAGGAAATTAAAACTGGCACATCCCAAGAAGCCATTGAAGTGTTCACTCTGCAACTTTTAACATGAAAGAGGGGGCGGAAATGTAGGGAGCTGTTTTTCAGCATTGAGAATCCAATTACTCGACAGATGACGCCCACTCAACATGGCTGCATCGGAACTTTCTGAACTGGTATTTTCAAGGACATTTCATAAGCTGCAGATCAAGTCATGAATACAGAAGAATATGTTTAGCCCAAGGTAGATTCTCAACATCTCCCAGAACGTTAGCTGTGCTTTATTTATGCATTTTATTTGTATCCCACGCTTCCTCAGAAAGTGCTCATTGATGACTTCTTGTCAACCTGGAGAGAAGGGACAAGTGGTGTTCCACAGGACTCTGTCCTGGGTCTGCTGTTCTTCAACATCTTTATGGATGAAGGCATATAATTGGTAGATGACACCAAACTTAGCAACCTAGCTAATACAGTGGTATCTCGGTTTAAGAACAGTCCTGTTTACAAACGATTCGGTTTGCAAACTCTGCAAAACCAGAAGTTGTTGTTGTTTGGTTGGTTAGTCGTGTCCGACTCTTTGTGACCCCATGGGCCAGAGCACACCAGGCACTCCTGTCTTCCAGAAGTAGTGTTCTGGTTTGCAAACTTTACCTAGGTCTACAAATGGAAACCAAATGGTGGAAGGGCACCGGCGGTGGGAGGCCTCATTAGGGAAAGTGTGCCCCAGTTTAAGAATGGATTCGGTTTAAGAATGGACTTCAGGAATGGATTAAGTTCGTAAACCAAGGTACCACTGTACCTTTGAAGACAGACTCAGCATTTGAGAGGTCTTGGCAGGATGGAGACCTAGGCCAAAACTAGCTCAGTGAATTCCAACAGAGTTCTGCATTTAGCTAAGAAAGGATCAGGTCCACAAAGATAGGCTGGGTACCAACCTAACTTGACAGCAGTGTATGTGAAAAGGATCCAGGAGGCTAAAATGGTTATGAGCAAAACACTGGAAGACCCCCTAATTCTAATTTTTTTGAATTCTAGGACCAAGAAGTCTGGCAGGTTGTGATCATGGAAAACCTCTCTTATAAGATTAAAGCACAAAGGAAAGGCCCCAAAGCAAATGAATTCCACATACTGTGGAATAAATTTATTGAAAAATATGCACAGCTTTCCTTCAGCCCATGGAGACATTGTGGACAACTACTCTGGGATACTCGGAATTTCTGAATAATGACAAAACGACAATACTTACCATAATGTGATGTGGCAAGGCAGGGAGAGAGAGACACCTGCTCCAAACCTCTTTCATCTCACTCATGTGGCTTGACAACGCAGTGGCTGATGTGTAAGTTAAACTCTATTTTAAAGGCTTGCTTTCCCTCTGCCAAGCTTGGACCAGCTCAGCCAGCAGTACTCCTAAACAAAATTTGGAATGGGGTAATTCATTTATTTTAATTTAAACTAGTATAAATCCCATTGGTTTCCTATACTTAGGATTGCTTTGTCTATCTGCTGCTGCTGCTGCTGCTGTTGTAGGTATCCATAAATTCACATTAAAATACATATTAAAAAATAGGATTCCCCCCTCGTATTGACTTGCCCATCTTAAACTTACTTGCCCATCCACAGAGAAAATCCCATGAGTACACTCCCATCAGGCTTTGCACCCAGCCACCAATTTATACAACAACCCCCAATTTTAATGGCCACCAGAGATTCCAGGAGCATTTAATGCATGTTGTTGTTTAGTCATTTAGTCATGTCTGACCCTTCGTGACCCCATGGACCAGAGCACGCCAGGCACTCCTGTCTTCCACTGCATCCCGCAGCTTGGTCAAACTCATGCTGGTAGCTTCGAGAACACTGTCCAACAATCTCGTCCTCTGTCGTCCCCTTCTCCTTTCCCAACATCAGGGTCTTTACCAGGGAGTCTTCTCTTCTCATGAGGTGGCCAAAGTACTGGAGCCTCAGCTTCAGGATCTGTCCTTCCAGTGAGCACTCAGGGCTGACTTTCTTCAGAATGGATAGGTTTGATCTTCTTGAAGTCCATGGAACTCTCAAGAGTCTCCTCCAGCTCCATCATTCAAAAGCATCAATTCTTCGGCAATCAGCCTTCTTTATGGTCTATAATTTAATGCATAGTTCAACCTTAGCTGTAAACAAAGTATAGCTCATTTGCCCAATTGCCCATTTGTTGTGTATGGTTGTGTGTGTGTTTGTGTGTGTGTGTGTGTGTGTGTTAAAGGACAATAAAATGCAAGCGCAGCCCAACTCCCGGCGCCAGCTGCCCTTGCGGCGTAAATCATCAAACCCTCATTGAAGGCCCATCATGTCCACATAAAATCCAAAGCGCTCCTGAGAGGGAGCCATTCAACCCAGACAGTCTCATTAGCACAACAGCATTAAATTAAACAAGTGCATAAAAAGTAACACACTCTCCCAAAGTCTACGCCTGATCTCTCTGCCCAGGCAATTGTGCACGAGGCAGATGTGTCAGCGCATGCATGTGTGTGTTTAAAGCCTTGCCGCGGCGACTCAGATGCTGCATGTTTAAAAAGTCAATAAATTAAGCACGAATCATTGGGCCCGTTAAATGGATTGCAACTCATAATCATCCAACTTGCAACAAGGTCTTCATTTTAACTGACCTAGATGGATGTAAAGAGTTATTAAATAAATGAGAATACAAATGGCTTGTGTGAGGGACGTGGGGTTTACTTTCAGGATTCTGGTCGTTTTTCATAAGGTTTTCTTAAGATCTCTGGAGAGGGAAGCAAGATGGACCCCAGCTATTTCCATACTTCAGTGCCCTGCACTTGAGAAACTGCTGAAGCAGAAGCTTTTCTCAAATCGGCAAGGCAAAGGAAGCATTTGTTGCAACATGTGGAGAGAAGGAAATACTTAGAATACTGCAGAGAAAGAAGAGGCTGGAACCAGGGACTTCAGCCAAAAGCAGGAATGCTGTAGGACTCCAAGGCCAATCAGCCCCAGCCAAAAATGGCTAAAAGAGGAAACTGTCTTGCACTGAGTTAGACCACTGGTCTATCTAGGTCAGCAGCTCTACAGGGCTTCAGGAAAGGCACATTGAAAAGCTTACCAGGAGATGCCACTGAACCTGGGACCTTTTTGCAGGTTCAATGTGCTCTACTCCTGAGCCATGGCCCTTCCCCAATGGTCAGAGGCCATGGAAGTTGAAGTCCACTAATATCTTGAGGGCCACAGGTTCTCCATCCCTGGTCTACAGACAATGTTGGCTCCAGATTAGTTGGAGGAACTTGGCGAGTGACTTCCTCCCTGAATGGGGCCATCTTCCTGCCATTGCCCTTGCTGCTCTCAGAAGGAGAGGTCGAGGCAAGGGGAAGGCGATGGGCATTGAGCAGGCATTGGACAGCAAGGAACCACAAAGAGGAAGAGGAGGAGAAGCTAAGTGGCCACTGAGATCAGCTGTTGAGAACCCTGATGTAATTTGTAAATCTATTAGTTTGTAATCTGTTAATCTGAGATTTTGAACCATCACCAAGACCTTACAATGAAGCACTAGAATACAGGAAGCATTCATGTTTTGCCTACCAATTGGACCAGACCACAATCCAACAAGCTATATCTAAAGTGGAATTTAGCTGAATATGGATTTGTTGTTAGGAGGCCCCTATTCCCCTCACAGAACTACAATTTCCTCAGAAGAGGGGTTGAGAATTGTAGTTTGTGAATGGAATAGGGGCCTTCTAGAAAGCTCTCGGCACACTTAACAAACTACGGCCCCCATAATTCTTTGGGGTGAAGCCACAACTGTTTAAAATGGTATCATGGGGCTTTAAATGGGTGGATGTGGCCATGCTCAGAGCAGATCCCCTGAAATTAATGGATGTGACTGACTTAGGTCCATTCAATTAAACCAGTGTACTCTCAATGAGATTTAGTTAGATGCCATCCTATGCAGCATTTTTTATCATAGCTCTGACTGTAAACACTTTATTGTGCATTCAGGACTTGCTGTGGTGACTTCTGCTATCCATATAATCCTGAAACAGAGAAGTCTAACTCTAAAGAAAAAGAATGTCACATATAATTGTTCCCCATTTAGCTCGAGAGCAGAAAATCACTGTAAGTAAATGCAAAGTAAACCAAAATCGTTTGCTAATTGCCTGTCACTACTGCAAACAGTATTTTATTTGCAGAACAGCATTTTGCTTTTGAAAAAAAAGAAAGAAAAAGGAAGCTGGAGAAATGAATAATTTCTTTTCAAATATTTACTATCAAAGAAGGACCAAGAAAATCTGATATTAATTATTATTCTCTAGATAATCGTCTGGAATCAATAAATGTAAATACAGAACAAAGGGAGAGCTGTTGAATCTCATTTAAAGTGTGCATACCAATAAAATTAAGATGTAAATGGGTTATATTTTAATTTCTCTGATGCCAAAACAAAGACAGAATCAAAGTAATTGTAACTGTGATTAAAGGATCAACTAATCCCTGATGGAGAGGTCTTGAGGTGCGAAGTCCTGTGAAGAATGAGAAGCAGGCAGAGGAGAACTTTTCAATACGGCAAAGCACAAAATGGATAACAAGGTATTTGGGCCCAATCCTAACCATGCTTATTGAAAACAAAGCTCTACTTATGCCTGGACATAAGAAGAGCCAATCTGGATCAGACCCAAGGCCAGAAGCGGTTTAGTCATGCTGGCCACATGACCCAGAAAGCCGTCTGTGGACAAATGCCGCTCCCTCGGCCTGAAAGGGAGATGAGCACCGCAATCCCATAGTCTCCTTTGACTGGACATAACTGTCCAGGGGGTCCTTTACCTTTACCTTACCTCCAAGCAAATAGTTTTTAGAGGTTGCCAGCCTCTGAATCTGGAAGGTCTCAAGGATTCATTTAGCTATTAAGAGCTGACAGAACCAACCTTAACCAATTTATCTAGACCCTTTTAAAGCCATCCAAGTTAACGGACAGCCTCCATTTCATGTCATTTAGCACTGGTGAATTATAAGGACATGAGGAGAGTGCTGAATCAGGCCAATCCCACAGTGGCCAACCAGATGTCTGTGGGAAGCTTGCAAGTGGGACCTGAGTGCAACAGGACCTGATCAGGGTACAGTAAGAGATCGCTACACTGCATTTGTGCCTAGTACCATCCCCTCTGTGCTTTCCCTTGAAACACAAGCTCCGCGGCGTAATCAAATCAGCAATTTAAATTCATTTGACAAACCGAATTATTGCAGCTGAGAAAAATTATTTTAAACGGGCCACTTTATTTGGAGATCTAAATATGGGTAGTGTTGAAAAAGGAGCTCTGTTTAAAATACTACACGAGTAAATTACTTGCAAATGGACTAGATTAAATTTCAGCTGAATCTAATTGAAGGAACTGCTTTTGTTTTTATGAAAAAGAAGGGAAGGCAGATTCGGTTGAGCTGTGTGTGGTCTCAACATAAGGTGAAAAGGGGAAGGATCCCAATCTATTAAAGCAATTGGTTAGTCAGGATTAATTGAGGACCCACTCTAAGTATGGCTGTGTCTGGATCCAGCTACACATACTGTATCCAGCTATACCAAGGGTGGTGAACCTTTTTGAGCATGAGGTCCACGTCCTGGGTGTCACATGAGGTCCACATCTGAGCATGAAGCAATGTCCTGGGCGTCACATGTCAGGAGTGGGTGGGGCTAGAAGCAAAAGTGTGTGGCGCAACAAATGCAACCTTTGACCTTTGTACAGTAAGCTAATTTCTAACTTCACTCAAACATCCCTCTCTATCTTCTATCCAGGCAAGCAAAGGCATTATCAGGGTTGAAGGACACTCAAGGAGGGTCCAAAGTATGGGATATTTAAGATGCACACAAACCAGCAATTCATGCCTTGCTGGATATTGTTGTAAATAAAAATATGCCCTTTTCCCTTATGGGGTATCCAAGAGCCCATATAGAGTCCTTACATTGGTTCCCTATTGGTAGGAGAAAAAAACAGAGGCCAACCAGAGAATATTGAGAAGCAAAGCAGCTAGTAAGCTTGATCTTTATTGATCTGTTGCAACAGGGTACTCCCCTCACACACAGGAGAGGAGGAGGACCCACAAAATTGCTGTGCAAGGGCTTATAAAGACTTGAAATTCCCATCCTCTAGATCAAGACCACCCCCAGAAACATTATGCATACATCACAGAAGGGGTGTAACCTAAAACCACCCCTCAGATACATCCCACCTACATCACAGAAATTTAAATGTTGTTTTTCTCTTGTCCTTGTTTATCTCCTGTCTTTTTTTAAATGATATTTTATTAGATTTTCACACAGAAAAAAGAAGATTACAAAGACAACAACAAAAATTAAACACACACACAAAAAAAATTATGCAAGACTATGCAAGATAAAAAATAAAAAGAAAAGAATAAAAAGAAAAAGAAAATCCCTCCTTTCAAATTCCCGACGTTCTTTCACTTATTTTCATGACTTCCTCCCACCTCCCTCTTTGTATTCCATTTTAAAAAATTGTTCAGCAAAATTATGCCAAATATTCACCCTTATTGTTCAGACCACTTAATTTTTTATGTTAAGCTCATTGATTTTTTCTTATCCTCTTAGTCCTAAAAATTATTAAATTTACACCATGTTTGACTTTTTGCTAAAGCCAATTATTCCTTTCCGTCATCTCTTGTTATTTCATTAGTATTACACTAATTCCATAAATATAAATTTTTTACAAAAAGCATTTCTCATTCTAAGTTTATCCAACATCCCCTTTTCTGGCTCCGGCTAGTCCTTATATCATTATATATTCTCAGTCCGGTGTTCTAATATCTGAGGCCCTCAGGTCACTTCTAAGCCCCCTCTGCGAGTTTTCTTGTTTCTGTTTGTGGTTGCATACATCCTTGTTCCCCATTGGGTTCTTTCGCATTTTCTTCTCTTTCTCTTTAGGGAGCCAATCTCCGGGGAGTTCCGTATAGTGAGATTCTTGATTTCCTTTCATCCAATTGTCCCATTACCCGGTGATGCACACCCCATCATTTAAGTTGTAATCCAAGAAACAGTTGTTCCAAAAATAATCTTCCACTTGTTTCACAGTTCCACCAAAGATAAAACTTTTCTCAAATCCAAGATTTAGCCAGTGTCCTCCAAGTTCCATTTCCCAATGTTGCAACTTTTGGTCATGTAGGACTTGACTCTTTATCTTTTGAGGTGCATTCACAACCTCTTCCATCTTTTCCTGCCCTCGCACTTGCTCTGTTAGGCCAACTTCCTGGGTAGATTGATGTGAAGTTTCTGTAACTGCATTTCCCGTTGGCACCTCCTTACTGACTGCAGCTGTTATATAGGCTGTCTGTTGATTCATCAGGGAAACTTTCTCATCCAGCTGGAGCAGCACATCATATATTTTGTCCAGGGTAGATAAAACTCCCTTTGTCTTTTTGTCAAGGTCAGGGATCTAGTCCCACGGTCTCCCAGTTACAATGTTCTCTTTGTAGCTTGTAGCAAACACACTGGCAGGCTACCTCTAGGGGGTGTAGTTACTTTTTAGCATCCATTTTTAAAATGTAACCCGCAAGGAAAAGATTACTTTGGATTCTCTGATATTCTGTTTCCTTTCAACATAAGACACACAAGCAGAGTGGAGCATTAGAGTTTTTTTTTCCCTTTCTCCAATTCTATCTTTCAATTTTTCTATAGTCCGGTTACAGGCATCACCGACAATTTCTTTCCTGTCACTCCGTCCCCAGATTAGGGGACAATGGAGGCTTACTTTCTTAACACACTCTCAGCAGGATTTAAAAGTCAAAATTTCCCCCCCTTTCCTCCTGCTGGCTGGGGGGTTGATGAGTAAAAATGAAGGAAATTCCCAGCTGTCAATTTGCCCGGCTTTTAGCTTGTAGGATCTTTGCTTTATACTTTATACAAAGAACTGGAAGCGGACTTCCTGTTTACGCTTTCCCGTCTCGGTTCAAATTCAAGAATATTTTTTAAGTCCCGAAGTTTCAATTATCCTACTCACGGGTTGTTGTTTAGAGTCCGAATTGTCACAGAAAAAAGGACAGCGCTCTCCGACATCGGCTATGCAGCTTCGCTCCACAGAAGTAGCGATTGACTCTCAGCACCACGTCTACCCCCGTCTAGCTCCGGAGCCCTTAGTAGAGTCCCTTTGCTAAACGGGGGGCACAAACGGTGCCCGCCGAGTCCCACGGCCGCCGGCTTCTTCCGCCTGCGGTTTTTAAGAGGGTCCCCACTTCGCTGCAGCGGTAAGACCCGATTTCTGTGGGGCTGTCTCCCTCTGGATCAGAGGGGGTCCGCCATTGTCAGAGGCGCCGCCTCCGGAAGCCTTGTTTATCTCCTGTCTGGCAGGTTACTTGATTGGATTTCCTGGGGAGCCTGGCCATTCTTTTGTAGTGGTAAAATACTTATTTCCTAGGCCAGGTCACAGACTCACACCTTATTCATATCTTAAATGTGTCCTTAAGACAGGATTTGTGAGGAAAGAGACAATGGGGAGACTTTTCCAGTTTGACCTTGCAGAGAAAACATTTGGTCAGTTTAGGAATCAAAATGGTTCCAGGCTGGCCTTCCTGTGTTGATCTATGTATGTGCGGTTATGAACATTGCCATATATCTAAGACCATAAAATTCCTATCACATTATGCACATGTTTCAGAGGCAGTGTACCTCTGAAAAGGGTTTCCATAGGTCGACAGCGGAGGTTGCCAGGCTCATGTCATGGTTGTGGCTATTTTGGGATGCATGGGGCTAGACCCCAGGAAATATGATGCTGAACTAGATGAACCTTGGTCTTATTCAGCAGCTCTTCATTCCCAGGTATTGATCGTATATTTGCATGTTGATCTCTGAAGACCTTGTAGCAGGAACCCCACCCCCACCCCAATCATTCTGTTTGTACAAACTTCACACACACTCACACACTACATACGCTATGCTTCTGTTATAAATTCATAGAAAATCAACCATACATTGGATTTGCACTGTTCCACTTTTATTTTACTCCATGAAGGAAAGACTACAAAATGGGGCAGGTTTGATACAGGGCAGCCATAATCCCTTCAGCATCCCAGCACATACACAGGTGCCCTGCCCAGTTGCTATGCCAACCCTGATGGTCCCAGACAGAAGACAATCAAGATCACAAAGAACCTGCATATGGGAGTGGATTCAGCATGGACTGAAACAAAGGACAATGATCAGATCTTCCCTCAGGGGGCAGGAAACTGCCAAGTCCCCTTTGTCTCCTGGAAGTTCCTGGAAGTTCATCAGGGGAAGGGGGGAAGGGAGGAACCAGCCAGGTGACAAGACACTCAGGTTACCACCAACTCCTCCCTCAGCCCCTCCCTTCTGTAATGTATGCCTCCCTCAGCCCCTCCTTTCTGTAATGTATGCATGATGTTTCTGGGGGTGGGCTTGATCTAGAGGAGGGGAATTTCAAAAGTTTTTATAAGACCTTGCACACTATTCTTCTGGGTCTTTCCTCTCTCCTGCAAGTGAGGGGAATACCCTGTTGCAACAGTTCAATAAAGGCCAAGCCTACAGGCTGCTGTTTTGCTCCAAGTTATCCTGGTTGGTGTCTTTGTTTTGTCCAAGGGAGCCCTCGGATTTTTCCTGTAACAACCTAAGGACTAGAATCTTAATTTGTACTTTAAAAACAGACACACACAAATGCCAAGTTGAGAATGCTCCATTAAATGCCAAACTGTTCTTAATGTGGTGTGCCATGTTGATCATAACCACCATCACTTTTTGCGTGTTTCTTACTTCATTAAATCAGAACTGCCCAGGGCAAGTTCTCAGTGGATTTTGCTTTGCAATGCCAACGATAAACATGCAAACTGCTTTATCGTTTGCTTCGTTAACTGTTCTGAAAGGCCAGTTGGCAGCTTTTCAATGTGAGAAGGGCTTGACTTTCTCGGTGCTTCCACACGAACACTGAAACAACCTTAATGGGTTTTGCACGGCTGTCTGGCAGTCTCCACTTCCAGCCTTTAAGTAAGGAAACTCCTTGAGCCTCAATATCTGCCACTGCTTGAGGCTGCAGACATCAGCCCTGGCGAATGCCGTCAATCAGGCGGCCTCCTCTTTACACATCGGAGCATCTGAAGAAACGGCGCAGATTGTGCAAAGGTGGAGAAGGCCAGTGCATGATATCTAAGCATTACCTGTGATTATTTTAATATGTAATTTGCTTGGTCGGCCACAATCTGCAAAAGGAGGTTAACTCAAGCATCGGAGAATGTTCCTTTTCTGTCTGTTATAGTGAGCCGTAAGCACTCACATTCATTTCCTCAGTCTATTCATTTTTATTTATATATTTTTTAAAATGTTCCCATTAAAAGAGGGAGAGGAAATATCCCAGGTTGTATTAGGATTTTTTTTTAAAAAAAATCCCTCTCATGCCTCTCCTTCTTTTAAAGCTATCGAAAGTTATAGCCTAGACAGCTGCTTCCATCTAGTGGTAAAATAAACACACACTTTAACTAAACCAAAGCATATATAATCAAGAATAAATCCTTGCTTGGTTTATCCCTGCCCATCTGCATTATACATTTAAAGCACTATCATACCACTTTAAACAACCGTGCTTTCCCCCCAAATAATCCTGGAACCTATAGTTTTAAAGGGTGCTGAGAGTTGCTAGCAGACCCCAAAGAATCCTGGGCATGTAGTTTGTGCTAAGAATTCTCTGGGAGGAAGGTCTGGTTGTTAAACTGTGGCTCTCTGAGAGGAACGGGGTTTCCTAACAACTTCCAGCACCTTTAACAAACCATGGTTCCCATCATTCTTTGAGAACACCAGACCTCCCCCCACACTTGAATGCAAAGAACACATTGTCTTGTTGATTATGGATTAGTTTGTACCATTCAACTGCATTTGTTTTTGTTTCTTTTCTTTTTGAAAAATTCATTAATTTATTAAGAAGAAGAATAAAAAACATTTATTCTCAGAGCAGCTGGAAATGAGCCAGCGTTTTGTAGTAATAAGAGTGTCAGAGTAAGTTTTAAGGTTTTAAGGTTTAGCTTGCTTTTCTATTAAAATTATACTCAAAGAAGCTTACAAATATTGTGATTTTACAAATAAAGTACACATTAAAAAAAAAATGCTAAGAGTCCATTGTTGCCAGGATGATTCCAGAGTAACAGAAGTGGCCGTTCTTACTGAAGATATGGATGCTTTTGAGTAACACCGCACTGCATCTATGGGGAAAGTTAAGTGTGAAATCCTATTTCAGCAGCCCTGGTTAAATTAGAAATGAACAGGGAAAGATTGCCTCCTTGCCAGATGTTCTTTGAAGGAAAGAACCAAAATAGGTCAGCAGTAGCTATATGACTGGTTTCTCGGACAATTGTTTGGCTGGTCTCTGAACATGGAGAGGTGAATAGCTGTGACCCCGTGGCCTGGTTTCAAATCCCTAATCAGCTATAAATCAGATGGACTAGGGACTCTTTGTCTGCCTGTCTCTCTCTTAGCTTAGCCTAGCTAACAAGGTTGTTGTGAGGATAAAATGTTGGGGCGTGAGGAAGAAGAACCAAGGGCTTCTTGGTGAAAAGGTGGCATATAAATTTAATAATGTATTTCTAAAAATGTGGTGCGGGAGGAATTGTGCAATAGGGATTTAAGAAGAAGAAGAGTTTGGATTTGATATCCCGCTTTATAACTACCCAAAGGAGTCTCAAAGCGGCTAACATTCTCCTTTTCCCTACTTCCCCCACAACAAACACTCTGTGAGTGAGGCTGAGACACTTCAGAGAAGTGTGACTAGCCCAAGGTCACCCAGCAGCTGCATGTGGAGGAGCGGAGACGCGAACCCAGTTCACCAGATTACGAGTCCACCACTCTTAACCACTACACCACACTGGCTCTCTTAAGGTTTTGTGCAGATGGGCAGGTGGGATTTAAGAATCCGAAGGACCACATCTCCCTACATGAGCCTGCCTGGGCTTTGCCTCCGCCTGATCAGGCATGTTTGGTGAGGGCATGAGAGAGGGCTTTCTCGGTGGCTGCGCTCAGATTGTGGAAGTCCCTTCCATGGGCAGCTAGGTTGGCCTCGCCTCTGCTTTTCCTTTCACCAGCAGACAAAATCTACTTTGATCTGACAGGAACTTCAGCCACCAACCGGCTGTGGTGGCAGTGTCTTCTGAGGGTGGGTTCTACTAAGCGGTTTTAAGTGTTTTCCCTATGCTGTTTTTAACAGGGGTTACTTATTTGTGTTCTTGAGATATTTATACTGTATGTGCGTGCGCGTTTTAGCTGTATCTGTTTTAATTTACTCTTGGGTCCTGCGCTGGGAGAAAGTGGAATATATAGAAATGTCACAGATACATGAGCAAACAAAGAAAGAAACAAGGGAACTGACTGTTTCTTAAAAAGAAATAATGGAGAGAGAGAAAAAGAAGTTTGCTCTTCTTTCAGTATTCACAGCCTTCTAATAATTGTGTATTAGAACCTTCCTTTGCTATTTATTTCCTCTCTTTTTTCTTTCTAATTTCCTCCCCCAAGTCATTTGCATCTCATCCTGCCCTTCTTTCTTTGGGTTAGGAAAATATTTCAGGGGAGAAAATGCTCACGGAAGGCTCAGGAAATAAACTCTGGCTTGGTTGACAACCAACGGCTTGGTCGTCTGCATTGATCTTATGACTCCCTCTGCTGGTTGCTCAGCTTTGTGCTGCTTTGAGACAACCTTTGGCCAGTCTCGGCCCCACAGGTACTTTTGCTGTGATCCTGCAACACCAGAGACTGAGGAATTGCCCTGCCTTCCTCTGCAGCTCTTTCAACGGGTCCCCCCCCCCCCGCTGTCTCCTTGGTCCTTTGCTGTCTTTCTCTTAGTAATGACTTGTTTTGTTTTATTTATCTTTTTAATGTACATACTGTTCTTCATCTGAAGATCACTGGGAAGGTTACAACACGAAAAAGAAGATGATGAAGACAGTGGTGTGGAGGTGTTGCTGTTAGGTAGCTCTTACGCGGACGAGGGGGGAATTGAAATCTTGAAACATGGTATTTCCTCATGAGGAAACCCCAATGGAAGAACAGTGGCAAGAAAAATTGATGAGCTACGCAGAGCTGGCTAAATTGATATACAAATTGCGGGACAAGGACAACTGTGACTTTAAGGAAGAATGGGAGCTTTTTACAATTTATCTAAAAAGACAACAAAATGAATTGGGCTCTTTGGCAGGTTTTGAATAAACATACACAAATTT
The DNA here is from genome assembly GCF_964106915.1 of Podarcis gaigeae. Classification (NCBI taxonomy): domain Eukaryota; kingdom Metazoa; phylum Chordata; class Lepidosauria; order Squamata; family Lacertidae; genus Podarcis; species Podarcis gaigeae. Next base: position 16,450,131 of record NC_139688.1, read on the forward strand.
ATCGGTTGATAACATGGTAGATAGATAATGTAAGGATATGTATAATTTTATAATATGCAGAGAATAATAAGTCTCTGTGGGGGAGGGAGGGTTTGAAGGGGTTGGGGGAAAAGGAGGAGAAATGATGAATATGATATGCTTTGATAATTTGTTATGTTGAAAATGTTAATAAAATATTTTTTTAAAAAAATAAAACAGCTCAACTGTTGTTGTTGTTTTTTAAAAAAATATTGAACCAAGCGGCTTGAAAGGGAGAATACAATGTGAAACCATCCAGTTACAGTCATCAGTTTGATCACCTGTGACGTGAATCTGGGTAAAGTGCTTTTGCTTTTTAATCACACGTACGTCAATGACAGGATCTCTGCATCACCACTAACCAATTTCGTGAATGCCCCCTGTTAATAACGTAAGTATAATTATGATTTCTGCATTTCATTTCCCTCTGGCCTTGCCATTCACTTTCACTCTCTCTCCAACCTTATGTACCTGTCAACTCATTATAGTGCTGCATGCATCTAAAGAAATAAACTGTTTTCTCTGAAAGCTTATGCCATAATATATGTGTTTTTAGACTTTAAGGTGCCACAAAACCCTTTGTGGTTTTGTTTGCTTGTTTGCTGCAGCAGAATAACATGGTGACCCCTTTTGAATTTATATTGAATTAGGGTTGCCATATTTCAGAAAGTGAAAACTAGGACACCCCACAATTGATGAGTTTAAGGAAAACCCGTAAGTTGTTGAACCACAAAGATCCAGGACAAAACGCCACCTTTTGGAAATTCCCCTCAGAACTGAAATATAAGGTCCAGGAAAATCCGGATGTATGGTACCCCTAATTTAATGGTCTTTTATAGGGAGATAGTATGGATAATAATGTATCATTGTCAGTGTGTTGAAGTGCTTAGAGTGCTGGACTATGCCAAGGGTCAAATCCCCACTCATTGTGTGACCTCAGGCCAGTAATTCACTCTGAGCCAAACCTACCTCACAGGGTTGTTGTGAGAATGAAATAGGGAGGAGAACTAAGAATGGCACCATGAGCCCTTTGGAGGAAAGACAGGGTATAAAATAAATAAATAAATAAAGCCTCTGGATTGGTCACTCCTGTATTGGTTGGATTGGTCAGTTCTAGAAAACGGTGTAGCTCATGGTCAGCGCTGTTGGAATCAAGCCTTGTCAGAGGAATGTGCCATTCTTTAGGCACCGGCTGATATCCTTGTTGACCTCCCCTCTCTGCGACTCCCGGCAGGAAAACAAGCGAGGTCTCTTTGGCGATCCTCCTCAAACGTGAGAAGAACACACCACTCCTCCTCCCTCTCCTCCCTGGGGACACCCAGGGAGGGGAAAGAGACAGACGGAAATATATTTACATGCTTTTATTTCTGTCTTTTGCAGCAGTACAGAGAAACATGTCTGCACTTTCTTTTACATCAACAGCAGAGAGAATATATAGCTCCTCCCATGTACTTCCAGTACAGGTCAGATGACACACTGAGCTAACATCTGGTGCTCAGTACAGTGAATGGACTGCCCCTTTCTTCCCATGGTAACAGTCACAAACATCCTGTTTGGCTTTCCAGCCAGCTGCAGAAGCTTCTGCTCGCTGCTGCATTGCTCCTTTTTGGTAACAAGAGCATCTACTTTGCATGTGGGTCCCAGTTTGAACCCATGGTATCTCCAGCTAGGACTGAGAGAGACCCCTGACAGTCAGTGTAGATAATATTGAACTAGATAGACCAATGGTCTGACTCTGAATCAAAGACAGCTTCCTGTGTTCCTACGGATGTGACGGAACTGACTTCCTGCCCTTCCTACCTGGGTAATAATAATAATAATAATAATAATAATTTGTTATTTATACCCCGCCCATCTGGCTGAGTTTCCCCAGCCACTCTGGGCGGCTTCCAATCAAGTGTTAAAAACAATACAGCATTAAATATTAAAAACTTCCCTAAACAGGGCTGCCTTCAGATGTCTTTTAAAGATAGGATAGCTGCTTATTTCCTTCACATCTGAAGGGAGGGCGTTCCACAGGGTGGGCTCCACTACTGAGAAGGCCCTCTGTCTGGTTCCCTGTAACCTCACTTCATGCAATGAGGGAACCGCCAGAAGGCCCTCGGCGCTGGATCTCAGTGTCCGGGCTGAACGATGGGGGTGGAGACGCTCCTTCAGGTATACAGGACTGAGGCCGTTTAGGGCTTTAAAGGCCTCATTGTCAGCAGTCCTGCTCAAACACTGACCCTTACTCTGACTCAAGCATTTCAGCATCAGCTACTGACACAAAGGAAATCTGATGTGGGGAGGTTTCAGCTGTGGCCACATATGACTCCAGCCTGACCTTTTCCATGTCAAAGGTTTGGTGTCATCAGAACTGCAGGCCCTATTGCCTTATTGGCTCCCACTCTGATTAACCGGCCCTGGTAGCATTCTTAGAGGAGCTGGAGAGGAGCAAAATATTTTTAAGTTTCATTTATCAAAGGCTGCTCATTAAGGTCAGTAATGTTCATGCACGTTCCAACATGTGCAGTTTCTTTTTCCTTGGGTGCCGCACTTCTATCTGCATCGAGTAGCTTCAGTTTCATTTACTCAACTTTTTAATACATATATATATATATACAGGTGCTTTTGTTTACAAGATCTGCTTTCCGCAGATGTGCTGCAGCGGACATGATGTCATGTTTCAAGTTGCCTGTCCTTGCTAAAATCAATATCGAGCTTCCGTTTGTTGACACAGAATTGTTCCTCGAAAAGGAAGGGAAATCTTGAGTCTCCAAGATGAGTAGACACACCCTACGCATTGCTGCAGGGGAATGCTTTGAAAAGCAGAAGCTGCCTTAAAACACACACATTCATAACACATTTCCCCCCACCCAAAGGACTCTGGGAACTGGAGCTTATCCCTCACAGAATTACTGTTCTCCTGGAGCTATCCAAGGTGCTACCCATCTTGCTCATTGACCTTTCTGAACTTAGCCTGCACTTTGACCGCTGTGTGCAACAGAGCACTGTTGCAGGAAAGTTACAAGAGAGCCTGTGGCGTTCGTACGGAGCCCCCGGTTGTCTCACGGACTATTGACCCGTACACCACTAATCCGCCGGCACCAACCAGGTCCTCCCCGGTAAAATCACTTCAATCTCAGTCAGGTTCTCAAGTTAATAAAAAAGAGTGTAGTTTATTTCAGACACAATCAAACTTTAACAGCATTCCAAACACTGTTTTGAGAGCCAGTGTGGTATAGTGGTTAAGAGCGGTAGTCTCGTAGTCCTGGGGAACCAAGTTCGCGTCTCCGCTCCTTCACATGCAGCCGCTGGGTGACCTTGGGCCAGTCACACTTCCTTGAAGTCTCTCAGCCCCACTCACCTCACAGAGTGTTTGTTGCGGGGGAGGAAGGGAAAGGAGAATGTTAGCCGCTTTGAGACTCCTTAAAGGGAGTGAAAGGCGGGATATCAAATCCAAACTCTTCTTCTTCTTCTTCTGTTACTCTTTACTTTCTTAATCTTATTTTCCTCTCTCTCCAACTGCCTTTCCCAACCAAACAACCCACTAAAACCAACCAGCTAACCAACAACAACTAACTCAAACCTTGGACTAAGCCCTTTTATAAATAGGTAGCCTCCGCCTCCGGCTTTCCTATTGGTCTACATTTTTAACCCTTTTTCTCCCCCCTGTTCAAACATTTTCAAATGAACTGGCAAACACCACAGAGCCTTCTGCACTTGAAAAGAAAAACAGATTTATTGTGGCATGAGCACCTATGAACTAGAGAGCCCACGAGATGGGTGGCATTTTATTAGAGGTGTAGGGAGACAGCTAATAGTGTCGCCAATAGACCTTGAAATGCAAGAGGTACATTCTGGGATGGTTCAATACCTCCCTTTGCATGGTCTGCATGCAACATTAATCTCTGCTGACCCTCAACTTTTCCACAGTAAGTGAGATGCCTGCATTGCAGGAGTGCTGGACTAGATGACCCTTGAGGTCCTTTTCAACTTTACAGTTCTATGATTCTTTGATTCTAAGTGTGGGTGTCTGACTCCTTCATGCATGTAAGCTGGCCTTTGTTTCACCAGGTATTTACATATTGAATATTCAGAATTTTCTGTTCATCATGTTTATATTTTGTGTACAGTGGACGCTCAGGTTGCGAACGTGATATGTGCAGGATACACACTTGCAACCCGCAGCGTTCGCAACCTGTGTCTGTGTATCTGTGCACGTGCAGGTTGCGATTCGGCGCTTCTGCGCAAGCGCAAAGTGTGATTTAGCACTTCTGCGCATGCGTGGCCACCGAAATCTGGAAGTAACCTGTTCCGGTACTTCCAGGTTTTCGGGTTCATAACCCGAAAAAATGCAACCAGAAGCAGCTGTAACCCAAGGTATGACTGTACTGATTTTATATAATAAAAGTTGTGTGTGTTTTTTTAAAAAGAAGAAGTATCTTTTTGTTATCTATAAGGTAAAGGGTAAAGGTAAAGGACCCCTGGACGGTTAAGTCCAGTCAAAGGCAACTATGGGGTTGTGGCACTCATCTCGCTTTCAGGCCGGGGGAGCCAGCGTTTGTTCACAGATAGTCTTCTGGGTCATGTAGCCAGCATGACTAAACCGCTTCTGGCACAACGGGACACCATGATGGAAACCAGTGCTCATGGAAATGCAGGTGGCACTGTGGTCTAAACCACTGAGCCTCTTGGGCTTGCCGATTGGAAGGACAGCGGTTCGGATTCATGCAATGGGGTGAGCTCCCATTGCTCTGTCCCAGCTCCTACCAACCTAGCAGTTCGAATGCATGCCAGTGCAAGTAGATAAATAGGTACCGCTGTGGTGGGAAGGTAAACAGTGTATTATCTATACAGTGGTACCTTGGGTTACATATGCTTCAGGTTACCTACACTTCAGGTTACAGACTCCGCTAACCCAGAAATAGTACCTCGGGTTAAGAACTTTGCTTCAGGATGAGAACAGAAATCGTTCTCCGGTGACGTGGCAGCAGCAGGAGACCCCATTAGCTAAAGTGGTGCTTCAGGTTAAGAACAGTTTCAGGTTAAGAACAGACCTCCGGAACGAATTAAGTAATTAACCTGAGGTACCACTGTAATTTATATATTGCTGCACATAAAATAAATTTCTAAGTGTTGTACAAGAAAAGTGTGCAGTGATAAAACAACAGCTAAAACAACAGCCATAGTTTCGAAAGACAATAGCTTACTAAGTCACAACACATTGGGGGAGGGGACATTTTATGAAGCATGGAAAGTCTCAATAAATGAATAGGGTTTTTAAATCTCGTCTAAAATCATAGCACCCTTGACAAGAGTCGGGGTGGTGGGTGCTTGAATTCACACTTGCATCACCCTTTGACCTCTGGCATTTTATCCATTCATCATTTCCCATCCTTCTTTATAAGTTTCCATTTCACTGAAATCCATGGGTCTCCAAAGCTGGTTTTGGTGACACCTTCCACTTCCTCTGGCAAAAATGAGCACGTGCTATCTTTCAATGAAGACTTTCGTGCAAGTTGAGACACAGGCACAGGATTTCTGGGCATTGTTTGAATTAGTATTTGGGGTGCAGGAAGGGAAAGAAAGGTTTGTAAATGAACTGCTTTCCACACCCTCCCCAAAACATCCTTTTATGCTTCTGACACTTGTCATGTTCTGCTCTCAAATGTGTTGCAATGAAGCGTTACTTAGGAAACTACCCTCTGGTTACAGTATCACCAGCTGAATGATGTTTTTAAAATGGATAAAAGAAAGGGTTTTGCTACTGCACCATCAAAGTTTGAGAAAGAATTGTTACAAAATAATGCGAAACTACTTTCTAAAATGTATAAACTATTGTTGGAATGGTTCACCAAATATGAAGACGTTAAATTGGTAACAATTCAATGGGCAAGAGATTTTGGGTATAATATGCTGTTTGCAGCACAGGAAAAACTTTGGAGAGAGGATTTAAAATTCACAGCGTGTTATACATTGAAAGAAAATTATATGAAAATGATGTACTGTTGGTATTTAACTAGGACGCAGGTAGCGCTGTGGGTTAAACCCTAAGACTTGCCGATCAGAAGCTCGGCGGTTCGAATCCCCGTGACGGGGTGAGTTCCTGTTGCTCAGTCCCAGCTCCTGCCAACCTAGCAGTTTGAAAGCATGCCAAAAGTGCAAGTAGATAAATAGGTACTGCTCCGGCAGGAAGGTAAACGGAGTTTCCATGCGGTGCTCTGGTTTTGGTGTTCCATTGAGCCAGAAGCAGCTTAATCATGCTGGCCACATGACCTGGAAAAATTGTCTGCGGACAAACAGTGGCTCCCTCAGCCTGTAAAGGAGATGAGAGTCGCAACCCCAGAGTCGTCTGCGACTGAACTTCACTGTCAGGGGTACTTTACCTTTTAAGTTAGCAAAAATGTACAGGACTAGTTCAAATTTCTGTTGGAAATGTAAGGAAAAGGAGGGCACCTTTTATCTTATGTGGTGGAATTGTAAAATGATAAAGGAATTCTGGGAAATGATATATAATGAACTGAAATAAATGTTTCAAATAGCCTTTGTTCAAAAACCAGAAGCCTTTTGGTTAGGAATAACAGGTGTAGAGATACCGAATGGACTGAAAAGACTGTTTATGTACACTACAACAGCTGCAAGGATGCTGTTTTCCCAGAGCTGGAAAGATGATAGGATACCTGTGAGAGCGGACTGGCAGATGAAAATACTGGACTATGCAGAGATGGCAAGACTGACCGGGAAAATCTGAAACCAGGAGGATCAAAACTTCAATAGAGAATGGGACAAATATAGATCGTATATAAAAGAACACTGTAAACACTTGAACTCTTTGACAGGCTTTCAATAACTCTTGCAATAATACAAAGACTTTGGATAAAATGGAGGACTGTAATTTGGAGGAATTTATAATATGCAATTGATAAAAGTATTTAAAGAACCTAAGGAGGGGAGGGGGGACTCCGAAGATTCGGAAGAATCTTGTTTTAATTCTAAGATTTGCAAGAATTTTATTTGTGTGAATGAACTTGTAATACCAATAATAACTTTATGAAGGGGGTGGGGAAACTACCCTGTGCTGAGTCAGACCACTTGCCTCTGTAACTCAGAGTTTTCCAGGTCAGATGTAGGCAATGTGTTGCTTTCCCTAAAGATATTGCTCTCCTACAACTTCCACCATGCCTCACCATTAGTCATGTGGGCCAGAGAGGCTTCGATTTGGAGTCCAAGAATATCCAGAAGGTCTCACGTTGACTACGCCTGGGTCAATGACTGGCAGGTGCACTCCAGAATTTCATACAGCTGCCTCTCTTAGCCTCCCTAGGATGCCTGAATCTTCTGCACACAAAGCATGCATGTGATTCAGAAAATGGCAACCAAGACGATATAAAGAATGGAGAATGTCCCCACTCACCCCGAGGAAATGTTGCCACATTTAAGGCTTTTTAGATTAGTGAAAAAGGTAAATAATATGCAATATAATAGAAGTTTATAAAAAGTATGCATGGCATGGGAACTCGTGGAGATCCGATGAAGCTGAATATTATATTTGTGTCAATTAACTCAACATTTATTTATTACAGTCGTACCTTGGAAGTCGAACGGAATCCGTTCCAGAAGTTTGACTTCCAAAACATTCAGAAACCAAAGGACGGCTTCTGATTGGCTGCAGGAAGGTCCTGCAGCCAATTGGAAGCCATGGAAGCAGCATTGGATGTTGGCTTCCAAAAAAGTTCGAAAACCAGAACACTCACTTCCGGTTTTTGATTGTTCGGGAGATGAAATGTTTGGCAACTAATCCGTTTGAGATCCAAGGTACGACTGTATATTTATTCTTTGTTTTATTTATATCTCACTTTTCTTCCAAGTAGCTTAAGGTGGCTTGTTATCATCACAACTCTGTAGTGTAGATTAGGCTAAGTAGCAGTAACTGGCCCTAGATCACTCAATGAGATTCATGGCTGACTAGGCATTTAAACCTAGTCCAGCACTCTAACCATTGCACCACACTGGCTCTCAAAACTGCGGCACACCTTCACAAAGCACTTAAAGGACTTCCAACCTTCCTTTTGGATGAATCAAAGTACTGCTTTTACAGCAGATGAAAAACATTGTTGCATAGGCAAGGAGGAATTCACCTTTTGAAAAGTGAGGTTAACACCTGCCAAGTCCATGTTAACCTGCACAGTGATTATACTCTGATAAGTCAGGAAATACACTTCTTAGAAAGAAAAAGGGAAAGGGGTTGGGCAGACAAGGAACCTGTGTAAACTTGACTTCTACTGACAGAGACTTCCTCTCCTCCTCTCCCGCCCCAAAATAAAACCATTTCACTTTCAGGTTTCAGAAATTAATAAAAGGAATAGAAAGAGAGAAAGACACACCGAGAAAAGAGTGCATAGATCATTTCCAATAATGGGCAAAAAGGACACGTGTGTGTCCGACTTGAAAATTTCGCATATAAAGTCATTATTTGCTTAAGTGATCTTCTCTTGGGAAATTTCAGGTAATATCACTTATGTAACATGCTCATGTGTTTTTTTCCACTTAAATCGTTATTCGTTTTCTTATTTCTGTTAACACAGCATTTACAAGAAGGCCCATTGAAATGGATGTCCCTGAATTTTGTTCCGTTTATGAATTTTGTTCCATTCATAAATGATTGATTTTTTAATAGAAATTCATTAGTTGATTGTAATCAAATCTCAAAGTGGCTTACAAAAAGACTAAAATAATAAAAGTATCAGGAAAGAATCCCAGTTTTTAAAAAACTATTTGAAACATAAAAATAAAAAATAAAAAATAAACTAAAATTGGATTAAAGTACATTTCTGTATATGCTTTCTGAAACAAAAGAACATTTTCAGCAGGTGCGAAATGAATGAATTTTGCTGGAGGGAAGAGTATTTCTTTTCTGTTGTCTATTTCAAGGTAGTTCACAACCTAAAATTACAGTACATAAAACACAAAATGAATTATAAAAATAGAAGCAAATGGAATCCAATAATACCTCCTTCAACAATGCATTTAAAAGGCCATGAGATGCCAATCAGCCAAAGAGAAATGTTTTTGCCTGGCGTATAAATGTGTATAATGAAGGCGCCAGCTGAGCTTCCCTGGGGAGAGCATTCCACAAATGTGGAACAAGACTCATACAAAGGTATAACTCTTGCATATCAAGGATTCTACGTGAACGGGAGATGCTGTCAGGGGCTGGGTGGATGAGGAAGAATGGTGGAGACCGCCGCCCCAGGCATCACCTAGAGAGGAGCAAGGGGCAGGTAGCATAGACCTCCAGGAGTGGATTGTTACAGGGCAGACCTCAGAGGGAGATGAGGGCAAAAGCTGGGAAATAATGGGAGAGGAGGAGGAGGAAGTAGATAGCAGAGCCCGAGCAGCAGTTGAATGAGACGCTGTCACTGGAGAGAATCCCAGAATCCCAGAACCCGTACCCTTGCCCCAAACCAGGCGTTCACTGAGAATAGCAGAACAGAGAGCTCAGAAGCAACTGTTACCGTCAGAGGCAGGAGGAGGAGTCAGATTAATAGGGAACTAATCCCCTGCTATGCAAAAATCTCCAAATGAATCCCAACTTCAGTGTCTAAAATCCCTGGTAAAGGACAAGGATCCTGAGATCACGTTAAGGGTAGCCAAATTCTGTGCGATTGCCATAAAACTTAGGGAACAAGCTGTGCTATCATAATGATTAAGGCCTTAAATGATAATTTTAGGTTGTATGTTAGTGACTAAGTTTTAATTTATATATATATTTAACTGTTGCTATATCTGTATTGTCCCTGTTATACCTAATTGCAAATTCAAATGTATCCCTATCGTGTTTTAGGACTTCCTTGATATTGTATGTGGGCTGGAACTGGTCTGTGACCGAAATAATAAATTCATTCATTCAATAGGGAAGTAACGGAGAAGGGGGTGGAGCTTCACTCGGGTCAACGCTAGGCATTATGGTGCATCTCGAATTCGTCTCAATAAATAAATTGTATCAATAAACAGAAATGAAAAAGCTTACCAGTTCCTCCCCTCCCACTGGCAATTTCCCTGAACAGTGTCTCTAGTGCCATGGGACCCTCCAGATTCACTTGGTAGGCAGTACAGAGGATTACAGACTCACTGTCTCAAACCGCAGAGTGGTGGAGAAAGTTTCATTCCACAATTGGAAGTCTCTTGCTCTAGTGGAACAGCAATGTTTGATACTATCCTAGGCTATCTGCATATCTATTTTCCCCACAAGATTAAGATGGTAGAACAAGGACTCCGATTAAGATGTATTTGCACTCGTGAAACCAAGATGCTGAAGGATCACTTCTGGGACCTTCTGCAACAAGCCACATGTTCTAACATGCCCCCATGGTTGAGGGGGCCTGGAGCCGTGAGACATCAGCACACCGTGTGTGCATGCCCTGCAGTGTGTATGCATGTCATCAGCATGCCCCGCAGTGTGTTGACTTGTGCAGACACACTGCAGCTCATGTGCAGGACACAAACACGCCCCATGTCATGCATACACTGCTGCCATGGAACTTTTGGGTGCAGCCCTTTCATAGGAAATATTGAGGGGCTGGGGCCCCCTACTTGGCATCCCTGCTGCCATACAGCATGGTAGCATGGTTTCTGGAGTTGGCCCTTATGTGGAGAAATCACGTAAAAGGGTCTTATCTATCTGTAATCTGTAATCTATTTGGGAGAACCAGGGATGCTGCAAACAAGACCTCCAGAGCTATGGAATGGAAGGAGTCATTGGTTCAGAACTGTGGCTGGCAAACAAGCCTGCTTCGTCTTGCAGGGCAGAGCAAATATTTTTCTCATCTCCTGGACCTCTGGATTCTGAAATGAAAGAAACAGCAGCTCAAAGATTGCCAATGTGACTAGGCCTTGGCCAAACTATGCTCCAGTGCCCCATGGTGTGAAGAAGATGTACAAAGATTGATAGGTCCAGCAGCTTTTGTCCCAGAGTCATGACCCCAGAATCATGTCAGTTGCTTCAGTTGACCCTGAGAACATGTCAGTTGTCCATCCACTGTAACATAAAGCAATGTGATGAACATTTTCTTCTTCATCTGCCATTTACCAACTCAGAACCAAATTTGAGTTATGACCAAAAGGGGGAGAAAAAGAACCCATCAGGAAGGAGGAATGTATTTGGGTATGTTGGGGAGCAGAGAGTGGCTCTAGATTCTCCACTGAGCTTCCTCTGAGCTTAATCACTTTTCACACAAGTAGTTTTTTCCTTCCTTCCTTCCTTCCTTCCTTCCTTCCTTCCTTCCTTCCTTCCTTCCTTCCTTCCTTCCTCTCTCTTTCTGCTATTACTTCTCTCTTCTCTGGAACACACATGGCGAAGAAGAGAACTTTTATACGTCATCCTTACTGATTATAATAATTTTACACAGGGTTAGATTTTTTTGTGGGGCTGCATTTTCCACAGTCTTTCTTCGGAGCTCTGATTCATCGGGGTTACTACTTTTGGAATATTTTACTTCTCCATTATCAGGAGGACTCTTCCTAGTGATTTTCACATAGCACATTTTCTGTGCAGGATTTTTTTACAAAAACCACTTCTGATTAACTGTTACACTGAGCTAGAATTCCCTGGGCTTTGTGTTATGGACAGCTTTGAATATATTTGATTTTTATAGGTAGCTTTTCCTTTCTCCTTCTTTATTTCATTTATTGTGCGGAGGGGGAGGGCAGAGAGAACTAAGACTGTTTTATTCTTTTATTTTTACTAGACACCGGACACTAGACTGATCTCTAACAGCTTGTATCTAAGACCACAGGAGCAGGGCTGACCCAGGATGCTTTGCTGCTTCAAGCAACACAGAAAATGACCCCTCTCCTGCCACTACCCCTCTCCTCCACACCCACCTGCCCCCTCTGTGCCCACCCAGGCCAGCTTGAAGGTGGCAGTTGTGATGACGGCAGATGGCTGCAGAGGAATACAATAGCTGACATGGCTAACTATAGGTAAGTATTGGAAGGCTTTTTCCTTGGAAAGCTTTGATGGCAGATATAATAATAATAAAACCCCAGTGAACTACAGATGCTGCTCCTCAGCATCAATGCTGAGGTACAGTTTATCTTGCATGGTTTTTTTTTTTTTAATCAGGGGGCTTGAAAAGGCTTACTATATCCTGGGTTTCTCTTTTGAGTCTCTTATCATCACTTTGCTTCAGGGTTGCAATAAATTTTTGAATACAGTGGTACCTCGGGTTACAGATGCTTCAGGTTACAGACTCCGCTAACCCAGAAATAGTGCCTCGGGTTTAGAACTTTGCTTCAGGATGAGAACAGAAATCGCGTGGCGGTGGCACGGCAGCAGCGGGAGGCCCCATTAGCTAAAGTGGTACCTCAGGTTAATAACAGTTTCAGGTTAAGAATGGACCTCCAGAACGAATTAAGTTCTTAACCTGAGTTACCACTGTACAGCTGTCCTTGCTAGACTGCTTATGACTGCCTGGCAATAGACATCCCTATATTTTATTGATTTACAGTATTTATATACCGCTTTTTCAGGCAAAGCTCACAAAGCAGTTTTCAGGAGATTTCTACAACAATAAGCATCACTCTTTAAAATAAATAAGGTTACAATAAAATGGGTAAGACAAGTTATTTGTTTAGAAATAGCTGTTGCTGCTGCTTATCCCCTCCTCCCAGGGTAAAGATTTCCATTCAGACTCCCCTGTGGTAGCATTTGTGGAGAGGGAGAGACCATGATATATAATGTCTAATATTGAGATTCTGTGTTCGTTCCTTAGCTGTATTAACATGTGTTTCTATCACTGTTATCAGTTGTAATTGTCAGTTGTTCTAAAATGTTTTAATGGTCTGCTGGCTGCAGATAAAGAAAACCCTTCCATCACTGAAGTACTAATATTACTACTAATACAGTGGGAGGTTACTACTACTGCTGCTATTATTACACATAGTACAAATATTATTATAGGCATTATTTGCATCTTGCTAATATTACATGTTAGGACTTGCCGATCGAAAGGTCGGCGGTTCGAATCCCTGCGGCGGGGTGCGCTCCCGCTGCTCGGTCCCAGCGCCTGCCAACCTAGCAGTTCGAAAGCACCTCCGGGTGCAAGTAGATAAATAGGGACCGCTTACCAGCGGGAAGGTAAACGGCGTTTCCGGGTGCGGCTCTGGCTCGCCAGAGCAGCGATGTCACGCTGGCCACGTGACCTGGAAGTGTCTCCGGACAGCGCTGGCCCCTGGCCTCTTGAGTGAGATGGGCGCACAACCCCAGAGTCTGTCAAGACTGGCCCATACGGGCAGGGGTACCTTTACCTTTTTTTTTAATATTACATGTCCATCTGAAATTGCACCAGATCAACATCTCAAATTCGGTTGTTGGCTCGTGTGAATATGATGCTGAATTCCAAGAATGAGGGTTTTTCCCCCTCCCTCTCTCTCTTCTAACCTTGCCACCCACACATCATATTTTTTCATTGCCTGGAATTAAATTTACCTGAACAGGTGGAATACTGAAAGAAGGAAGTGCTTCATGCTTTATTGAGAAGTGGGCAGGACAGTGATGGAAGGGGAGATGGATATTTATAAGGTGCTTGAGACAGGCTGCAGAATGGGGTCTCCATCTCTTCTCCAAAGCGGTGTGTCGAGATCTGAATCGCCTCAGCGAGGTAAGAGTCTGTCGACTTCTCTTTGAAAGCTATTGCCTAAGTAACATTCTTCCATCAACACTGTGATGAAGGGGATAAAGCAGTTCCTTTGAATCGGAAGGACTTGTTTTCATATCCTCACTTAGGGATGAAACTCACTGGGTGGTTTTAGGCCAGATATTCTCTTGTCAGTCTAGTTTACCTCACAGGGTTGCTGTGAGGGTAAAAGGATTTAAGGATTTATGTCCCCTTAGCTCCTTGGAGAATGAATAGGATATAAATGTAATAGATGGGTAGTTCCCAAACATTTTCTGCACCACAAACATTTTGGGGAAACACCTAATGCTTTTTCTGCCTGTTGTAGCAATTGTAATGCCCTGTGCTGAATGGTTTTTTTTAAATTGTGAACAATACAACAGTAGAGGGAAAGTTTAGTTCCTCGACTGGTGGCTCCATTTTGGCTTCTTTGGGTACCTTCCAGCAGATGTGGATTTCCAAGCAAGAATGCAAAGCAGGAAAGCAATGTGCAGAAAGGAAATGCCCATAAAAATCTGTGATTAAAAATAAAATTTAAAAAACTGCTGCCTTCTCCAGTGCTTCTAATATTGGACAGCTTTAGCATACTCAGGAATCCAAAGTTTTTTGTCTCTTTTGTAGGATATGTATGCTTTTTGTGGCTTCTGCAATTTCCATTGCTCCTTTTATTTCATATATATTGCATTTTATTGTATTACTCAGATTTTGAATTGTAAAAATCACAATATATGAAATCAAAGAAGCAATAAAAAATAACTAAAATCAGCATGAAGACTTAATGAGATGGATGTGCCACATCACAGATCCACAGACGTGGCATGGAGCACTTGAATGAAGCTTATGGACCACAGTTTAGAAACCTCTGGTGTAGAGGATGCCATGTTTTCCTTGAACCCGGATGAGCTGATGTGTGATGTAGAGCAAGGGGTTCACAAAGTGTGATCCATGGACCACCGGTGGTCCGTGAGCTTCATTCAGGTGGTCTGCAGCATGTCTGCATTCAATATTCATCTTTTTTTTATTCCTTCTTTGATCTCTTATATTATATTTGATTGCATTGCAGTTTGAATTCCGTAAAATGCAACATAAGAAATAAAGGAAGCAAAGACGATACAATTAAAAATCATACAGCATCGAGCACAGTACATTAAAATTGTTACAAGAGACAGGGGGGGAAATGATGACATGGTCCGCAAAGACCACCAGCAGTTTTCAAGTGGCGAAAAATGTTTGGGAGCAACTGATGGAGAGTGTGATGGAGAGCTGATGGAGATAGCAGCTCAGCTTCCTTTCTCTCCTTTTCCTAGAGCCTGATGCTGCCAGTTGGGGGAAGGAGGACACTGATGGAGCTAGTCTTTCAGTAAAGCCATTGGGGTTAGAATAAATCCCCATTCCCAATGTCCATGGTGTTACCACTAGCAGCACAGACAACCATGCTGACATTCACTCTCATGATCAGGACATGGAAATGCAAAAGAAACTATGAGCCATTCCTTCTTGATCAAAAAGGAGTTGAAACATAGGAGAAATCCTCACTAGAAGGCTGTGCTAGGGCAGTAATTTTTTTCCCCAGGTGGGGATAGCACAGAAAGTTATCTCATTCATGCAACATCTTTTTGTCATGTGCAAAGGGTGTTACAGTACGGTGGTACCTCTGGTTAAGAAGGTCCGTTCTTAACCTGAAACTGTTCTTAACCTGAAGCACCACTTTAGCTGATGGGGCCTCCTACTGCTGCCGTGACGCCACCGCACGATTTCTGTTCTCATCCTGAAGCAAAGTTCTTAACCCAAGGTACTATTTCTGGGTTAGCGGAGTCTGTAACCTGAAGCATCTGTAACCCAAGGTACCACTGTACTGGCAAACATGGGCAAAGATCTTTGACACTGTTTCAAAGCAAGCGACAGCTACTGTTGCAGTTGCTCAAGTTTGATGCGGGTTAACGTTAAGACCAAGTTTCTATCTCTCAGAAAATGTGCTGGTTTGGAAAACTCCTTTTCTTGGCAACTGGTTGCTTCCTTGCACATGCTCTGCCGCATGCCAGAACCAATGAGGAAAACTGTCCCACGGTGAGGAGGTTGCGTGAAACTTGGAAAGAAATTGAAAAACTGGTAAGTTGCATTGGCACTGTTATGTGTACACCAATCTTTGAGAGACTTGGGTTTGGTTTCCTTGGAACAAAGGTCACCAGAGACTGAGGGAGTTTTCGGTGATAGAAGGTTTTTAGAAGGGGGGGGGGTACACTCAGGGCTTCTTTTTCAGCCAGAACTTGGTGGAACTCAGTTCTGTCACCTCTCAGGTGGGCACCATTACCATTCTAAGAGAAAGAGGGTGGTGTTCATGGTGAGTTCTGGTACCTCTTTTTCTAGAAAAATAGCACTGGCATAGTGATTAGTGTCTTGGGCTAGAACCTGGGAGGTGAGGGATCAAATCCTTGGTCCACCATGAATCACACCAGGGGACCCTGGGCCAGTCATAGTCTCTTGGCCCAACCAACCTCAAAGGGTTAATGTGAGGATAAAATGGGGAGGAGGGGAACCATGTATGTCACCTTGAGATCCTTGGAGGAAATAATAAGGGAAAACAGATAAACAAAAATAAGGCGGGAGCCTCACAGAATTAACTCTCCTGCTCCCCTGTTTGGTATCTGCTCTGCCATTAGATTTCTGTAGGGGGTCACCAAAGACATAGCTTTGGGTTCTCACAGAGAAAAGCAGAGCAGTTCTAGAACCAAAGATGTTTGTTTGCTTTGTTCTCTTTCACATCACCTCTAGTCAGAGGAGGAAGGGAAGCCCCCTTCTGCTCACCTTCCAGAAGGTTCTTTAGCTTTTAGTTCCAGTGACAGCAAATCACCTGCACTTGGCCTACTTTCTGGATAAGCAAAGACCCATTTCCCTCAACAAAACAGAATGTGCCAAACTATCTAGTTAACAAAAGAAATTGTTTTGACCCTTTCCCCCCAATCCTCTTTTTCTACAGGGTCAGAAAGAGCTGTAAAATTTCAGAGCTGGAAGCACAGCACTATCGCCTCACAATACTATAATATTACAAAGAAGCCTTACACTTTCAATGATTTACTGGCTGCCTTGACCTGATTTGTTTTTGTTCTGTTTTTATGAACCATTGTTATGCGTTTAAATGGTGTTCCTTTTCGTTTTGTCAACCTTCTTTTCCTGATGTAAGAATGGAGGAGGCTCATCTCAGGAATGCACATTTATGAACAAAAGCAGTTTGTGTGAACCAGCACAGATTGTGAAAATGGTAAGATGTTAAGCTTCAGTTGTGCATTGTGACCCTTCTTTTGCTAAATGTTTTCGATGTAAGCCATGATATCAGCCTACTGGCTGAAAAGTGAGATAGAAATAAGTAATAATGCATTTTCAATGGGTATTTGTTTATTTCAGCAATTTATATACTGCTTCATTACACGAATCTCAAAACAATAAAAATAAAATATATTCCCCACCCTCATACTTTTAAACAAGTTTCACAAAGTAGTAGTCCATCTCAGTGGAGTTTGTAGGAACAGAAAACACCCCAATTTTTTTTTTTAAGTACAGTTCTCTAAATTCGGGGTAGTAGCCAGCACGATACTCCCCAAATATTATGCGCTAAAGCTCCCAGGATCCTTGGTGATGCCGGTGGCAGCTGATGTGAGCTGCAATTCAACATCTGAAATCCACCATTTGGGCTACCCCCTCCTCTAAATCGTTCTTTTAACATTTATTTTGCAGGGTGTCTCTGATAAAGTAGCTATTGTTCTTCAAATCCTCAATGAAACAGCTACGCTCTTTGAAAGGAAGGACGTCCCCTTCTCCAATGTGAGAGGCGTTCTGGAGTATATCTATTATGTGCATGATCAGCTAAAACCTTGTGTAAGTACTAAGAATTATTTTCCTAAGGAGTTATTATGGCAACATGAAGCAGAATGAAACTTGGTGTGCAGAAGAAACAGAGGGTAAGACAAAATGAAACTTGGATTTGTACATGCCTGTCTCTCGGTTAATATAGGTGTGTCCACATGGCATATTCCCCAATGTTGTCCCAGACCTTTCTCCTCTTTGAAAGTGATTCCCCAGGCCCTGGCCCTTTTGGGTTTTCTAAGTAGGGGGGGGGGGACATATTTAAAGGAGAAAAGGTCTGAGACAACACTGAGTAGCCCCTAAATTTATGGGGAGACAGACAGATGCAAATCCACATTTTGCTCCAGTGTTGACAAGCCCAGAATGTGCATATTCCACACTTTAACTGCTACAGCATGGGTCGGCAAACTAAGGCCTGTGGGCTGGATCAAGCCCAATTGCCTTATGGATCTGGCCCATGGACAGTCCGGGAATTGCCGCATGGATTGCCAGCGCATGTGTTCTTTCCCTCTCCCTCACACGGCGGCGGTGACGCCTCCTCCCTCCTCCTGGCTTCTCCTGGCCCTGCCTAGAGGAGGATGGGGCCTGGGCTTTGTTGGTGCTAGCAACAGTAGCACTTGAGTGGCCACCATTTTAAGCAGCCCCTCTCCAGAGCCCTTTCTCGCGCCACTCATTGTGCCGCCGCCACCAGCCCCTGCCACTCGCAAGACACAGGTAAGCAGTGTGGACATTTCACCCCTCCCATTGCAAGAATCTCACAATGTTTTCAGAAAGGAGGGGGCGGAATCTGCTCATCGCTTCTTCCGCTCCAGCCTGACTCTGTAGGAGTCTGTGTGTTATCTGTGTAGAGATAATTTGACTGCATAACGAACAGTAACACTCATGCAGTCCGGTAGCCTCTGTTAGTCTTTATTTTGTAGTTTATTTCTAGTTTGCAGTAGCTGTAAAAGAATAAAGAAGTTAAGCTTCAGAGCCGTCGTTCGTGTAATTCATACTCTGCTGTGTTCTGCTGACTTTTTTTTTTTCAATGCATAATTTTTATTAGTTTACATAATTCAAAATACAAAATTAAAATATACAGATTCAATTATTACTTTCACAGATTTTTAAATGTGACTTCCTTCAACCTTTCCACAAATCATCCATACTAATCTTTTTTGTAATTTCGCAGTTCTTAGTTTGTAATGCCATTATTCATCCTAGTTCTCCCGTTTCTCTTTAGACAGTACCCTTTACTTTTTACAGAGCTCCTTTAAAACCCACTAGAGTTATCTGTCCATCGCTTAGATCTTCCAGATAGTTCGTGAAATTTTCCCAATCTTTAGTAAACCTCTGATCCTTTAAATATCTGATTTTCACAGGGAAAATCTGTGTTCTGCTGACTTTGGTGCTGAGTTCAAAGTTGTGAGTCCATTGCATTTAGACCTCTTTTCCTGAGTGGAAGGTCTCTGAAAGTGCTTCCCAGCTTGCCTAGTCCAATCAGGGCACCGGGGCTGAAGAGGTTGAGCCCAGTCATTGGCACTGGCTCAAAGGCGAAGCTGAGAAGCAGCCACTGGGGCTCATGGTGCTCTTGCATTTATTTATTTATTCAAAATATAGACCAGCCCCCCACAAAGGTCTGAGGGACCGGCCCCCTGCTGAAAAAGTTTGCTGCTACAGGAAGTCATTTGTCTTCAGTTTACTCTATAGCAGAGAGCTGAATAGAAAGTAAGACTCCAACAGCCAATCTCCAAATACCACCTCTCTTTCTTTTTTCTTCAGAGGTGGGAAACAACGTGTTCTTGCCAACTATGCTAGTAAGGGTCTGTGTTCAAATTCTCTTCCCACTTAATTTACAGCTGCAATCCAAAACCAGTCTTCCTCTGATGGACAGCCCGATAGAAGATTGTTTCAAAAAGCTGCAGCTATTTTTGAATGATGTAAGTAGACTGAGCGTCTCTTCAACAAAGCTTTTAATTCTAGGAATGCTTCTAACTCATTCTGAGTTTACAGCTGATCACGTGGGCCAACTGCGCAAATCAAGAATGGGGTGCTTACAGGTCTTCCAGATGTTGTTGGACTCTAGTTGCCGTCATTCCTGAGCATTAGCCAAGCTGGCAGGGGCTGATGGGAGCTGGCATTCAACCACATCTGAAGGGCCACAGGTTCCCCATCTCTGCCATAAATGATTTCTCAAGGTCCATGGTTCCTAAACTTTGTTTCCCGTGGACCTCTAGAAAATTGCTGAGGGTCTCCACAAACCACTGAGTGATTTTTTTTCCTGCTTGTTGTAGAACTTGCAATGCGCTGCGCTAGATGCAATGTGATTTTAAATTGCATTTTTATTGCTTATTTTATTTGTAATAAACAGTGTTTTCTCACATCACAATTTGAATTCCATAGAGGTCAAATTGTAATACTGTAAAATTTGAAAGAAGAAATAAAAGCGGCAATAAAAATACAATTAAAGACTCAATATCAATATTTAATGCAACGGATGTGGTGTCTCCACAATCTTCAACCACAAATGCACAGACATGTCACGGACCACCAGAATGAAACTCATGGACCACAGACTGGGAAGCTTTCATTGATGTTTTGCTGCCACTTCCCACTATCCTGCCTCATCACCAGGGTTTACCAGATGACAGCTCATTGTTTTCGTTTGGGGAGGGGGCAGGGATAAAGTGTGCCTGTCCCTATATCTGCATATGAGGTCCTTTAAATAGAACAAGATAGTTGTTATTATAATATGATTTTATTACCCACCCTTCGCCATAAGGGTGTGCTATAACAATTTCAAATACAATATTTAAAGTGGTTTTAAACAAACTACAAGCCTCACAAAGCCATGCAGGGCTGGTTTGGGGACAGCGGTGTGAGCATTGCACCCCCCCCCAAAAAAAAATGCATTTGGCAGCCCCCCCACGCTACGCCCCTGCTCTCAGCCTAGCCTACCTCAACTGGGGATTCAGTTGGGAGGAGAACTATGTATTGAGCTCATTGGGGTATGTTGTTGTTTAGCCGTGTCCGACTCTTCGTGACCCCATGGACCATTGGGCTATAAGTACCAAAAATAAATAAATAGCAAATGAACCCAAGAAATCCTTTACCATTCTTCCTTGTTTTTAGACTGTTAGCGGTCTTGGGAAAGTAGGATATCAATGTTTTAAATAAATAAATACCGTGTATTTTCATGTATAAGACTATATTTTTTCCTGAATTTTTGAAGTTTAAAATAAGGGATCATCTTATACATGGATAGTGCCTGGTGCATTTTCTCCCTCCAAAATAGGGGGTGTCTTATACATGGGGGCGTGTTATACACAGAAAAATATGGTAATACCTGCAACAACATATTCCACCAGATGACTAAAACGGACTCGTGACTATATGGGAGTAAACAAACTACCTGCCAGTATATAAAGGGCTGTAAGGCGGGTAATAAATATAGAAACACATTAACGAGGATTCCTTTTTTGTGTGTGTGTTTGCCTCGCTTGAAACAGGGGAGCAGTCACTGCACTTGGCAAGTGGCTCGCGAAGATGTCATGGTGGTTTTCCAACAACTTGAGCTTGACATTTCTGCTTCACGGCATCGACAGCGTAGAACTGAGGTGAAGGATCTTCTGCTTCCATGAGTCGGCCGATGCTGCCACACAGCCTTGTAGCATTAAATATACCTGTACAATAATATTTGTTTCCAAAATTAATTATAATAAATGTATTTTGAATAGAACATCAGGTGTCACTCATTTGCTCTATTTCAGGGCTGGGGAAATGTTTTCATCTCAAGGGCCACATTCACTTCTGGGCAATTTTCCGAGGGCCACATGGCAGTGTTGGGTGGGAAAGTGGGCAGGACAACCAATGTGCAGTTTACCTTTCTACAGTACGCTAGTTTCTACACAAACTCTGATTGGCCAGAAGATATACTGGCCAGCTCCTTCACTATTACTTACTTGTGTGCATGTTACTATTAATTGAATTTGTTTGCAAACTGCTTTTCCCAGCAGCATCATTAGCAAATTTGTTTGCAAGCAACTTGTTGTTGCTGTTGCTGAATTTATTGGCAAAATACATTTTTTCTTTCATCATAATTGTTAAGTTTACGTACAAAATATAAAAACTACTTTTTTATTCAAAGTGCAGAATGTGATGTACAATTAACTCAAGTTAAAACAACACACATATACACAAAGAGAAATCCAAATGGAAGAAAAATGTATCCTAATGTTATAAGGAAAAAACTGCTCCCTTTCCCTTATAGGGTATTCCAGAGCCCTTATAGCAGGGGTCGGCAACCTAAGGCCATGGGCCACAAGTGGCCCACGAGAGTCATTTAACCAGCCCATGAGTCACCTCCGAATCGAGCTGCCCACAGATGCCAGAAATCGCAGGGCACACACAATCCAGTCAACAGAGGGATCTCTGCTGGAGTGAACCAGCCCAGTTGAGGTAAACCTTGCCGACCCCTGCTTTATAGAATCCTTAAGTGGGTTCCATATTGGTAGGAGAAAAATAACAGAGGCCAACCAGAGTACAATGGTACCTCAGGTTACAGATGCTTCAGGTTACAGACACTTCAGGTTACAAACTCTGCTAACTCAGAAATAGTACCTCGGGTTAAGAACAGTTTCAGGTTAAGAACGGACCTCCAGAACGAATTAAGTTCTTAACCTGAGGTACCGCTGTATATTGAGAAGCAAATTGGCTAGTAAGCCTGATCTTTATTGAAGGGAAATAAGCTATTGCAACATGGTCCCCACTCACCACACGCAGGAGTAACTTAGTATCGGCAACAATATGAAAACAAAGCAAGCTAAGTAAGACCAGGGAAATGTCATTTGAAACAGCCAAATTGTAATTGGGGGGGGGGGGCATAAAATGATGGAAATAAGTTGTACATTGCAAAGCTCTCTCACTGTTGTTGTTATTGGTTTATTGCTAAAATGTTCAAAGCAGTTTCTTTGTTGAGTAAATGGTCCTAGCTAGGTCTGCTAAATATCTGCTTTGTTATGTAGAAACGAAATAGCTGGGAGATAAACAGAAGGGGGTATGCATTTTCTCCTTCCCCTGGCTGTGGTCATCATGGGCGCCAGTGTATGAAAGGGAACAACAGGCTGGTAGTCTTGTCATGGAATTGGCTTGGAAACAGAGAGATCTAATTCTCTCTCTGTAACAATCTAGTGCCATGACATTGGGGAGTCCACTCCTTAGACACCTATTGGGAGATATCTGCTGTAGTGTCAATGCTGTGAATCTTCCACCTTATGCTCAGCCCATAGATAAGTGTAAACAAGCCATATATCACAGGAAAACCCCATCTACCTCCAGTGGCCTCCATTCCAAGGAAACCCAACCCAACATATGAGCTTGGACTCTTGAGATCTCTCACCGCTTAGAAATTAGGGTACACCCAATTTTATTTTGGGAAATTAATTAATAGCACTTAAGGCATATTGGTAAAGGACAATATTAGGCTAAGTGGGCAATAGGATAGAGTCAGTGTAAGGCAACTCGTAACTTTGTTTGGAACACTGTCCTTAACACTATGCAATGATTTGTTGGCTCTTAAAACTTTTACTGAGTTTGACTCTGCAGAAATTGTTGTGCTCCAACTCCCATGAGCCCAGCTAGCATGCCAGGGAAAGTAGGAGTTTAATTCAGCACCTTCTATCTAGAGGGTCATACAGTTTCCCTAACCCTGTTCTAAGTACTTAAAAAAAATCGGAAAGCATAATTTTGTATGACTCATTGTAACGCATGTCTATTGATTTTTCTAGCAAGGCCAATAAAATAACATTCCAAACTTGGCTAATGTGTGTGAAAATACGGAAGGGGGTCATGAGAAGGACGTTTTGACCAAATAAATCGGAAATACAACATCTACTGGACTGCAGATTACAATAAGCTCATCTTTCCTGCGCCACCATGTGGTTTCAAGCAGGAGGGAAATCTGGAAAAGAAACCAATGTCGCTGTTTCCGAGCCAGGCTATATATGAAACTCACCACATGAGAGCAGTCTGGAGCTGTCTATTGAGAATGACTTCCCTGCTGAAAGAGAAAATGAGAGAGGAGACCACAATAAAATACCAGGATGGGAAGAAGTCACTGGCTGCTCTGCTCTTTTTTATCCAGTGGTACCTCGGGTTACAGACGCTTCAGGTTACAGACGCTTCAGGTTACAGACTCCGCTAACCCAGAAATAGTACCTTGGGTTAAGAACTTTGCTTCAGGTTGAGAAGAGAAATTGTGTGGCGGCGGCACGGCAGCAGCGGGAGGCCCCATTAGCTAAAGTGGTACCTCACGTTAAGAACGGACCTCCAGAACGAATTAAGTTCTTAACCCGAGGTACCACTGTACTCTTCCCCAGTCCCCCCCCCAACACAGCAATTTGAACTCTATAAACAACTCTAAACCAAGAAAAGTGTAAAAACTATTAAAAGTGGGCTCATATATTAAACAGTTAAAAACAATTCCATATGCAAAATTTTAAAACAATTCCACATAAAAAAAACAGCTAAAAATAAGATCCAATACTATTATGCAACACTCTAAGCTCCGAGTGGTGTGAGGTTCAGGGTTTCCCAAACTTGGGTCTCCAGCTGTTTTTGGACTAAATCTCCCACCATCCCTAGCTAGCAGAATCAGTGGTCAGGGATGATGGGAACTGGAGTCCAAAAACAGCTGGAGACCCACTAAGCTGTGACAACATTCACATGAACTGCTAACCGTTTCTTACATTATGTTTTTGGCAGTTTTGTGACCTCAGTGGTATTTCTCCACTTCTTCCTAAGACTGGAATTCTTTTCCTTCCTCTATTTATGTTGCTTTACTCTTCAAAAATACTGTACTTCTTTTGACGAATTAACTTTCTCTTGCTTTATCCCCTCTGACATTTCTCTTCTTTGTGTGTGTGTACTGCATATATCTCACCCAAAGTAAATTTACATCAATTTGTAACACTGCTTGTCCATTTTTACAAAGGCATTTGCTTTTATAAATTACGCATTATCTCCTCCCACACTATCTGATTCCCCTCTCTGTTCTTCCTGCTCTTTTCCAATTGTGTCATGACTATTCTTAGATTGTAAGCCTTGAAGCAAGGGAGCATTCTTTCTGTAGTATTTTGTTTAGTTTAAAGCACCATCTCCTGCCAACCTAGCAGTCTGAAAGCATGTCAAAGTGCAAGTAGATAAATAGGTACCGCTCTGGTGGGAAGGTAAACGGTGTTTCTGTGCGCAGCTTTGGTTTGCCAGAAGCAGCTTAGTCCTGCTGGCCACATGACCCGGCTCCCTTGGCCAATAAAGCGAGATGAGGGCCGCAACCCCAGAGTCAGCCATGACTGGACCTAATGGTCAGGGGTCCCCTTTACCTTTACCTTAAGCACCATCTAGGGTCCTCAACCTTGTTGGGCGGGGGGGAGGGCATTTTGAAATTTTAAGGAACTGTAAGGGGTACAACAAAATACCCATTTCACAGAAGGGAAGCAGGCAATGCTCAGGTTCCTCTCCCCCCCCCCCAAACAAAACCCCAATAGGAAGAACTCCTACATCACCCACAAGCAACAGGAAAAATACAATGGAAAGATTACTGTATTTTAATATTTTGTTGGAAGCCACCCAGAGTGGCTGGGGAAGCCCAGCCAGATGGGCAGGGTATAAATAAATTATTATTATTATTATTATTATTATTATTATTATTATTATTAGCAAGCCCTCCAACAAAACAACAACAACAAAATTAAAAAGAAAGACAAGTAAGAACAGGGGGGTTTGTCAAGTTCCAGTCATGTGTGTGAGGGCACTGTGGAGCCTATGGTTGCCACACTTGGGACACCAGCACTATAATTTGGGTTGCCAGATCAGGCACATCCCAGATCCTGAGACTTGAAGGCTCAACCCTAAGATGTGAGGAAGCCCCTAGCAATGCCATGAGGTGGGCCCTGGAGATGGAGGTTAATTGGGAGAGGGGAGCAGAGAAGGGCAGACTCCTCCACCAAAGTGTCTGACAATTTATGGTGTCAGTTATAAATTATGACAAGGCATAATTTGACATGTTTAAGGGCAATGTCCAATGAAGGAGAAAGTGCTGCTGGGGCAGCAGAAACAGCCTTGTAAAGTATTAATGTTATATACTTAGGAGTCTTCTGGGAGAACTACATGATTCAAAAAAAGAAGATAAAGTAGTTTGAGCTCAAGTATAACCATATCTTCCTGCTCAGGAGTCTCACAAAGAAAACCGGAAGAGGCAGGGCTTCCTGCTTTCTAAGTTGTTGACATTCTGACACCCTTATCTGAATGGAATAGGAATAGGAATAGGGATAGTAGATTTCTTTAAACAATTTACTTGTTGGCCTTTAACCAATTAATCACTTACATGCAGACAAATTTACATGCAGTACGTATCACGTATCCTAAATAACTGTCTTTTCTAAAATCCTGACAGAAGGGGACAGCTTCTGTTATTAGTGAGATAATATTCAAATTTAACAAAACAAAAAATTACACTAATCTTTTTGAAGAACAGGGCATCTTTATAATGATCATTTGCAGTTATGAGGTATTTTAGTGTTTTGATTTCTTGTTGAGACTAATAGCCACCTTATTCTTTCTTATTTCTGATTCTATTATTTTCCTTGAGGCAAAAGGGCCTGAAAAATAAAACAAAGTCAAGATCCATCGTTGTGAAAGAGGGACATTTAAATGACATAAGAGAACAGGCAGCTTCATCTACCTGAAGTTGTTGTAAGGAAGGAAAGCAATGGCACTTTTGTCGGGGAAAGGAAAATTACATTCCACCCTCTCTAAACCGGAAAGGTGTTTTGGCACAGAGCAGCTGGAAAGAACGAGTGCTTCTGGCTGATTTCCCAGGATGCAACTGGCTCATGGGGAAAAATAGGTCCTGGGAGAATTCCTGTGCTCCTAATCGTACACAGTACCACCCAGCAAGGTTTGTGAGGAGCTATCTTCTTGATGTACCCTTTAAAAGGAAAGTTCATGGTCACTTAATGGAGAACAGGTTAGTTGTCCTCAGCACACTATAACAAAACTTTTGCGGTCATATAATTGGGGTGGTATCAATCCATGCTAACAGGTGAAGTAGGGAGTCGAGTATGCCTGACTGATTGTGAATATAGAACCAAAAAGGTGTTTGCTTTTTCTGGCTAAATATACTGGACCTGATGTCTGTGGTGTAAGATTCGGTGAAGCTGGAATACTATGAGGAATGCTATCCCTTATTAAAGAGGTAATAAATGTTTAAACCACAGAGCCTAGGACTTGCCGAAGGTCGGCAGTTCAAATCCCCGTGACAGGGTGAGCTCCCGTTGCGCGGTCCCTGTTCCTTCCAACCTAGCAGTTCGAAAGCACGTCAAAATGCAAGTAGATAAATAGGTATCGCTACAGCGGGAAGGTAAACGGCGTTTCCGTGTGCTGCTCTGGCTCACCAGAAGCGGCTTAGTCATGCTGGCCACATGACCTGGAAGCTGTACACTGGCTCCCTCGGCCAATGAAGTGAGATGAGCACCGCAACCCCAGAGTCGGTCACGACTGGACCTAATGGTCAGGGGTCCCTTTACCTTTACTAAACATTTCAGAAATCTGCTGAACCATATATTTCTGTCTGTTTCACTCTTCATTTCTAGACATGCAAGTGATTTGAAATCTTTGCCTTGTCTGTGTCACAGAGGCAATCGGTTTTTTTTGGCATGCTTTTTAAAAACTTAAAAACTCACCCCATTCATGAAGGCTGATGTTTGGAACAAACAAACAAACAAAAATTCCTTCCAGTAGCGCCTTAAAGACCAACTAAGTCAGTTCTTGGTATGAGCTTTCGTGTGCATGCACACTTCTTCAGATACACTGAAACAGAAGTTTCCAGACCCTTCAGGTCCAGTATATTTAGCCAGAAAAAGCAAACACCTTTTTGGTTCTATATTCACAATCAGTCAGGCATACTCGACTCCCTACTTCACCTGTTAGCATGGATTGATACCACCCCAATTATATTAAAAAAAAGTAACACGGCACATTAAGTGGCCTGGCTTGTTCAGCAGCACAGAAGGCAAGCTTAAAATAGCACAAGATCTTAAGATGCACTTGAATGAACACATCCCCCAAAGGGGACAATTTTTGAAGTTTTATTAGTAAGTGATGTGGAATATTAAAACGACCAATGCTGGCGTGATGATGTGGCTTAGTGAAAGGGATTTCAGGCAGCATTTATAATTTGCACTACATTATAAAAGTAGGTGTGAAGAGAAAAAAATAGTAGGATAGGTGAGTAATAAGGACCAAAAATGCCCCCATTAAAAAGACCAAAAAGGACAATCAAGTGATTTTTGAGGTTGGTCTTGAAATTTACTGGTAGATTTCAGATTTCTTTGATGTTTCCTATTGTGTTCTTCATCATCTAAGAGAGCCTTTCTCAGCCTTAAGCTGCCCAAATGTTTTGAAACTACAATTCCCATAAGCCCCATCCAGCATGGCCCATGGTGAGTCATGATGGGAGTTATAGTCCAAAGCATATGGGGGGCACCAGTTTGGGGAAGGCTGAGTTAAGCATGAATGGTATATTATGTCCTACCTCTGCAGGGAGCAAGGGTCATTTGGCACTGGTTAGCCTTATCAGGTGTCAGGCAACAGGATGCTAGATTCCAAATAGCAGGAGTTTGCAGGACCAGGGAGGGAGAGATCTCAGTGAGAGCATCTCTGCAAGACAGATGATGCTTCCACAAACAAAAGCAAGTCTGAGATCAAATAGCTGAATTACAATGGAGACCTGCTGAGTGTCCCTTAGATGCAAGCCAGCAGGAATTTAAAGAGACTTTGAGCTGTGAACTCAAAGATTGCTGGGCTTTTCCATATGCATGTCAGGAAGATCTTTCAGAAGAATGAGGGTGGGGAACATTTAGTGAGGTGGTTCCTCAGTTGAATCTGAGCCTTGGGTAGACTCTGGTGTCACATCCTTTTCCACTGGCTTAGATTCTGCGCAGTAAACATTAAGGCAGACTCCTGCTGACCTCGGTCAGATGTCTTTGCTTTGCTCACTGTCCAAGCATCCAGGAATTGAGACATGCAGACACTCAATGTTCACTGCATTTCCAACATTCCACAATGTGATAAAACATATTGGTACCACCTATGGGTTTTCACTGATGAAAATATACTCTGAAAAGTGCACTGTGAGATGCAGCACAGCACATAATGTAGATTTCACAGGCAGGATGCCCAGCCGCAAGCAAAGCTCTTTATGCGCTTGTCTGTGCTCTCTAGATGCCTCAGTCGACAAGATGTCTCTCTCCTGAAGCTGAGTCATCGCAGATCCTTCCTTGAACTGCCATGAATGACTCAGTATATGATGGGGTGGGGGAATATCTGAAGAGGTCTTCAGAAGCCTTGCCAAGGATGCTTTAAAAAGCAGTAAACAAAGGAGCAAGACAGTGTATTGATTTGATGAATCATGACCACTGTTTCTCTTCTGGAGAACTGACCATTACTAAATGATAGGTGTGATCAGAATGGAGCATTCTGGCAAATATATTGAAAGCTAGGAATTTCAGACTTCACATTTTAACAAGTCTGAAATGGGGCATTCCACATTGTTCACATTTTATTACAGAGCAACAAAAGTCTTATGGAGAGGCTAATGTTATCCAGTCTTGGCTATTTATGTATTTCATACATCCATGATTGTCCCACTTAAATTCAGAATCTGGATACTGAGAATGTCAGCTTTCATTTAGAAAAAATAATGAGATTCAAGCCCTTGTGTTATGGAGATAAGCTTGTAAACATATTGGTTTGCCAGTGCCCGATAAAATCTCAGAAACCAGGGAAGAGCTTGGCAGGACTTGCATTGAAAGGGGGATTAGGCTAGTGATAAAATATTGTGCTCTCCAGATGTTGTAAGCTGATGACTCCCATCAGTTCCAAGCAGTGTTGCCAATGGCTAGTGCTGATGTGAATTGTGGTCCGCAACACCTGCAGAGCATCATATCAGCTGGATTTCGAATTCAGTGCTTTGGCACAGCCATAGCACCTTGCTGTTTGTCATGCCTAGGCAAATAACAATACATTGTGGAGAACAAGTGTGCATAATACACAATTGCTTAACAACTCAGTCATGTAGTGTAGCCTTGCATTTCTTGCTCAGCATTCTGGCTATTATTGTTGTTGTTGTTGTTAATAATAATAATAATAATAATAATAATAATGGTAATAAATGTATTTCTAAATAGCTCTTCATCTCATGACCTCATGCATGGCATTCAACAATGCAGGAATATGCAGCTGTCCTTTACCTGCAACCTTGGCATTGTCCAAATTTTTTTCAAAAGTCCTTGCATTCATAAGGACTAGAAGATTGCTCTTTTTAAAAAAATGAAAGTGGATGTGGTCACGCCACCTTTTGTGCTCATGAAAATGATGGCATATTCACAATCCTCTGTATGAGTAACAGCAGCCAAAGAAATATTTCCTTGGGTATGATGTGGATAGATGACTTCCCCTCCCACTAGTTAGCTGATAGATTCTTGGCCTCTGTAGTGACATCTGTATGCACAATTGAATTGCAATTGTGATCGTAATTGAGTTTAATAGATTTCCCCCTGACAGGTGACATAATAAAAGTAACCTTCTCATTTGCTGTTGTTTCTGGTCAGTGCAAGACAGCATAATTTATTATAAAATGAACTTTTCCATTTGCCTTACATAGGATCAATACAAGAGACAACTATTCATTCAGGTTTTCGTTGCCAGTTGGAACCATTGTAATAATTCCTTCCTAAACCCTGGGAGCAGCATCTTCATTCTAAAAAGCTCCAAATCCTTTGCTTTGGAAGATCTCCACTAAAGTAAACTAAAGGGTTGCCTGTTTATTTTTAAAAGGTGATGAAAGGCATAAGCATCTTGGTTGTTTTCCTTCACGGTTAGCAGGCTATTACTTGATCTTTTTCTTCACTGAGTGTTTTTACCACTAAAAGGATCTGGAAAAGTCATTCTGGAACAATGCAGGTTGGCTTTTAAGAGCCAGCTTAATAGGAATCTCTGCTGATAGCACCTTTGATTGTCAGATACTTTCGCTAATTCTACAAGTTAATGGTTTAATGCCTTGATTTTTCACTGGTGCTCAATAAGCACTATGAAAGCTCTAACACTAAACAGAGAAGAACAGCTACACCTGTTTTAAGATGCATTACCTTAATTATTATTTTCTTGAGGAGATCTATATCCCTCCTTTTGTTTTCTAAAAAGAAATACTCAAGGCAGATTCTCGAGCAAACCTTATAGTTAAACAGAAAATTACCACTGGGTTCCATACAATGCCTGCAAAAGTTTTGGACATATCTAATAGGAAATGGAAGTGCAAATGTAATTTAGACTAAGCATTTTTGAGTACTGGATCAAATTAAGTACTTGACATTACTCAGAGGTAAACATTGTGAACATGGAAATCCAAACCAGTGTGAGACAAGCTCTAAATCCAGACCGTTAGTCAGGTGCATTCATAATCCAATAACAGTCAAGGGATGCATGCTTTGATATGCAGAACCTCCTCTTCTATCATCCATATTCCATTATTATATTCTATAATTCAACCAGAAAGCTTAGTCCTGCTACTGCAGCAAATTGGTGGATATGTGAAATGTGTTGGGGCCACATTGTGCTCTGAGGGGCTCCTACAGTTCAGTGTCTTCCACTGAGTTGAAGATGCAGAATGACAATGGTAAACACAGACCAAGCGTTGATTACATGTTTTGGACTCTAAATTTTGGGTTAGTTTTACCTCAAAATGTTTGTTTTGAATGACTCTTGTGAAAATGATAGAACAGAGAGTTGTTTGTCCACTCCCTCCCAGACTCTTTTGTTTCTACACAGCTTCTGACCTTGATGAGATACAGCAAACTGATAACACTCGGGCTGCAGCAACAGTGAGTCTTAGAGGATGGTGTTATATGTAGCTATTAAAAAACACAGAAGCCACAACTACGTCTCAGAGCCAGACTCAGGGCAATATTGGCCTAAGTGCTTTTCCTTATGATTATATATAATTGAACATGGAAACCTCGGCTGGTGCCACTTTTTATGATTCTAAGATCGTCCTTCCACTGCAAATGGTTTCTTAGTCATTGATCTTCAGAAGACGTGTTTCTCAGTCTCAGTGTGTCCCTATAATAAACTTGCCAGACCGTTTAGAGAGCCCTTTGCCTGGCGAAATTGAGTCCTTGGACTCTTTGTGTGGAGGACTGAGAGGGCTGTGTGAATACAATAGACTGCTGTGCAGAGATGAAATTTCCATTTGTTGCCCTGATCACCGCTGGCAAATAACCTTGATCCTCAGGCCTCAACAGCAACCTGTAAACCGAACAGGATATTATTATAAATAGAAGAGAAGAGAGGAAAGGAGAAACCACAGGAAAAGGATGGGAAATCTTTTTCAGCCTGGGGGCTGTATGGAAAATAAGTGGAAGACATGTTGGGATCACAAGGAGAGAGTTGGTATTTCAATGGGTTTAATTTTTGTGAGCCGCCTTGAGTCCTGGTTCGGGGGGAAAGGTGATGATTTCATCTCTCTGAGGCCTTATGCAGCTAAACCCCAAACTAAGAAA
This sequence comes from Podarcis gaigeae, assembly GCF_964106915.1. Taxonomy (NCBI): domain Eukaryota; kingdom Metazoa; phylum Chordata; class Lepidosauria; order Squamata; family Lacertidae; genus Podarcis; species Podarcis gaigeae. The sequence goes on from NC_139688.1 coordinate 16,482,262, forward strand.
GAGCTAATAATAGATTCTTGCATCCTACGTAAGTTGTGTAGAAATGTGTGGTCTTCTGAGGAAGGGATGTGGCGTTCTGCTAAGACCACAGTGTGAGAACGTACACTCATAATGGTGACTCCCCTCAGAGACCGCCAAGATAAGGCACCGGAGAGCTGCCCAGACATCACTGATGCACGATGACCCCCTTTGGCCACTGGCCAGGCCTCTGCAGTGCCCAGTCGGGAGAGTGGGAAAGCTTGGTGCTATCGTCATAGGATATTTAAGAACAATATAAAGCCCAGTAGTATCCTTGCTTAACTGAAGTTCCTACTGCCAGCTGCACTGAAGGAATAGGAAGACATGCTGCTGTTCTGGAAGAGCTTTCCCAGAAACCCAGAGGGCTGTGAGATCTCTTCTTTGATGCTTTGATGCTTCTTGTTTAGCAAATAAACCCTGTTCAAGTCTCAGCTTGCTGTTTCCTTTCTTGCCTGCCCTGGTGTGAAAATCTTTCACAAAGAGTGCAAATGGTCAAAAGGAAGCAGCCTGCTCCTCTTCAGCAATGGATCAATTTTTTAGGTCCCATTGGAATTTTTGCACATTTGAGATAAATGATATCTGTACGGACACCATGTCCCCTGTGAAAAGGAAGGACAGGCAACATCAGGGCCTGCTCAGGTTTGACTGTTCCCTCCTAGAACACAACGGCCTACTTTATATCTTATATCCTTTATTTTGGTATTTTAAAATGGTATACCTCCTTGGGTGCCTTGGCAGAAAGGTGACTGGCAAGTGCAATAACTACTGGAGTAAAATGTCCTTGGGTATATAAATTATGCTATTGGAATTTGCTACATTAGGAGCCATATCTTGTGGCCTTCCATGGGCTAGAAAATTCCCTCTATTCTCCTGTCCCAGGAAGGGAAAGCAAAAGGGGGGGAAAGGGGGGCACCAATTGTGACAGGTGGATTGAAGTCTGCTTGATGGGTTGTACAAGTTGTGCAGACCCTGTATATCTTCACATATCCAAAACAATCTCAGAGAAAAATCAGCTAGGTAGAAGCTTAGGAGCAATGGGTTTTAATAAAAGGTAGATTTATATTAAACATCAGGGGGGAAATGTCTAAACTAGGAGTGTGCCCCTATGTGGGCACACATTGGGGCCCACCCAACTCTAGAGTTTGGCATATTGATATATATGCAACACATTATTTCAGTCCAGTAAACACATTATACAATGATTCCACCCCCCCCCCCCGGCAAGAATTTCTGCTGTCTCAGGCTGAGTGCTCTTATGTAAGTGCCAACGTTGCCTTTCACACCCACTCTGTGTGGATGGGCCAATTCCACACACACACACTGCATCATGCACCCTATAAAAAGAAAGCATTGTTATGTGAATTTGGGTCTCTGACTTGCAGAAAACCGAAGCTCTTCCTCTGGTTATTTTGAACTGTAGCAAACTGGGGTGGTTATTTGCTTCACTGTTTATATTGTTTTTTAAGAAAATATATAAACCAAAAGTCACAATTCTCAGCTACAATGCCTCACTATCTGTAGTGCAAGGCAATACCAAACAGAATTGTTGCAGATATTTCATAGTTAATGTATGTGATTGCCTGTACTGTATGTACCATTTAAGGAGGGCAGGAGGCAAATGATCCTTTGGACCATTTGTAATTATTCCCCAGGCGAATGCTAATATAGCCTATGCAGCTTTTTAGTAGTGCGCTTTTGAACATATCCAAAACAGGCTTTTGGACCTTGTACCTTAAAGCTGTCATGTAAGTATACAAGTATGACTTCATTTATACTATCATGCTGCTCCTTTATTAACCTGGGACTTAATCCCTCACTTCCTTCTCCCAAGGGAGTGTTTATTTTCATCTTTAATTAATTTCACCCACTGGTTTTTTTACACTTAAAGAATGATTCAAGGAGCCCAAGTAAGCAGCAAAGGCTTTGTAGCTATGTCACAGTAAACTATACAGTGGTACCTCAGGTTAAGTACTTAATTCGTTCCAGAGGTCCATTCTTAACCTGAAATTGTTCTTAACCTGAAGCACCACTTTAGCTAATGGGGCCTCCTGCTGCTGCCACGCCGCTGGAGCCCGATTTCTGTTCTTATCCTGAAGCAAAGTTCTTAAGCTGAAGCACTATTTCTGGGTTAGCGGAGTCTGTAACCTGAAGCGTATGTAACTTGAAGTGTATGTAACTTGAGGTGCCACTGTAGTTAGCATTTTGTTGCAAACACACTGAACTAAGTTCAGTTTGCTCCTCTCTGCTAGCATGACAAAAGAACCATAATGGCGTTTTTCTCCCTCCTTCCACCATCTTTTTTACTCTCTGGGAAAACGGCTATGCAGACCATACTCCTATCATGCATGCTGGATGAAGCCCCTTCAGATCCTAACCCATGGAAGACAATAGCCCACTGAAGCTAGGGAAGGCTGATTCCTCTCTTTAAAAGGCCCTTTCGACCTGCTGCACAAATGACAAAATAGGGTTGCCAACTTCTCAACCTGCCTCCTGTAACTATGCCTGTAACACTAACATCATCTTGAGAGGCATACAATTACCGTAGCAGGTGGATCATGTTTCTTTCCATGCAGAATCGGCTGCTGACAACTGGCCATCAAGCTGCAGTTCAAGAGAAGTGCCCTCCTTCCCCATCTGGCAACCATATTTGCAAAAGGGCTCTGTGGAACATATTGCAGTCTGTGTACTAAATGAATTTCAAACAAGATAGCAAAGTTTTTGCTGTATAAATATTTGCTTTCCCTTAACGAGTTATGGTTTCATAAGTGAGACATGGAACAATCCTAACCACAGTCTCCAAATTTTGATCAATGAATGCTCAGGTTTTGCAGGTTTTTAAAAATTTGGTGTGAGGATAGGCCTGCTATCCAGTTATTTATTACATCTTTTCCCCCAAGGAGCTCAAGGTGGCACGCACAGCTCTCCCCATTTTATTCTCACAACAACCCTAGGAAGACCAAATGACTAGCTGGAGCTCACCCAGTCAGCTTCAGGGCTGAACAGGGATTTGAACCTGTGTCTCCATCCAGCGTCCGAACCACTACACCCCATTGGCTGTCAATGTGCTCAGTGCTCGTTCAGGCCATGAACAAGACACACATATAATATAAATGCAAATGAATCCAACGGAGTAAATTACAAATGCTTAAAAATCTCCCCTCATAGCAGACTTGGCAACCTTACCCACCAACCTCCCAGCCACCGCAAGACAAGTGGCTTTTGCCAGGTCAGCAGATTCCCTAGGTAGACAGAAAAACGCTGATTTTCTTAAAAAAACCAAATGCAAATAATAATTCTATCACTACCACACACACACACACACCTCTCCCGATGAGGGCTGCACATGAGCAAAGCTCCACATGAGCTGAACATTGGAAACAGTGTATTTTTTATTGTTTTGAAGGCCTGGTATATGCTCACAACAATCCTGTGGGGTAGGTAGGTCAGGCTGGAAGACAGTGATTGGCCCAAGGTTCACCCAGTGATCTGACAAGGATGAAATGGAAGGAGGGGGAGAGAGAGCAGGGAGATGGCAGTTGATGGCAGTTGATGGCAGTTGGTCTTAGGGTGAAATCCCAGCAGAGCTCATAGGTCTTGTAGGGTTTTGGAGCAAGGAAAGGTATATACAGCAGCAGCAGCAGCAGCAGCAGCAGCAGCAGCAGCAAGATGTCGGAAAGTAAGTCCATAGGAAAGGTTTTTAAATGATGTAAATGGAAGGGAATGAGTGATGGAGCGCAGCATTAGAAGAAGGAAGGTGGGTGGCATTGGAGCACAGAGGAAGAAAACGGGGCACTGGTGGTTTCAAAGCCATAGATAAGGTGCCCATGTTTGGGGAGCAGCAATTGCTTGGCGTTAGAAAGGAAACCAGAAACCCAGGTAAAGGAAAGGTATGGATGCAAGTGGCAGAACAGAAATTTCGTGAAGGGGGAAATGAAGGCAGTCGTGGAACAATTAGGTATTATACAAAGTATGAACTTGTATATGTGTGTGCAAAAAATAAAAATAAAAAGGGTTTTGTATACAACTCGACTCCAACATATAAAGGCAGTGTTGTATAGTGGTGAGAGGGTCAGACCAGGACCTGGGAAACCCGGGTTCGAATCCCCAGTCGGCCATGAAGTTCACTGGGGTGATTTTGGGCCACTTTGCTGCCCGTCCGCCTAACCTACCTTACAGGGTTGTTGCGGGGATTAATTGAGGAGAGGGAGAACCACGAATGCCACTTTGAGCAACTTGGAGAAAAATAGCAGGATATTAAGGCAAACCCAGCGGGAACGAACAAGACCAAAACCAAAACGGGTTTAGTTTAAGTTCAGTTACTGGCTGCTAATAATAGTCCAATAAGATATTTCTGGGGCCCTCCCGGAGATTTCTAAAACAGATCAAAGTGATATTTGAGAGCAGATTGTCAAAACTACACCCAGAATCAAAATAATAACAATGATGAATAATTTCAGTTTATTACCTGCCTTTTACCATAAGGCCCCATGGCGCACTACAGTAATTTAAAATACAATATTAAAAGCAGTTTATAACACTAGCTAACTGTATGTAGGTTAGCAGACCTGTTGCCGGTTTAGTAACTGTAAGACAATGCTTTTCTCAGCTGTTTAGTATAGCAGCTCTCTTTCCTATTTACGTACACCTGAAAAGGAGATGCTTAATTTTGGCCCTGCTGTAAGGGATTTAAAATCGTGCTTCCACTTCTACTCAGCAACTTTCGGGGTGTCCTGGTTTTTACTTTTTGAAATATGGCAATCCTAAAAATGCCAGTTGTCATATATTGGGACTTGGACTGCATGTAGCTTGGACTGCAGACTTTTCTCTGCTGTCAGCCCAATCATAACCATGCAAATTCTCCTGAATTCATTGAGGCTTGCTCTCAGGTAAGTAAGGTTAGGATTGCTGTCTTAATTCATGAGGTTTTTCCTTTGCTAACTTCCGAAGAAAGGATATAATAGCAAAGTGACCATAATCATTTACTTTAGAGAAAGAAGATTTAATTTGATGGTAGATCTGATTATACTATAGTATAACTGCAGCTCAAAAATATACAAGTACATTTGCTATCATGATAGGGGAGAGGCATGGAAGGGAAGGGAAGGGGTAAAGGGCATTGCATACATTTCCCTTCATGCTCCCTGGAATCAATGTCCATCCTACCCCTACTATCTTATTTTGAGACTTTTTGGCAGGGGGCTGAAATCTGAAGAATCACAACTCTAGCAACTCACATGCAGAATTTTTTTTGGGAAGAAAGGCACCCTCAAATTTATCCAAAACATAAAATATGGCCCAAGCAGGAACAATGATTTATCAATACAGGTACCAGAAAACAGGGACTGTTACCTGGTAAAGGGATGATACAGATCATAGACTCCAATCTAGTTAGTCTGGACAAATCTCTAATACTTAATTGGGCTATCATGCAAGGCAGGGAGTGGAGAGAAGGTTTGCAGGCTCAGGTAAAACATATAAGCCCAAGCCTCAACATCTTTACTCTGAAGTAAGCCCCATAGAGTTCAGTGGCATATACCCACAGAAAGCTTCAGCTCAGTTTCCTCTGCCTGTCCTAAACTCATTGAAATAACTTGGTTTATGTGTGTCTCATAGCCACACATTTGGAAGTATTTCCTGTTAAATACATTGTGGCTTATCTAAATAAACATGCATAGGACAGGGCTATGAGTGTGTTTATCTGCTTGCACCGATAATTTGATTTAATTAATATAATTAAATCCTTATCACTTCTGCAGATAAAACTTTGGTGTAAACAAAAAGCAACATAAATGCTTTTCTTTAAAGTGGTAGGCATACTCTCCTTACAGATCATCAATACAAAAGACATTAAGAAGATGAATTGGGATTGTTAAACAAAACATCATAAAAGAGTAACAACATAAATGCATTATAGGGAACAAAATCTTTCCCAAACTTGTTTACTGCATGTGAGTGGGTTGCACAGATAGCTGCATTTCACACTTTTTTGTGTGCATGATCCAGGTAGGATTTAACTAGATTAGCTAACGAAAATCCTATTATGCACCAACCATATAAAAGCTGCTCTTAGAGCCTCTGCCACAGTCAGACAGTTCAGGTTGGCAATAAACTTAGGGTTGTAATGGTTTCAGCAAGCTGCTTTAACTGTTCCTTTAACCTATGTAAGACAGATTTGTGGATGGTGTGAGGTACAGTTGACCCTGGAGCTGGTGGATCTGGGTGATATAGGATTCCTTCTGAAGGTTGAGGTCCACAATTTTGGGGGACATGGTGGGCCCCTCATTTGTTCTGGAAACTCAGGTAGCAGTCAGATCCATGAATCTGAAGTTGGTTTGCCAGCTGTAACCAATCCAAGAAAAGGGTGGCCTAACTATATGGTTAGGGAAGCTTTTAATGCCGGATGAATCATTGTATTTCAATACTCCGCTGGAAGTAGCCCAGAGTGGCTGGGGAAACCCAGCCTGATGGGTGGGGTATAAATAATAAATAATAATAATAATTGCTACAAACCCCAGGAAGGGAGAGTGCTCTTGTGCTTGGGATTCTCTTCACTGGTTTCCAGCAGGCATCTAGCTGGCCACTATGAGACCAGGATGCTGGGACTAGATCAGGGCTGGATTTAGGTTCGATGAGGCCCTAAGCTACTGAGGTACAGTCATACCTCATGTTACGTTTGCTTCAGGTTGAGCGATTTCAGGTTGCCGCAGCGACCCGGAAGTACCAGAAAGGGTTACTTCTGGGTTTTGCCGCTTGCGCATGCACAGAAGCGGTGAATCACAACCCACACACGCGCAGTCATGGGTTGTGTTCTGCTCATGTTGTGAACGGGCCTCCAGAACGGATCCCGTTCACAACCAGAGGTACCACTGTAATGGGGCCCTTTATATGTCCAGCTGTCCTTTGTTAACAACAAATTGTCACTGTTTTTTGTTGTTGAATATATGCTAATTGGTAATTTATGGACCTAATAGGTATCTAAAGCCATTTGCACATGTTGCCATACAACCAGTCCATGCAGAATGTAGGCACCCTATATATAGAAATGAGCAAAGCAGTGATATTTTAGGGAGCAGGCTAGCAGATGGGGCCCATTACTTACATCATAGGAGCCTACACAACACAAAACACTGTTGCTGTATGTAGGTTTTATTTCGTTTGTTTTTTATCTTATATTTTGGAAATGTACATCCAGGTTTTTTCCCTTTAATTTTTGGGGGGTCCCCAAGAGAGAGGGGCCCTAAGCTATAGCTTGTTTAGCTTATACATAAACCTGGCACACTAGACTCCCCCCACCCACCCACTCTTCTTCCCTCCTCTCTGCTCTCCACGCGTTATCCTCCCTTCCACTCCACCTAAGCATCTTTACACCTCCGAGCCCAACGTCACTCGCAACCCGACGCAAGATCTACCTCCCGCCCCTGCCTGCGCGTCGCCATTGGCTCTTTCTTCCTGCCCGTCAAAGTGCCGACAAGCGGCTTTCTCCGGGGAGGAGGCGGGGCTGCTGCTGCTTGGCGTAGAGCTGTCACAGGAGGGAGAGAGGGGAAGGAAGAGTCTATATCGTGTCGCCACTGCAGGCGGGGGGGACTCCTGCTTTGCGCCGCCCGGTTTGCACGCACAGCATCTCTCTCTGCCGGGTTTCATCGTTTCTCTTTCTCTTCCCCCCTCCCTCCTCCCCGTGATCTAGGAAGCAGCCAGGTCTATTATTCGTTCAAAATCCAAACTTTGCGCGTGGAGTCCGTGCACAGCCCTCCTCCGGCCGAGGGTGCCGTCCAGCAGCAGTCCGAGGCGCCGCGCTCCGCCTCGCCGAAGGAAGCAGCCGTCGCTTCGCCCAAGGAAGGAGCTAGACCCAAGGAAGGGGCGCCCCGCAAGGAAGCTCCTTCACCCACCGAAGGAGCCAGAGCCAAGGAAGCCGCTTCGCCCAGGGAGGCTCGTTCCCCCAACGAAGGAGCCAGACCCAAGGAAGGCGCGCCAGTAAAGCAGGGCTCGGCGCCTGCGCTCCAGCAGCTCCTTTCCCCCGGCGACAGGGACAAAGCCGCCCGGGATCCCGCCCCGAAAGTCTTCATCCCTTCCTCCCACAGCATGCCGGACAAGAAGTTCTTCGAGAATCTCTCCGGAAAAGGGAAAGCCATCGGGGTGTTGACCAGCGGAGGCGATGCGCAAGGTAAGACAGGATTTTATTTTTGTTGTTGGGAGGGGGGATTGGGTAATGCTATGCGCACTCCCCAACCCCACCGAAGGGGGGAGCTCATTGCCAGACGCCTCTAAGGGGGGGAGGGGTTGAGGAGCAGGGACCGACCTGAAAGGGGACTGGACGTGGTTTCCGTGCAGGGAGGGTTCAGCTGCGCACGCATGGCACCGGGAAAGAAACTGGAAGCGTTACAGGTGGAAAGGGAGGGGTCCCTAAGAATGCATAGGGTAGTGGACGTGAGAGAGCTGGGCCAGAAAGCAGTGGGGATTCATATATGCAGGAGCAGGGGGGGAAAGGGTTGGTGGGGGATGTTGACAGGTGAAGATTGCAGGAATAAGCTTAGGTGGTGTAGGGATAAATAAAAGAGGGTACGCGCTGCGTAGCTAAGATTATTATTTTTTATATTTTTCTGCTGGTGGTAAAGTAGCTAAGAACTGAGCTCCAGTTTAACAGGAGAAAAACCCAAACCTTTTTGCAAAGGTTGAGTTAAAAGTGTTCTTGGAGTGAGAGTGAAACAGACTCGGGGGAAAAATTGCTTCTGACATTCCTCCTCCCTCTCCCATCACATTCCCAAACGTGTGACCTTCCTCTTAAAGGACCAAGCACCGCCAGGCTCTCTGGGAACTGGGTTATCATTCAGATGAGGATGCCTTTCCCCTCTCTGGCAGGAGAGGGAAGACCAGAGGACGGGGAAAGGCGAGGGAGGCCTTTGTTGTCTGGGCTGGTTTTGGAAGTGATGGGGCTGCCTGCTACAAGAGGGAAGAGGAAACCCACTGGGTGGTATTCAGCTAACTTATTCATTTCAGAGCTGTTGAAACTAAGGGACCTAACTTAGTCATGTTCACTGATTTCACTGGGTCTGCTTAGTCAAATACCACCATCTGTGGTATTTGGTTCTGGCAGACCTGATATCCTCAGGCTTTCCCTTCACTTTATATAACACATAATTGATCCGGAATAGACAAAGGGTTCTCCAAGACAGCCTTATATGGCTAAAAACAACAAGCCACTTACTGGAAATAGTAGTGTGAGGAAATCGATTTTTAATTCTTAAGAATTTAACATGCTGCTGGATGAGGCCCATCTAGTCCAGCATCCTGTTCTCACAGATGCCTGTAGAATACCAGCAAGCAAGACCTGAACCCCCTCCCTTCCTGCGGTTTCCAGCAACGAACGCGTTAATTCTGGACAGTTAATTCTGGATTTACTTCCTTCTGCATTCATACAATTTGAATCATGCACTTCAGAGGGCGAAGACAGTGGCGGTTAAGTGAACTTGACCATGTACCCTAAGAGGAAGAAATGGCGGTGGCGCGGTGGTAAACGTGCATGGGAATCACGCACGTGTCTAACGAGGGCCAGGATAGCACCCTGCGTCTCATTCATAACTTCCCCCAACAGTTGCAACCGGTGACTAATAGGGCTGCATGGGATTTCCAGGGGGTGGTAGAATCGCGTTGCAAGACGCCTGGCTCCTCCTTGGGCGGCAGCCAACTGGGGTTTGTTCTTCGCCTGCTCCTGTTGGCATCTGTCTGTCTCGGGAGGCAGTGGAAGATTAACACCTCTGGAATTTGCAACACGATCAAGAGCCACAATTTCCGTTAAGGGCTGAACCGGCTCAAGATCACTCCCCTGCGACTAACTGTCCTGCATTGTAGGGGGTTGGACTAGATGAGACTGCCCTGTGCAGTGGGTCTACTCAGAAGTAAAGCCCACCGACTTGATTGGAGGTTTCTAACCTGAGCTTGGATAGGCATCTGTCAGGCATGCTTTAGCTGTAATTCGTGCCTTGCAGCGGGGTTAGACTGGATGAGCCTTTGGGGTCCCTTCCAAGTCCACGATTCGGTGATTCGATTATTCTATGACTCCGCTTGCAGCTCGCGGCCCCCGCGTGCCCTTCTTCCCGGTATCCTCCGAGGCAGGGCTCTTCTGGCCGGCGCAGGCTCCGCCTCCAGTGTGTACGTGATCCTTTGCGAGTCGCTGCGGATTGTGCCTCGGTACGTCATGCTCGCATGTTGGAAGCATCGGCGGCACATCTTCTCCCCGTCTGCCTTGCTCCACCGGGAACGTTGCCCATCCATCAGTTAGTGGCTGGACCAGGGCTTGCTTTGAGACCGGGAGCTAAAGCCTGCGGGTTCTCCTGAGTACACGCGAAGGAAAACCGTTCTCCTGAGAGTGTGCAGAGGGCAGTCGCCTTGCCAGTGCTGTGAAGCTAGCGTTCCAAGCGGAAGGTTCTTAAGTGGTATTATAAAGTTGCACAGAAGCAATTTCACTGTACTACTTGGGGTCAAATAATATTATTACCCCTCCCTCCTCCACGCGTTCTCTCTGCTTACTTAAGCTTTCATCATGTCATGCCGGCGGAAGAACGTGACTAGGTAGCAACCCGAGTAATCCACACTCAAGTGCTGCCTCTGGGAAGTAGAAGGAGGGCAAATCCTAGTTTTTCCAAGGAAATAAACTGCATCATTCGGAGGGCGAGCCCTGGCACTCATTCCAGCGTGACTGGGGCTTATATAATAAAGGCAACAGCGGCGGGGCGGGGGTGAGAGAGACGGAGAGGAAAAATACATTTTTGCCACAAGGCAGTCCATTGCTACATTTAAACCTTCTCCTGAAATTGTGTCTCGATTTGGTTACCTAAATGGCCCCTTGACAACTGTAGCATGTGAACAGCCAAGAGGGAAGAAGAAAAGTTTGCATTGCAAAGGCTGTGGGCATCAGCCAAACCCTTTTGTTTTCTTCCAGGATCGGAAGAGCACGGGCTGAATCCAGCCTAAAGACTTAGAATGATTATTTTTTCTGGAGAGAGATTAAAGAGACCCCTCTGGGAAAAGTAGGTTTGTGTGTGTGTGTGTTTCTGTTTTATTCACCTGCCAGGGAAAGAGAAACACAGGCAGGGTTCTGTATCCACATCCCGGAAGGAGAGAGTAAGCATGCACTGGTTGCCTTTGAGTCATAATCTTTCAAGGTCATTGAGACAAGGTGGAGCAAGTGCAACTTCTGACTAAAAGTTGCAATGCTGGAGGTTACAGAGGAAAGCTTATGCAAAGCAGCTCTTTAGATCCACTAGTTTTTTCCTCGTTTGCTGGTCCTTCAGTGCCCAAACTTTTTCTTTAACAGGCTTTATAGTCGGAGATATGTCATTTGTACGCATCATTAATCGGAACTGGAAATTTGAATGCACATTCTTGTTCTCAAAGTCAACCGCTGATTTACGCTTCACATTTGCACATTTCTGTTATATCAAGTTTCTCCTTATTTGCTCCTGTATATTCATACAATCCTAGAATTTTAGTTTTGTATGTGTGTCGAACAAGACTGGAGAATACATACAGATATTACTGCTTCATATTTTAAAGCGAGGACTAAGAACGTTGTCATGAACACAATTACTTAGGAGTAAGTCTCGCTGACTTTGGCAGGACTCTCAATTATGGATGCATATGATTTGGGCTGCATATTTTCTAAGCTGCACACTGCTATGGCTCCTTTTCAGTAAAATAATTGCCAATGTCTTGTCTGAAAGTGAAGACAGTACGCTCATGATGTGAGAGACATTCCAAGGCTGCCTTTTCCTGCACCGCAAAAAAAGTATCTTGGGGCAGATTCCGGAATTGTACCAGCTCCTTATGGTATGCTCAGGGACATATTCACAGCGGATAGAAATCAGCATCATCATTCTGATGTCAGGCGACAAATGGAAAGGGTCTAGCATTTGAAGTCCATTTGCGGTTTTGGTACAAACTGTTACACAAACACCCTACAAGAGATGTCTCAGTGCCCATCAACTGATCAGAGATGAGAGAGGTCCATTTGCAAACAGTTTATTATTGATAGGTAGCTCATATTGGGAATAGGGCAATATTTATGACAGCTGACATAAATACTGTGGATGAGGATGAAATTTCTTTGTAATTCACCAGCCACTAAAACCTACCTATACTAAAATGCCACTATTTCTGTTAAATCCACTGTATTTACTCCTGTATTCGTCCTGCTGAATTAAAGGGGACAGGTTGTTGTAAAAATTGGTAGTACTGAATTGTAAGTTATTTTGCATTATCATGTCACACATCTAGTAGTTCCAGCCATCAAACAAACAGTATCCCTCTATAAACTCCTTCGCAGCCAAAATAAAAGGCTCAGCATACTCATAAGCTGCTGCTAAAATCTGATGTCTGCGGCTGTGCAGCAATGACTGAGCACTGTTAATGCTTGAGGATAGTTTTCTGTATATGAGAAGATAATTACATTATTGTAGATATAATTGAATTTCTATTATGGCAGTGAAGAAACCAAAGGTAATAAAATAAAGCCTTGCTTTCCATGGCCTCTCATTAGCCCTCTAACTAAAATACCATTCCTCTGTGTCTCTGCATATTCTCGTTGCCTGATTAGAAGTTTCAAGATGAAATTGAAAATGTGAACGGTAACAAAAGTCTTAGGTTCTCTGAGAAGTAACAAGACATTAAAAAGTGTTGAGAGCTGACATTGGATTGGAGTTAATTGAATTTTGGTCCCATTGAAACCAGCCTGACGTTAGTCATACCTAACCCTCTTAATTTCTCTGGGAACAAAGACTAGATCCAACCCAAATGGTTTTGAGAATATGTTTGGTAAAAGGAGCCTGTAGAAACAACCATTTAAACATTATTTTTGCCTAACAATACAATACAAACCGTGTTTCTCGCAGCTAAAGGTCAGAGCAATCTGAAAATAAAGAAACATTTCCATGTGATATATACAGAAATAGAAACAAATGTGCAAATAATGAGCCTTTTTAAGCACTTAAAGCAGGCACCCCCCACCTCGGCCCTCCAGATGTTTTGGGACTACAGTTCCCATCATCCCTGACCACTGGTCCTGTTAGCTAGGGATGATGGGAGTTGTAGTCCCAAAACATCTGGAGGACCGAGTTGGGGGATGCCTGACTTAAAGGATACCAGCATGTCTGCATTTCACCTCCCCACTACATGAGGTAAACATACAATTATTTACCCAGTGCCAATGTTATGCTGTATCTCTGAAAATTTTACTTACTGTCTTGGCCCGAATATAAGGCACATCCGAATATAAGCTGCACCTTTAAAATTAAATGGGGGAAAAGAAATGACAATGCCCGAGGAGGAGCGGGGGCCGAGGGGGGCCAAGGAGGCAGCATCTTCACTCCACAGCCATGGGCAGCAGCGCTTCTGGAGGGTCTTCGCTACCATGGTCCCCCAACGGGACAGGTGGAGAGAGGCGGTGGTTGGCAGGACTCACGTGCCCCTTGGTGGGCTAAAACCAAGGCAGCACCTTGGGCTAGCGCCAGTCCCAGCACACCGGCTGAATCTCCTGTTCCTCCTCCTAGCAGACTTTCTTTCTTGCTCTTGCTCTCACTCTCATCTGCGCTCCTTCTTTCCTTCCTCCTTCTTGCCACCTTCTGGCTCCCTCTCAGGGATCTCCTTGCCATGCCGCCATCTTGGGAGCTGGCCCAGCCAAAACCAGGCAACATCCGGGGACAAGCCCACTCCAAGCCAATTTTTATAAGGTCGCAAATATAAGCTGTACTTTAACTTTTCACAGTCAGAATTTGGGGAATATTATTATTATTAATAATAAATTTATTACTTATACCCCACCCATCAGGCTGGGTTTCCTCAGCCACTCTGGGCAGCTTACAAGAGGAGATTAAAAATATATTAAAACATCAGTCATTAAAAAAACTTTCCTGAACAGGGCTGCCTTCAGATGTCTTGTAAACGTCAGATAGTTGTTTATTCCTTTGACATCTAATGGGAGGAAAAAAAGTGCAGCTTACATTCAAGCCAATACGGTATTTTGTCAACTTACAGACTACTTACAATATATAAAAAACAAGTAGTTCACAGTAAGGAGTCATTGACTCTAGAATACTAATAATGATGTATGCACATGGACCTATGTTTCTGAGTGTCTGTTAGCCACGATGGCAAGTGCCAACAGGACTGGAGTCAAAACAGCCGCCCTGAGAAACAAGAGGAAAGCATCAGCATTCTCTGGGAAACATCAAGGCTTTCAGAAATACAAAATATATTTTTCAGGAACTCAAACCCCCTCCTCCAAAGCAGGCCACTGACAACAGAGCATGTGTAGCAGGCACAGAATTTTGAAAAATAAAATAAAATTGGAAAGGGGAGATGTAGTTAACTTTGAACAGGGATCCTGAGGATCATCTAGCAATGCAGGAATATGCAGCTGTCCCATACAGTGGTACCTCGGGTTACATATGCTTCAGGTTACAGACACTTCAGGTTACAGACTCCACTAACCCAGAAATAGTGCTTCAGGTTAAGAACTTTGCTTCAGGATGAGAACAGAAATCGTGCTCCAGCGGCACGGCAGCAGCAGGAGGCCCCATTAGCTAAAGTGTTGCTTTGGGTTAAGAACAGTTTCAGGTCAAGAACGGACCTCCAGAATGAATGAAGTACTTAACCCAAGGTACCACTGTATAGGGAATGATCCTTCAACCTTGGCATAATCAGCACCATGCTCTAACCTGCTGAGCTATGCTGATGACAAACTATAGGACCATTACCTTTGTTTCCTGGTTGTGAACTTCTGGAGGCCTGTGATTAGCTCTTGATGGACCTTTGGTCTGACCCAACACATAGCACATTTAAATGATCCTGCATTTAGTATCTCTTGAGTTCCAGCCGGGTGATCCAACACAACGGTGCTTTATTTCTAAGCAGGAAGGTGTTAGGGCTTAAGCCATATCCCATAGCCTAGAAATCTTGTCCCTAGATTCATACGCATAGGAGTCAGCTGCAGTCGCTCAGAAATGACACCCTGGTTTTCTGCTGCAGGTCCTCCATGGCTGAGCAGCGGAATAGAGAATAGGGCTTGGTAACTAAACTATAGCTCAGAAACAATAGGGGAGGGGAAATCAGGTTGCAAGGAAACAACTCGAAGATCTGTCCGGACATCTTCAGTTTAGTTGAAAATGACATGTTACCTAACAAGAGCAATCAGGAGCCGAGCTTCATTAATATAGAAGGCATGCAAGGGGGGCGGGAAACCCCATTAACCTACCTATTCCGTTTTACTTTTCTAATTTGGGAGAAAGCTTATTATAGCAAAGGATTACCAGACAAATTCATTAAAGTGAGGACACTACTTACTAAGAAAGGCAGGTTTTGGGTTCCCTTTGGGAAATATAAATTATGCAGCTTTAATCATGGTTTATGAGATTATAATGGCTATAGGATATCTGATACTATTTTTATTGAAATACAGCATGGCTTTGGTTAAAGCACCTTATTAGTTCTGTTCAAAATGAAACAATAAGTGTTGTGTCATTTTATTGGAGACCTGCAGGTACTGTCCGAGCAGTCCAGCATCACATCAGCAGGCATATCTGGGTTTTTCCTTCTCTCCTCCTTTTGCAGCCTTCACATTCTCAGTCTTCTCTGGAAAATTCCTCAACCTGCTGGAGCAGATTTTGGGGGGGTGGGGTAGATTTTGTGGGGTGGGGTAGGAACTGTGGCATTGGGGCAGAGGAGAGGAAGGGAAAGACCCATACATGCTAGTGGAAGTCTGTTGTACAAGTGGGATCCTGCAAGTGGATATAATCCAGTACTATGGTGCATCATGCTGTTGCATTATGCAATATGGGTGATTCTTTCTTTTGACTTTGGTGTGGGCTGATTATTGATAGATAATGAGCATCAATGAGCTGTTGATTATTTTGAGCTGCTGAAATTTGAATCCTCACCATCGATCAGGATAGAGGCTGAAACCGTTTTGTCTGACATGGGTTGCACCAGAAGGGCTAGACATCAGCCGGTTTAAAATTTGATTTGGAGAGAATTGATCTGTATTCTTGTGAATAGGGTGATACCGCTGAATTCAGTGCTGTATTTTATCCTACACCCACACAGTGAGCACTCAGAATAAAGGCTGCACTTGACTTCCCTGGGGTTGGAGACAACATGAAACTGCATAATCCAAGCTGTCTGGATAACAATCAGATCAGATTCAAATTACTACAATTGAGGGTTCAGGAAGAGGACTAGGGAAGAATGCATTCACACTAGGCCAAAGACAACAAAGAACCCTGTGGTGTCTTCAAGACTATCAAATTTGTTGTTATTGCATGGGCTTTTGTGGACCGGGGCCCAATTAGCTGCTGTGGCAAAATTATCCTAAGACTTAATAATGTCATCTACAACATCAGGGATTCTTTCACTTGTCCATTTTCCAGGGTGATTTGTGCTATGCTATCATCTGCCCGAGGGACGCGGGTGGTGCTGTGGGTAAAACCTCAGTGCCTAGGACTTGCCGATCACATGGTTGGTGGTTCGAATCCCCACGGCGGGGTGCACTCCCGTCGTTCGGTCCCAGCGCCTGCCAACCTAGCAGTTCGAAAGCACCTCCGGGTGCAAGTAGATAAATAGGGACCGCTTACCAGCGCGAAGCTAAATGGCATTCCGTGTGCTGTGCTGGCTCGCCAGATGCAGCTTGTCACGCTGGCCACGTGACCCGGAAGTGCCTGCGGACAGCGCTGGCTCCCGGCCTATAGAGTGAGATGAGCACACAACCCTAGAGTCTGGCAAGACTGGCCCGTACGGGCAGGGGTACCTTTACCTTTATCATCTGCTCACAAGGGATGCGGGTGGCGCTGTGGGTTAAACTACAGAGCCTAGGACTTGCCGATCAGAAGGTCGGCGGTTCGAATCCCCGCAACGGGGTGAGCTCCCATTGCTCGGTCCCTGCTCCTGCCAACCTAGCAGTTCGAAAGCACATCAAAGTGCAAGTAGATAAATAGGGACCGCTCCAGCGGGAAGGTAAACGGCGTTTCCATGCACTGCTCTGGTTCATCAGAAGCGGCTTAGTCATGCTGGCCACATGACCTGGAAGCTGTATGCCGGCTCCCTCGGCCAATAAAACGAGATGAGCGCCACAACCCCAGAGTTGGTCACGACATTCTCTTGTGGCGCCTATAACCTAGGATTAAGGTGCCATTTAGCTCCTGCTTTCGCATCTCAGTTTCTAACACTGGGCCAGATAGGTCAGTCTCTATGCAAAACAATGAATGGACATCAATTTCAGAAATGACAGTATCTATAACCCAGTGGCAGAATCTTTCAGTGTCTCAAGACACTTTCTAACTGATCTTAATTCAGGTGGCTATTCTGCAATGAAGGAATTCACATGGAAGAATACAGCATGAAACAGCTGAAACACAATTTATCAATAAGTTCAGTGCCATCACTTGTGGGTTAAATACGGACATAGGATTTTTAACACACTACATGTGTTAATATTACCAATGCCTGGACATCTGTGCTATCTATAACTGTAGCTTGTGATTAGCTCCATGCCCAACTGCAGGTGTTAATTCACTCAGCAATGCTGAGGTTGATTGCATTATCACCAATCTGCTTCTGTAAAAGGTTAAAGGTGTGTTTATTTAACATACACTTAAATTCTAGTTAACACTGACTTCAATCCATCTCATTGCAAGGTGAAAGCGAAAGGTGAAATCTTAGGTATACAAAGCAGAATATTGACAAAGTAGACTTAAGATGCCTTTCAGGTGTTGTTGCAGTGCAGCAGTGCCTTGTGAATACCACATTGGCTAACCCTGGCATATGCCATAAAATTTAGCTAGTTCTTAAGGTACCCCAATATTATTTTGTGGGTTTCTTGAGGGGGGTGACTGCAAGGGTTCCCCTCTGGAAATTTTTACTAGGTCGTGATTTTCAAATCCAGATGTCAATAGTGGCTTGGGAGATGACCCTCCTAAGCTCCGATGACTATCAAGCTCCAGAAACTCCCAAGGCGTTTGCAACTCAGGAATAAGTAACCTAGGTTCTGACTGTAGTCTTTGGCAGAGTGAGTATTTTCTGGCGAATTTCTCTGGAATTTTGATGAGACTGGCTGTTGAAGCAGAACAATAGTCAGACAATTTCCCCTCTCTTCATTTAGCACTGAGAGTGCAAGGGGGCCGTTAACAAATACAAACACAAAGCTATCTTATAACGAGTCAGGTATTTCCAACTAGAGATGGCTGGAGCTTCCTTCATGTGAGACACGAACTTTACAACTGAACTGTAATCCCACCAAAGGAGGCATATGCTGGCTGCTCCCCGATATCTCTGTTTCAGGCCACATGTGGTTACTCCTCTCTGGTCAACTCACTGATTCTCAGTGGATTTTAGAATAATTGAATGTGTACTAGCTGTGTACTTGTGCTGAAGGCACAGAACCATTTGCTCCTCAGATTATGTGAGAGAATTGTTGCAAGAATAGTCTTGCCATGGCACATGCTGAAGTCTAGATCTGCTCACACATGTCCAGTTGATCATGGCATTTAAATAGTCATAATTTTAGGGTTCTCTACATGTACCAAATGACTCAGGGAAGGGAGGCAACTGACTCATATACTTCTGTCTGCGTCAATATTTAGTGTGACTCTACCCCACATTCTCTGTGAACTTGTGTGATGGGCACTGTGTGCTGCTGAACATGCTGCCTTGCCACCAGGGCACAAGGGGCATTTGTCCTTCACAAGCTGGTATTGGATTCTTGAAGATCTATTTTCCACTGCTGTGGGCCTGTGCTCCCAAGCCATAAATGATCTTCAGTGCATAAGATAACTTCAGGCAATTAAAACCACAGTTGAATGTTCTGGAAGGTGAATGGATCCAGCTACCTATTTGGCAATAGCATGTTACTGTCACACAGGCAGTCAGGCCATGTTAATGTTCATCATCAGTGATGGGATTAGGTATTTGGGTCATCTTGTTCACTGGTTTGCGCAACTGGTTCCAATGATGCCATTGGTGCATCTTTGGAGCCTTGTGAGTGGGTCATCAAGTTGCTGGAAAAGGATGTTGATCCAGGGAAGTGGACAGGAAAAAGTTTTCATTTGGGGCAGGGGGTTACAATTCTCTTTATAGACCCATTTGTAAAAAAGTTTGGGAACCACTAGCCTATGTTGTCTTATGCTTTGTAAAACAAGAAGCTTTTAAAGTATTGAACCCTAGTTTGTGGAACAAGGATATTAGCAACTAATTTATGGTAGCTTGCACAGACTTTTGTTATGAATCAGTGAAACTTGCAAACAAAGAAAGCTTTTATGAACCTAACTGGGTCTGTAACATCCACACAGTAAGGATGGAGTTTGGAGTGGTGTTCTGGAATACTGCCAGACAGAAATGCTTTTTCTTAAGATAACTAAGTGGGGAGGATTTTGGTGTAGATTTTACAGTATGACCATTGCTGCTAGCTCCGTCATCTACATTGTTCCACTTCCCAATTTAGATCCCTTTGTTTTCCATTTACAAATTCCTTGATACGTAACCCTCATACCCAGTAGGGTAATCCTGCACTCCCCCACTTAGAGATTACTGTGTGCTATACAGGGCAAATTAAAGCACATCACAGATATTGGAAATTCTTCATTGTGACATATTGCAATATCTTTATACTGCCTTACACTTATCCTTCAATTTGTCCTTAAAGGAAATTGCTGTTCTTGGAAATTTGCTGTCAGGACTACTCGAACCCAAATTCTGCAGAGCTCTGTGGTTCACAGTTGTGCCCTGGGGTTATTCAGCAAACACATGGTGACTTGTCACACCACACGCAGAACATTTTGCAGTTTATTGAAGAAAATGGGGCAATGTTGGAGGAGATCTTGTTATTTTGTTCGTATCTTACCTTACCCCATGGAGCTCAGGGTGATTGATGTACATGAAGAATTCAACTATTGGTTGAAATAGTTCAGGTGAGAGGTAGTAATTGGCTCAGGCTCATTCAATGAGCTTCATGGTTGAGTAGGGAATTGTCTCTCTTGTATCTCTGTCCATGCTGGCACTGTGCAGGCCCGGTGGTGTGATGGCTTCCTGTTGGTTGTGATTGGTCTTTGGGACATCCTGGAATTTTGCATCAACAAATGTTCAACCATTCCTTGATGCCGTGTGAATTTCATGGGAAGACTGCATATTTCTACATGGGCTTCCTGTGCCGGTCATATATATGTCAACAAAGCATATAATTACAATACACAGTGTCCTTTCTAAAGAAACAATCAGAATTAGTTTTGTAACGTGCCTTTTCATGCTAAAAATTACAGTTTGTTTATCGTTAAAGACACTTCAAGTTACTGTTTGTTTGGTAACAATGTTAACCTTGCCTCTCTTTGCTTTCTCCTTCCCAGGTATGAATGCAGCCGTCCGTGCCGTAGTGCGTATGGGAATTTATGTTGAAGCAAAAGTATACTTTATCTATGAGGTTGGTGTTCACATTTGTTATATGTATGCCCCCACGGTCCATCTTTTGGTCTATGCAGAGAGAGAGAGAGAACACTCCTTTGGAAAGTGTGGAATGACACGGGGAAAAGCAGGGACAAATTGGGAAATGCAGCCATTGTCTCTCAGTACTGCATGCTTGACTGAAAGTATAGGAAACAAAAAAAGGTAGGAATCAGAAAAATACGGCGACACAGAGAGGGAAAGTAAGGATTTCCCCCCTAATTTTATTCTCCTCCTCTGCTCCACACCTTTGCTCCCCCCCTTGATCCAACTAAGGAGGTCCACACATGGAAGCAGCCTTCTCTGTGTGTGACACTTGCTCGATCTGAAGCCAGGAGCCTAAACTGCATGTTGGTGCTGTCTGTCCATGCCACATAAATTCATTTATTACTCTTTTTCATTATCTTATAAACTGCTTCACTGCCTGAAGCCACCAAAGTGGTTTACAGTGAGATAAAAATGAGCTAAAGTACAAAAATACGAGTTCTAAAGGCAATGAAAAAAGGCATACAATTATTATTCCATTAATGACTGGGTTACAGCTCAGTGGAAGCCTTTTTAAATGAAAAGGTATCTCCTGTAGGTACCTAAATATCATGACCTGTCTAATATCAGCACCTGTCTAACTTGAACTGGTAACTGAGGGCTGGACCTGCAACACTAAAAGCCCAATTTCGAGTACAAACAAAACACCTCTGGGGCATGTGGTACTCTTTCTAGATCCAGCTGTTACTGGAGGCTGAGGTAGTCTCAGTGGCCAGAAACACCTTTTAGTAGCTGTTTAATAATATTTGGCCTCCCAGCCCATGTCTCTCATTTGGGATGTAATGACAACCACACAAATAATGGTTCTGCTCCATACTCCCCATTGCAGCTCTCACCCTATGAAGGCACGGTTTTTTCTAGTACATTCTCACCCAGTGGGACGCACACCACTTTCTTTCTCCTTTGTGACAAGACTTTGTACATCCTCTGCTATGTCAGGCAACATATATCGACCCCACAGCAAAAGTAACAACAATGAACAAACCTCATAAAGAACACCAGTAGCAAGGGAATGGCACTTTCATGACAATCAGAAGTATTGGTGTTGCCCCTCTGAGGTGACCCACAAGTGCACCATAACATGGCTTAATTTAAAGTAATAAGGGCTTCTCTCCACCAGTGAGAAACTTGGCCACAGGTTTTCTGGCTCAAACATCACTGCTGCCTATGCAGCTGACATTCAGGCAGCCCAACCAACACAAGGCTAGTGGTTTATGAGGCAGCAAGGAGGGCAGATGACGTTATTTACCGCTCCGATGTGCCATGTAACCTGCTGCCAGCAAGAACAGATTTGCACTTGAGTGTGCATCCCTATGAACATGTGCATTTAGGTGTGCATTCAGTCGAAAGCCATGTAATGTGGGTTACTGATACCTGTACACCCCACACTCCTTTCAACTTCAAGGGAAAATCTCTTGTGATGTGGAAGGTAGACTTTGTTTTATATTGTTAACTAACTTTGGTGATGGTGTCTATAGGAACTTAAGGGTAGAATATACATTGCAAATTTTTCCTCTGCCCAAGTTCATGAAGCTCAATTGCTGGCCCTAAGACTTCATTCTGCATATCCATCCAAGTTGTTTTTATAGTGGGTGGTATCCTTATTGTAGGACATAATATATATTTGAATCTATGCATGCTGAACGTTCATTGGACTTCTTCCAAAGCCATACAAAGAGCCTATTGTCCTTAAGTTTATAAGCTAATAAAGCATTCAGCTCTTGATAAAGTTGCATCTGAATTGATGTGATTGTAGAGATTCAAAGTGCATTAGGAAGTGTTTTTATACGGAAGAGTATTTTCCTCCGTCTGGCTCTTTGTCTTTGCTGGCCCATGCCTGTCTACTTCCGTAACTTGTGAGTCGAGGAACTGTAAAACATATGAATATGCAGGCAAGCGGAACTCGGTGCACCACAATCCTTTGTTGTATTGCCACAGCAACTAACCAAGTATTTGTGTGTCATGCCAGCGCTGGAAGTTCCTGTTTTACTGTTTTACTGAAAAGTATTTTGCCACCTTGCTTGAAAGAAGCTGGGTGCTTTTATGGTTGGAAAGATTTTTCTTTCCCTTATCTCTGCAAAGAGTTATCTCAAATCTGCCCTCTTATAGTGCTGGCTGACTTGGGGGCGGGGGGGGGGTCACATTCTGAACTGAGCACTTGCTCTCCACAGAATCTCTGAGCTGAGGTTCAGGCAAAGGGCCTCTTAAGCCCCACAGGCCCCTCTGATGACCCACATTACATTTAGCATGAGATACATACTAAAGAAAATCTCTCTAGCTGTTCACCCTGGAGGAGAGTGTTAAACAGCCCTTTGCCTGTCTCTTTGCTCAAGTGGCAAAAAGCAACTGATACAGGAATATGGAGACTATACAGGTGGGCAGATCGAGTCACTAATGGTTTTTCCCTGGCATGATTTCATTGGCGTTCTGGATGCAATCTTCCTTTTCTGTATGTCATGCATTTGGAGTGCTGCCTTTTTTTTTGTTCATGCAGAAAACTTATTCTGTAATGGAAGTTATTTCAGGCCATTAACATTCTTTTAAGCAAATGCTTCAAAAAGACTCTTAAAACATCTTAGTAGTTAAAAGATAATTTCCTAAGTTTATGAAAAGATAAACTTCATGGTAGAGCACCCATTTTGCAGGCAGGAGTTCCGAGGTTCAGTTTCTGACATCTCTAGGTAAAGCTTGTCAGACAGCTAGATGCTGCCACTCCATGTAGCCTGTACTGTATAGATGTACCATTAGCTGACTTGGACAAGGCAGCATAATAGCTTCATATCCGTAATTAACCTAACTATGCTCTGGGACTATTTCCTCTTTAGTTCCAAAGGTCAAAGGAAAAACTTGGGAGGTAATAGCTAACTCCTGCTTCCGTCCAATGTTTTGACCTTTGAAGGTGGGAAGGTTGGCAAATGTTTGATACCTTTTTTAAAGTTTAATTTGACTACTAGCACAACTTACTCCAAAGTAAGTCTCACTGATTTCAGTGGGTCTTCCTACCTGCTGCATAGAATTGCAGCCTATTTGTGTTTAGGAAAATTGTACCCTGATTAGAGAGCCAAGTCGTGGAGTTTCTGGTCTTACATTGATGTGCTACAGAGTTGTAGTTCCTAGCATCTTTATTCTGCTTCTTTTTTTTATCCCGTTTCCGTTTTATTTGTTCAGTGAAGTAATTATGCGTTGAGGTCATGGGGAAAACTACCGTAGCCCCCATGTCAGCACTGCCGCCATTTTGTGTCAGCTGTGCATTCCAAGCTGCGATAACCTGGAAGTTGTGCTGACTGTAACTTAGCAAAGGCAGAAATGCAAACTGGCTGCGGACAAGTTGTGGGGTGCTTTGTCTTCAATATCCCTTTCTGTTTAAACACACAAGTGCCTATCAGAAAACTAACTTTTCTCTAAGTGTCTCCTGGAATGACGGAAGTGTTTGGTGAGTAAACCTTTTGTATTAGTGACGATGAATAGACTGGGATCCCATCTAGGCATAAAATAATCTAGTAAAAAGACCTTGAACTATTTATTTTGATACCACTTTTCTGGTGAATCTTACAAATCTTATCAACCCCCCCCCCCGAAAGTATTAAAAGTATACGATAAAACAACTTTAATTTATTTTTATTTTAACCTTCTGGTGGCTACATGCCAGCCAGCAGTGGGTGAGGATCCAGAGGAATGGAGTTATAGATGTGATATTTGTAGGTAAAGGTAAAAAAAGATAAAGGACCCCTGGACGGTTAAGTCCAGTCAAAGGTGACTATGGGGTTGCGACACTAAGCTTGCTTTCAGGCCGGCGTTTGTCCACAAACAGCTTTCTGGGTCTTGTGGCCAGCATGACTAAACCGCTTCTGATGCACAGAGGACCATGACGGAAGCCAGAGCGCACGGAAACACCATTTACCTTCCCTCCGGAGTGGTACCTATTTATCTACTTGCACTGGTATGCTTTCAAACTGCTAGGTTGGTAGGAGCCAGGACAGAGCAACGGGAGCTCACCCCGTCGTGGGAATCCGAACCACTGACCTTCCGATTGGCAAGCCCAAGAGGCTCAGTTGGCAATGCTCCAGCCATATGAAAGCCAGAGGTTTCCACTCACACAGCCACATTCAGGCAAAAGCACTTCTGTAGAGCTCAGAGCAAGATTATTAAGGGGTGTGCCCTTGGAAGAATCTAGAGGGCTACATAGAGTATTGCATTTACCTCCACCCCAGATTCCCTACACTGTGGTAACGTTTCAGGGTACAATGTGTATGAGGAGAAATTATAATTATTGCTCATTAATATGGATGAGCACGCTATTGAGTGGCTAATAGTCTCTAGGTATAAATCAAGAGAAATTAGATATCTGGGAATTTGTCAGATTATGCCTTTATTATGCATAATATTTTTCAAGTATATGAGAAAGCAACATTAGATAAGAAAAAGTGGGCCACTTTAGCTCAGCATATGTGTGTGTGTGTGTGTGTGTGTGTGTGTGTCTTGTGATATACTCAAGAAGAAAAGGATGATGAATATATTTAGACTGCAGCAGTTAGCTTGTCCTAAATGAGAAGTTTAATACACTGCTTAACCTCACAATGGATCAGGATTTACTATAGAATAGATTTAATTCAAACACATTCAGCACCATCTATTATCTGGATAGAAAGGTGTTGGGGGAATAGAGGGAGAAGTTTATTTGTAATTCTCTCCCCCCACCCCACCACCCACAAAAGTCTGGCCATTGGTTTTTCTTTTAGGAAATGTGTGATATGAGATTCTGGTAACTAGAAAACCACAAATGCCTTCTAGCATTATAAGGCAAAGTAAACCATCCCAGCTACAGTCTGTGAAATAATCTTTTCTTAAGAAGTGGCATGCATCTGCTTCTAGAGACTTTGGTGCTGAAATGTAACAAATCGAAAATGTAGCAACTCTAGTGCATATTGTATCAACTTCAACATTAAAATTAAGGTACTTCCCATCCCAAACCTCAAAAATCAAAAGAGTGAGCAAATCGACTCGCTCTTTTTTAGGAATAGGAATCAGAAATTCAGGACTACCCTGGGAGAACTGGAGCATATGATGAGATGCAGTTTTTTTGGTTTTTTTTGAATGCTTCATTAGCTGAAGAATGAATCATAGCCAACATCTCTTGAATGCATGGGTCTGCCACAAAGAGGTATTTGTTGTAGGTACCAGAATATAATTGGGCAAGTCCGGTGCCATGGCACGTAGGCTGGGAAATTCCAAAGGATATGTTGAAAGGACAGAGATTTCCTCCGCTCCACTTAAGAAACTATCATGAGCACAGCAGCTTCAATGGACATTGTTGTTCTGGTGATTTGCCCTCTGTCTGCAGTGGAGAGTAGCCATGGTTGCTGTAACAGGCTTGTAATTAGTGTCGAATTTTCTGTGTTTGTGTGTGAACGCCTTTGTCTCTATGCTTACTCTGTCTCTGTGAGCACTGCAACATTCTCAGGTTTATCAGCTGCAAACTTGGTTTGATTTACATTACCTCAGCTGGAAGTACAGTCAAATTATGTAGGAAATGGATACACAGTAAACGTTAAGGCTTCCAACAAGCAATCAGCTCTTTTAAAAGAAAAAGCAACAATGTTTTAGAGAAAATTACATAGATAAGAGATTTTTTCTGAAATGTGTATTCAGAGAAAGGGACAGGTAGCACTTAGGGGTTTGGCAGATAATCAGAGTGCCCTAACACCGTATACATAAACCAGCCTTAGTGAATTTTTACACAAAAGGTTTATCTACACTACAGATGTATAGTTCTGAACATGTTCATGCTGTCATAGCTTCTCCCTACATGTGTGTGGTTCTGCCTTTTTCCTTCTCCTGCAGCAATGGGACCTCTTTGAATTTGCCCTGACTGCATATAACTGCCCCTAAGAGTTGGCTCCTGTGGTTGCTGATATTATAAACTGTTTTAGCCTTTCATTTCAAATCTTCTTGCTTGCAATAATAATAATAATAATAATAATAATAATAATAATAATAATTTTATTATTTATACCCCGCCCATCTGGCTGGGCTTCCCCAGCCACTCTGGGCGGCTTCCAAAAAAATATTATAATACTGTAATACATCAAACATTAAAAGCTTCCCTAAACAGGGCTGCCTTCAGATGTCTTCTAAAAGTCTGGTGGTAGTTGTTCTCTTTGACATCTGCTGGGAGGGCGTTCCACAGGGAGGGCGCCACTACCGAGAAGGCCCCCTGCCTGGTTCCCTGTAACTTGGCAATGGTGACACCATTCTCGTTCTTTCCTATCCATCTTACGTGATCATAAACTTAGCGTAAGTTTTATCATAAAAACCCTTTTATGTTACCACTGTATTTAATCTCCTCTTAAATGAGTGCTCTTTTTTATATGTCAGGTTTCTGTAATGTTTCTCTCTTGTCACAGGGTTACCAGGGCATGGTTGATGGAGGTGAAAACATTGTTGAAGTCACATGGGAAAGTGTTTCAAGCATCCTTCAAGTGGTAGGTCCTGAATTAAGAATCATTTTCATGCAAGTGTGTTACTTTTCCAAAAGCCATCCCTAAAGATCTAATGAATAAAATGTTTTCGCAATTAAGCAAAATGCTTTGCACTAAACAGCTTTGTGTTTCGGTCCCAAGCCTGTTTATTTGAAAGTAAGTCTTAGATAGACTTACTTAGAATTTTTGCTTCTGTCACCATCCAATATTTTCAGTGCACAAATATCTGGGCAGCCTTGTTCTCTCTCTCTTTTTTATGCTCAGGGAAGAGAAATGGAGCAGCATCCAGGCAGAAGAATGCCAGCAGAGCTCGGTGTCTCTCTTTGCTTTTTATTTCCCCCTCCTAGTATGAGTCAGTATAAAAAATGTTCCTATGTTGCCTTCAGGATTTAATAACTGTTTTGTGTTGGCTTGAGCTTGGCTCCTCTTGCAGGAAAATTCCCTGCCTGCCGTGACTTGCATCACGTATGGGTATAGTAGTGCCAAGAAATGTTTTCAGCATAGATGAGCCCTGTACCACAGTAAATTGACACCGTTCTGAGAGCAAAATATGGACATAGCTTTAATTCTTTTTCCTGCATCAAAAAAGAGGAATTAATATTGCGTAATCAGCAACTAGCATGTTTTCAGCAAAGGAAATTACATAACACTTTTCTCTTATATTGACACTCTTCTAGTATGCAAAAAATACTTCTGACCAGTGGCAGAACTTCAGTCAAGGATAATAAATGTGATTTAAACCTTGACTGAAGGGATTTATGCTTTTGAACCATATACTATAAAACTAACAGAACAGATTATCTGTTTCATAAGATTCAGCTGAAACACTGATTCTTCCTGACTTTTAAATCTTGCACAGCAGCAGTTCTGAAGGTGTGGAGGAACAGAATACCAAGTCCAGATTGAAAAAATAGATAAAGAAATAAAGGAAACTGTTGTGCAATGATAGCAGGAAGGCGAAAAAGAACCCGGCTGAAATGCTACTTTGTCCTATAGTCATGAGTAACAGTAATGTGTGTCAAAACAAAAAAAATTCCTTCCAGTAGCACCTTAAAGACCAACTAAGTCAGTTCTTGGTATGAGCTTTCGTGTGCATGCACACTTCTTCAGCTATCTGAAGAAGTGTGCATGCACACGAAAGCTCATACCAAGAACTGACTTAGTTGGTCTTTAAGGTGCTACTGGAAGGAATTTTTTTTGTTTTGACTATGGCAGACCAACACGGCTACCTATCTGTAACTGGAGTAATGTGTGTGTTACTTATTAAGGAACTTGTCATTAATGTTGTTTATTCCCCAGTAGCAATCACTTTATTATCACATCTGTTATCTATAATTCAAGTTTATATATAACTGACTACCAGCCATCATTTTTAGTCACCATCTGTACCAGACGACCATAAATGCTGTGCTTTGTGCATAAGCCGAGTAAAGAGGATTAAAGTCCGTTAAATGTAAGATATTGGATCTTCTGGTCAATGTTGTACTTTCACACCTGCATCCTGCCCTTTCTCCACAGAGTTCAGTGTAGCACACATGGGCTTATCCCATTTCATACTCACAACATTGACCCTAGTCTCTCCCTTGTTTCTTGCTCCCTCCCCTAAATATCCAACTGATCTTAAATGAAATGACCTCTGCAGAAACCCAACATACTGTTGCTGCTCTGTGTCGGACAAGCACTGCACATGGTATAGGGAACCTTTCCATATCAATGCTCTCTGTTTTTATTTTAGCCTGGATCTCAGGCACGAGAGGGAAGCAGCAACTGCTGACCTCCTCTCTCCCCATGCTCTCTACTGCCCTCAACATTTTACCAGCTGAGGCTTCCAGGACTGATCCTTCTTGTCTGGTGCCTAGCTGACTTATGAACAGGTTTGACAGGAAACCCACCTTTAGCTACCCACCCCCTGTCACCTCCAGGCTTCCTGGCAAGAGAGGAAGTGTCTGTCTTGTTACGGCAATTGAGTCAACTCTCCCTGGCACCTTGCTCTCCCTCTCTGCCATCCTCAGTTCTCAGTTCCCTGCTAATAAAGGCATTGCTATGACAAGTATCAACCAGCCCTAGTGGGTTGTGAAGGTGACCTTTTGTCTCATCATTGGTGGTGCTGTTTGACCACTGATAATGAATTTTGTCCCTAGAATAAAAGGCATAGTTTGGAACCAGTGAGCTACAAAATAAGCGCAATAGCTTAAAATCATTTTCAGTCTTATGGAGGACATGTTGCATATTTCTTTAACCAAGTAGTGTTTACAGCTGACAGCAGACATAGGAAATGTATACAGACTATATCAGGGGTCAGCAAACTTTTTCAGCAGGGGTCAGTCCACTGTCCCTCAGACCTTGTGGGGGGCCAGACTATATTTTTTGGGGGGAAATGAACGAATTCCTATGCCCCACACATAATCCAGAGATACGTTTTAAATAAAAGGACACATTCTACTCATGTAAAAACACCTGGCAGGCCCCACAAATAACCCAAAGATGGGTTTTAAATAAAAGGATGCATTATACTCATGGAAAAACCTGCTCATTCCCAGACCATCCGCGACCCGGATTTAGAAGGCGATTGGGCCAGATCTGGCCCCCAATCCTTAGTTTGCCTACCCATGGACTATATACTCCATCATACTCCTGCCAGCACCAGCTTCTGCATTAGTGCTTATAGCAATGGAAGTAAAATCTGGAGACCTTGATTTCTCAACCAGATTCTTCTCTTTTATCTTGAAGGGAGGAACGGTCATTGGCAGTGCCCGCTGCAAAGCTTTTCGGACCCGGGAGGGCCGCTTGAAGGCAGCCTGCAACCTGGTGAAGTGTGGCATCACTAACCTTTGTGTTATTGGTGGGGATGGCAGCTTAACAGGGGCTAATCTTTTCCGTGAGGAGTGGAATGGCCTTTTAGAGGAACTGGCACAAAATGGTAAGTTGTGGTTAAGCTTGTGGAACATTAAGCTCCTCATGTTCTATGTCATTTATTTTAGTATTTTTAAATTGCAAACCACCTTTGGTACATCAGCAGAAAAGTGCCAATAAGTGCACAGAAAACGTATTTGTTGTGCTGTACAAGTGCTTACGTCGTTAGTTTATTGTAGAAGAGAAGAAGAATTTGGATTTGATATCCCGCCTTTCACTCCCTTTAAGGAGTCTCAAAGCGGCTAACATTCTCCTTTCCCTTCCTCCCCCACAACAAACACTCTGTGAGGTGAGTGGGGCTGAGAGACTTCAGAGATGTGTGATTAGCCCAAGGTCACCCAGCAGCTGCATGTGGAGGAGTGGAGACGCGAACCCGATTCACCAGATTACGAGTCTACCGCTCTTAACCACTACACCACACTGGCTCTCTTGTATAAGATTTATATCCCTCCCTACATCACCATGGTCTCGGAACATTTCGCAATTAAATAAAAACCAAGTAGAATATACTTTAAATTGCAACCATCTCCCTTCTGTTAAATATATTGGTCAGATTAGACATGCACTGACAAATATCACTTGGACACATGACAGCCCATTCAAAAACCCTTTGTGGAATAGGAGAGTCTTCAGCTGTTGTTAAAATATAACCAAGGTTTGTGCTGGTCAAAGCTTGGAGGGGAGAGTATCCCATACCTGGGGAGCATTTACACTAGGATTGCAAGTGGATACAGAGGTGAAGGTGCTTGGATTGAGGTCCTAGTGTTACACAATGATGCAGTTTGTCACTTATTTCCTTACTGATTCCAAGAAGGCATCTGAGAGACAAACTGTAGCTAGACAGTTCTGTTCTCCCACTTGCCTCTGTCACAGAATTAGGCTCTTAATCCTAGCTGTTGCCCTTAAAAGCCAGAACTGATAGCCACTGCTGTGTAGTTTTATCCCTGGTTGAGAGTGCATAGCACTGTGGTAACATCTTATTTGCCAGTAGAGGAGCTATAATGGCCCTTGATACAATTAACTGGTTTTGTGAAACTCTTAATAACAAAAAAAGAGCACATGGCTGCTTTGAAAATGGCCAGCATTTGTAATACATGGATGACAAATGAGAATTTGAGTCACTATTGCAGGTTGGCAAGCTGTTGTATTATTCAGTGGATGCTCTCTTGTCCAACAAGTGCTCTGGGGAACAGAAGTGTATTTTGCCTCTCAAGCAGTACTCGGTTTGGTCAAACTCTGAAGCACAGTTAGTGACATCTGACAATCATTTTTTCACACCACAAAACCTAAAGGGTTAAAGAGTTTTAAACCTAAAAATTTCAATGCGAGCTCTTTTGTGTGAAAACAATTGATTTTTCTTTGGAGTGAAACTCTGAACAAGCATTCTACCTTTCTAAACATTACTTAGGGGGCAGAAGTGGCTCTGAGGCCACCAGTTGGACCACCTTGTGTTGTATTGAGCACAACTGATTACATTTAAAGGTTAATAGTTGTTGTTGTATTTGTCTATTCATACAAGCACAGTCTTATCAAAACTTCAGTTCCATGATCCTAATAAAGTGAGGACAATCTCTGGTCTCCCAGCCCACTCCCCATTCTTTGCCAATAATTGAGGACAGAAATAAAACTCCCATTCATTGGCGAAGCTTCATGCAGCATTAATTCACTTAATCCTTTCTTCACGAAGAGCATTTTCTTGTCTCTTACACATGCTAGACTGTATTAAATAATAAAGCTACATTGCTTTCACTTCAAGGGCAGGGGGTGTTTGTCAGACATTTCTGGATCTATTTTTCTCTTGCTTTTTTGCCAGGTGAGATTGAAAAAGGGGCTATCAAGAAGTACGCTTACCTCAACATTGTGGGAATGGTTGGCTCCATCGACAATGACTTCTGTGGTACCGATATGACCATTGGCACTGACTCTGCCTTGCACAGAATCATTGAAGTTGTGGATGCCATTATGACCACTGCTCAAAGGTACTTTGAACTCAGGATGTGAGATTTTAAAGATGGTCACTTGGGCAACGGATCAGAGCCATGGTTCTTTTCTTTAGCAGTACTAAAGTGCACTGAAGTTGTATTAATTTCATCCTTTTGCCAAAGATGCAAGGGTGGTTATGTCACACGGCAAACCCGCCTGCGTTGCGTTTTATGACAAAGAGAAGAGCTAAATGAGAATTTGTGGGAAAATGTGGCAGTCTTTGACTGCATCCACTATTATTTTTTACCTTGCCACCACTGGCATGCGAGGAATGCTGCCCTCAGAACTGCTTAGTTTAAACTAGGAAGCACATACAGTACCTCCAGTCTCCTCACAGCAGTTCCAGAGGAGGAGCAGGGAGCAAGAGAGGTCAAGGCTTACAGTTACTCATTCACACAATGCTAAAACACAGATTGGCGTTGCATTGAAACTTTTGACCGTAGTCTGCTTAAATACTATTGAAATCAATGGAATTTAAGCAGCTTCTGTGGAGGCTTGCAGCCTTCTGCATTGTGCAGCCAGAGGAAAATGGAGCTCTGGAAGGCATTTCTGGATTACTGGAAATGGCAGCTGAGTCCTGTCACCACTTGGGCTGGTATTTATCACATCATCAGACACATGCAGTGGTATGAAAACTGCGTGTGGAGGTCAAAAGAGGGGAAAAGCCATCTTGCATAGGTCAGGGGCTTTTAAGTTAGGCTTTGCTTTAATATTGCTTTTTGGTATGTAGTTTAGTTCTGTGAACAAATGGGGGGGGGATTGAGATTTGATTGTGAGGACATGCCTAGTTTTGCAGTTTTTCAAATAGTAGCCATAATTGAAAGGAAATTAAGATTTGAGGAATAACCTGTACACTCTCTTAAATGGCATGACTTCATTAAATTTAGTGTGACACAGTGGTCTGCAATCTTTGTGTGGGAAATAAGAATGCAAAGAATAATGGCAAATTATAAAGGTAAAGGTAAAGGTACCCCTGCCCGTACGGGCCAGTCTTGCCAGACTCTGGGGTTGTGCACCCATCTCACTCAAGAGGCCAGGGGCCAGCGCTGTCCGAAGACACTTCCGGGTCACGTGGCCAGCGTGACATTGCAGCTCTGGCGAGCCAGAGCTGCACACGGAAATGCCGTTTACCTTCCCGCTAGAAAGAGGTCCCTATTTATCTACTTGCACCCGAGGGTGCTTTCGAACTGCTAGGTTGGCAGGCGCTGGGACCGAGCAACAGGAGCGCACCCCGCCGTGGGGATTCGAACCACCGACCTTTCAATCGGCAAGCCCTAGGCGCTGAGGCTTTTACCCACAGCGCCACCCGCGTCCCATATCGCAAATGATAGTATGCTACAAACCAGAAAGTTAAGAAGTGCCTGGGGGAAGATGGAAAACACAAGTGCAAATGTAGTTTCTACAGTGCCAAACAATCGCCTGTCTTCTTTCTATGAATTTGTACATATCACTTCATACTTTGATGCTGTTGTGACGCTATTAATATTTATTGTAATCGTTACAGCCATCAGAGGACCTTTGTCCTGGAGGTGATGGGGAGACACTGTGGGTACGTATGTCTGTCAACACCACATTTAGTTAAAACTGCCGAAATATATAGTTCACACTCTCATTTGGATTTTCTGATTCTGTTCTAGGTACCTAGCTCTTGTTAGTGCCTTAGCCTGTGGTGCAGATTATGTCTTTATTCCTGAATATCCACCTGAGGAAGGATGGGAAGATCATATGTGTTCTAGGCTTTCTGAGGTAATTATTTTCTGCAGTGGCTTTCAAACTCTGTCCTGGGATCTCCTAGTCTTCTTTGAAAGCTTACGCGGTTCCTCAATGAAAAGATCAGGGATGGCCAGAAAGCTTTCAATCCCGCAGTGTCCTAGGTAGAGCCAAAATGGAAGAAGTGTTCCACAGCATTGTTTTCCTACTGCGAAATTGTCCTCCTTTTTCATCATCTTTCCATTTTCACCTAGTAAAGTCCACCCACCCCCCAGCATCACATGGGGCAGCATAGAGGGAAGGCACTTCCAGGTTGGCTCAAAACATTTTGGCACCTGAGGTGTCTGTGTCTTTGTGTGTTTGTTATGTCTATATAAAATGTGAAAACTCAATAAAAAATTTTATTAAAAAAAATGGTGCTTCCCTCCCTGCCAGGAAAGAAGGGGTGGGTGAAAAACTACATCAGGAATGGGGAAGGGGGGGATAAGGGGGGGATCTACATTGGAATCTGCTGCGCCTGTGGATCCTGCCATCCAAGGCAGTCACCTTGCCTCATGGGTGGGCCGGCCCTGTCCATGGCACATGTTCAGGTAGCAGGCACCCCCTTGCCAGCAGGCACCTGGCATTTAGGTGAGCAATGACAGCACTGCCTTGTGAACTGCTTTGTAGTCCACCTGACTCTTATCTTTGGTGCTAATGTACAGAATGGAAGATATTGCTAGTGTTGAGGATTTAGACCTGATTGGCTATATCAGGGGTCAAAAAACTTTTTCAGGAGGGGGCTGGTCAACCGTCCCTCAGACCATGTGGGGGGGCCAGACTATATTGGGGGGGGGGAATGAACAAATTCCTATGCCCCACATATAACCCAGAGATGCATTTTAAATAAAAGGACACATTATACTCATGTAAAAATATGCTGATTCCCAGACCATCCGCAGGCAGGATTTAGAAGGCGATTGGGCCGGATCCGGCCCCTGGGCCTTAGTTTGCCTACCTAAATGATGATGCTACAAGGAAGGGTTATTTGCCAACAAGGTAATCCACAGCTGGCTGGGGTTGCCAGCAGTAATGAGGTGGTAAAAATGTGTTAGGAAGCAATATTTTTATCCTGGTTTAGCAAGGTCTGTGGCATGATTAATGTTCATTTTCAAAATGGCAACAACACATTAAGTAGTTGTAATAGTCTGAGAAGCTTTCAAGGTACAGCCCAGCTTTGAACTTCAGCTATTTGCTGTGGTCTCAGGCCATGAGGCAGATTTAATGGCTTTTCTGCATTTTTTTTACCCTAGAACCGTGCACGAAAGAAAAGGCTGAATATCATAATTGTAGCAGAAGGTGCCATTGATTGCCACAACCAGCCTATAACTTCAGAGCAAGTTAAGGATGTAAGTATCAAGCTGCCAATTAAATCTTCTACCAAGGATATACGTAACTGAATGCTTCTCTTCCACATAGTGTAAAGAGTGTATCATTTCTCTATTAACATAATTAGCCTTTCTTTATATGGATGATTGCATTTTAATCATTTCAGGCGATACAATAAGTATTATATCTGTGTCCTTTAGCAGTAACGTAATCTCAGTAATTATGATTATAACCTAGCTGCTGCCTTTTAAAAGGCATAAAACAAACATACAAATGCAAATGAGTATACTATGTTATTTGGGTATTTTGTAGGACCTGGTCAAAACATTCAAAACAAGGAGGATGCCTTCAGTTCTCAGTGCTGAACTGATTTTTGTTATCAAATTATATCCATTATATGAACTAACTTTGGCACTTATCAACTTGGCTACAATTCCGGCAATTTGAGCCTGCTCTATCATCAAGGCTTCTCAGAACAAACTGTTTCACTGTTCAGCCAGACAGTGACCCAGAAGTGCTATAAAAGGGAAGAAAAATCTTCACTTTAATGTGGATTGGAAAATAGTTCCAAGATGAGTAAGATGCTGCTGCACAAACCATGAGGAGGCCATAACTTACCTTGACATATTATGGGTTTCTTCCGTGTTTGCAAGTGGGGGTGGGGTGGGGTTGAACACACAACCTTTCAAAATTGTGTGGCCATTCCCTGCTGCATACGCTTTACCTTTGCTTCTGCCGCCAACACATTTATACTTGTAAAAATTCTTTTAAACCTCCTCTGACTCAGATATAGAGCCTGGACTGTTTGGACTTTACTTTCTGTCACCTCAGCACACTTTCAAGTGCTTTGTGTGGTTCCTTACCACTCCCTCACAATGTACAAAAGGGAATGCCAAACAGGGAGATCCCACGGTAGTTCTCCCTCTAACTCCATATACCAAAACCCCTTTCTGTATCACTTTCTGCATCCTGGGTTAAGAGAGATCTTGCATTCAGGCTTTCACTTCTGTACCTCAAGGCCTTGTCCCAAAGTTACCATACATGGAGGTAGGTGAAGAATTAATGCCCAAACAGTCCCACTAAGATGTTCAGTCAAAGTCTGGGGCTATAGGGTCACCCATTGTCAGGTTGTAATTCTTAATCTTGACTGGAAAGAAGCCAGATTCTCAAGGAATCTTGCCCCACAAACAGAGCAGACTATTCCAGTCTGTTTGTTCAGAAAGAAAAGTTTTCACAGATCTGGAGTTAGGAGAGTACAGACTTGATTGTAACAAGGAATAGGACATGACTGGGTTTTTTCCTTGCTCTTACTCCTCTGTATACAATGGTATATATTTTTACCTCAGCCTTGTATGAAACATAAAAAAAATTATTCTTTTGTTTGTATAATATTTGCGCACTAGAGTTAAGTAATTTCAAAACATTCTGCTTTAATTATTATAGGGAACAGTCTTTCAGGATGAAGATAAACAATAGTTTTTCAAAGACTCGAAGTGGGAGTAGTGGTGACATCATTGCCAGTGCTGTACACACTTTTTTTTTATTATCCTGCTGTTTCTTCTAGTCAAACTGGTTCTGAAACCTTGCCACCTTCACTTTTTAAAAATACTTGCTTACATAGGAATCAATTTTGCTTGTCTTAAGGTTAAAGGGATTTGAGAGTGTTGCTCCATCGCTATTAAAGAATCCTAACTCTTCATAATCTTTGTATTGTATGCATTCTTAAAGTTTTAAACTAGGATTTCCACCTACTGTTCAGGCACAATAGTACCCCAGTGTGTTTCTGCAGCTGTTACAGCTCATAATCCTATTCTCGTCTTTAACTTGACACTTTGGTTTTTTTGCAGCTTGTGGTGCAGCGACTAGGGTATGACACTCGCGTGACTATCCTTGGCCATGTGCAAAGGGGCGGCACTCCCTCTGCATTTGATAGGATTTTGGTAAGTAGATGCAGGCGGCTTGTGTGTTCATCACCGCTGTTTAGGGTGTGACATAGTTCCTTGTCCTCATTCAGATTGTAGAACAGTCACAAATGCCACTGGCTCTCTAGTGTGTGGGGTAGTGAGAATAAAGTCATACATAAATGAGCAAGTCATGGATTAAAATTTGTACTCAGCCATTATGTTCTCTCGATTTTGGACAATAAGTGTCTCTCAGCCAACCTTTAGGATAAAACAAGGTAGAACCATGTATGTCACCCTGACCAAGGAGGACTAGGTAATTCTGTAATACACATACAGCATCTAACACTGAAATCAGTTTTCTGTCTGTCTCATAATTTCCCGTTGCGACATTCCATCAAAATGGCTGGTCCAGAGTAAATGAAGCAGTCTGCACCTGGCAGCCCTTAGCACAGAGCTAGCCTTCTGAAGGGTGCTATCTGCCTACCGCTCATTGTCTTCTCCATAGGAAAAAGGGGAGAATGGATAAGCAATATTTGTGGAAGTGGGGACTGGACTTCTTTTTGCCTATTTCCTGCAAGATTTGACCTTCCAGCACAATGAGTTGCTGATCAGGGAATAGCATCGGAACTTCCAAGGCCGTATATAGGTGCTTAGCAGAATGGAAGTAGAGGCCATATAGATAAAGAAGTAGACTCTTGATCGGCTATGGAATTATGTACATGATTTAGGGGTTCTTTGCTTTCTCATCTGTTCCGCGATAGATTTTAAAGCAACCTGTGGTCATTTGTTCTTATAGTATTGTAATAATTATCCCTCCCTATTTCTAATTCTGCGAAACTGCTCTTTACAAAGAACATTCTGTAGATGCTTGCTGGCATGTATCAAAGTCGGCATAGCCTCCATGCAAAATGTTCACGTATGGTTAAAGGTTTCTTATGGATTTCTTTTTTTCTTTTCTTTTTCAGGCAAGTCGCATGGGTGTGGAGGCTGTTCTTGCCCTTCTAGAGGGCACACCTGAAACTCCTGCTTGTGTGGTCTCCCTGTCTGGAAACCAAGCTGTCCGCCTGCCTTTAATGGAGTGTGTGCAGATGGTGAGTTGCTGAAAAGAAGCAGTTGTGTTTGTTCATTGACACTCTCTTGTTGGTTAGCCATCAATAGTTGGTTGTTACTTGGAGCCTGGAAAGATGTGAGCTGAACTCTTATCCACGTTGGGCACAATTAACTCCAGTCATTCATTCAGTGACAGTAACTGGGCTATTTGTTACTGCCCCATGAATCTTGACAGCAAACAGCACTGCTTACCTTTTGTAATGCAGATGCCTTTAACATAGTAGCTGCACATTTATATTCGCAATGAGTCTCTTGCTATCTAAACTCTCATTTCTTGTGGCTAGTTTGGTTTAGTGACTACACAGTAACACCCACATACCATAATACACATACATACCAATGAGCTGCATGCTGAGATTATTCTGGTTTCCCAAAACCTTCGCAATAATGTTCAATTGAGGCATTCTGTATGTTGCAGTCTTATAATGCATGATTTGAGACCATGAACCTAATACAATATAGTCCTTTCCTGTTTATTTCTGATTTTAAAATGTATGCTTTAGCTTTCCCAGGCATTGAAGTAACATTGGCTGAAGTGCTGGGCTGGTTAAGAATCCAATTATATACATGTCTACGAGACACCAGTCCCATTGAACTCAATGGGGATTATTTCTAAGTAGACAGATTGCA
Organism: Podarcis gaigeae; assembly: GCF_964106915.1. NCBI lineage: Eukaryota > Metazoa > Chordata > Lepidosauria > Squamata > Lacertidae > Podarcis > Podarcis gaigeae. Next base: position 16,520,894 of record NC_139688.1, read on the forward strand.
TTATAAATCCCACTGAAATAATTTGGATTTACTATCCTGAGCAAGGCTATAGCGATTGTCACCATTCGGATCTACTTCATAGCCTTCTAGCATTGTGATAGATAATATCATTTTCTAATAAATAATTACCTTTTTTCTTCCTTATTTCAAAAAGACCCAAGATGTACAGAAAGCCATGGACGGAAAAAGATTCAGTGACGCTGTGCAACTTCGTGGAAGGTACTCCTCTGTTGTTTATTTCTCTGCTGGCAGCAATAACTTTTCCAATAAATCATAGCTAATTGTGTTAAGGCAGGCATAGGCAAACTCAGCCCTCCAGGTGTTTTGGGACTACAACTCCCATCATCCCTAGCTAGCAGGACCAGTGGTCAGGGATGATGGGAGTTGTAGTCCCAAAACATCTGGAGGGCCGAGTTTGCCTATGCCTGTGTTAAGGGATTATTTTTCATGGCTAAGGAACAGGGGGCAAATAGATTCTTTTATGCTAGTTTCTAGTGTACACATTTTAACCCCAAAATCCCTCCAAAGTTATATGACTATTCTAGGCCAATTCTATACCGGGAAAAGGAATTCACTACCAGTATTATCTCTGCAGAATTTAAAATGCCATTTCATCAGAAATGGTGCTTGCATTGCCTTTCGCAGTTCATAGAGCACATAATATTAAATGCTAAGTGGGTATCAGTTGTGGAGTTGTATAGGGAGGAGCAAATGTTATTTCTGAAAGATTCCCTCAAATGGCAGATCATAAGTAGTCATTTGCCTATCCCAAATGTATATGACACATTTGTTGTTGTTGTTGGCATATGTCTATCTCAAGAGACATGGGAGTGTGCCTCTGGAGGTGAAATCAAACCATTGAAAGCGGAGTGAAGGTATTTCCCATTCAGTCCTTTCCAAAATAAAACAAGTTGCACGAGGGAAAATCATTCACATTCCATGATTTGTATCCAATGAAGTTGAAGGGCTGATGATGGAAAGCACTGGTGGAAATGGAGGAGTCTACCAGCCTAGCCGGGAAGCGGGGAATTTTTCACCAGTTCCCCCTTCCACCTGCAGTCCCCTAAACCACATCTCACATTGTTCCATTGGTTCCCAAGCCAACTAGAAGCGGAATTGGTGACTCTGTCAGCAGAGTGACACCAATGGCTACAATCTATGTCTCAAATACAATCTACCAAGTAACAAGTAAAGATATATAGTTACTAAATGCTCTGAGTGACACTTTAGGTTAGAAAAATACCTCTCGGTATTCTCTAACATTGTGAAATAGCTTTATTATTCAGACAACAGCGTGAAAATACTGTTTTCTGTTGCAGGAGTTTTGAGAACAACTTGAATACTTACAAGCTGCTGTCTACCAAAAGGACGGCTGCTGACCTTCCCAAGGTACTTCTTAGATAGTTGTCAAGTTGTCTGGTTAATTCCTCATTCCTGTGTCCTTAGGGTGGCCAATTAAGTGCATCACCAAGAAAGGGCATGCCAATTTGCATAAAAATTGAAAATGCTGATGTATATGAATTTAAAAATAGTTGCTACAGTTTAAATAGAAACACCATCCTGCCATTGTGGGGAAGACCTTTCTCCTTACTCACTTTGCTGTCCCAAGAGCTAATAAATGGATGGCTTACAGCAAACATGCCAATCTATAGATTGGCCCTTCCTCTTCCTCCTTACGGTTCTTTATACTTTTCCTGCTTTTCAACTGCTTTCAAATAGAGGACTGTCCTCTATATAGTAGAAGACGCTACGTGTTTTGTTGAGAAAGCATCTAAACACACACAGCAGGTTGTTCAGAATTTTGAAAACGGTCTCCATGGAAACATCTATGGACTATGGACTTGTATATTGGGTTGAAGCCCGGCGGGCAGTGATCTAAATTTTGTAAATATAGCATTTTGTAAACAGTCTAAATTTTGTAAACATTGCCATGTCTATTTCCTTGTTTAAACTACCAAAATACCATTTTTCCTGAAAGGTCTAGGCCTTTCTCAGATACCAATTCCAGTTGTGAAATTTAAAGGTGTACCTTACGAGAGGTACTGAATGCATCTATATACCCCAAGCTGTGTTACAGTGGTCTACCAGCTGGTCAGCTGAACAGTTATTTTAAAACAAGGTTTTTTGCCCAGTGCTAATGTATGTCGGGAGAAATGTACATACTGGTTTTGCAAAATGGCTCAATAAGTGGGAAATATCTGTGGCTACAGTTTTACTTTTAAATCTTTCTGTTTTCTTTAACAGGATGATATCTCATGTAGCGTATGTAAAAAATAAACAAATAAAGTGACTAACCTTAGCAAGGTCTTTTGCTTGCTAGGTTGGCAGGCTCTTATTTTTGCATGGCAATGGGATTTGCTATATAGTTCTTTTTGTTTTTCGACTGTGCACTTCATTGCTTAAAGCTGGACAACCAGTATGCTCTTCAGTTTTGCCACAACTTTGATTTACACCAAGCGTAACTTTGCAGAAGCTTTAATAGAGCGCATAAGACGTGCTTCTTGTGAAGATGAAAGAATTCGCCAGAAAATGCAAAAGGTCCCCATTTATTGTCATGGTGAAAAGGTAGAAAAATGCCATGCATTTCAAGAATCGCTTGAAATACCTCATTTTCAGTTCCGCTATTTTTATATGACTTGGCATAGGCAGACATGGTCCTCTGAAAATACCCCTTGTTGTGAGGCCTCCTCATTTTCCATACAAAAAGTGACATAAATGGCTCCACGTGAGGCCTGGCATACTACCAGAGTCTCCAGTAGGGCTGCCATTTTTGTGATTAAGAAGGTAGAACAAGCATGAGCAGGTTGTGCTTTATTTTCTGCTTTCTGAGACTCATAAGAGGCAGATCACACATTAAAATGGCCTTGAAGTGGCTCTCATTTTTCATTTATGCCACAGAAGCTTGCAGGCTTAGGAGAATTCCAGCCATTCTTGCAACATTGGCAAGCATGAATTAATTACCAGAGACCGTGAGAGCCATAGGGAAGGAGGGGATATAAGGGAACCAGATTTCCAGGGAGGCACTGCCAACATAAGCTTCTTTCTTAGAAAGTACAGAAGAAAGATTCTTCAGGAACATGTTCTTTGCTGAAATGCTGTGCAGAGGTGGGAATAAGGCCTCAGTCAGAGGGGTGAAATATAGGCCTGTGCTTTCCAAGAGCCCAAATTTTCTCTCAAGGGGGCTGGTAATTGCCGATTTAGTCAATTGTCTAGATAAGCGTAGACTAGCCTCCTTAAAGACATGCTCACATTCCAGTGTATGAAACAAGATAGCAAATGGACAGTAGATAACGAAAGGAAAAGATCATGGAGGCAACTGGCGGTCATGGCTTATTTTGATCACACATTGGCCTGCTTCTCACAGACAGTTGATAAGGAGGCAAACTTCTTTCTGCCTTTGTCATTTCAGGTTAGAGGCTCATGTGACAATGTGCACCTTAAAATCCCTTGCACAGAACATTCCATGTGCAGGAGACTTTAATGAAATGTGAAGTGACATTCTGTCACGTGAACATTGCCCTGTAGTCTGATTTCTCACAGTCCAGACATAGGTTTAGGGGTACTCTCATTTTGACTCAAGAAAAATCACCATTTTATAGTTCAAATCAGGAAAAATAAATACAATAAATGAACAAAAGTACAAAGATTCACAAAATGTTTAGGGGTACCCCTGCATCCCCCCAAAAAAAAGCACTGGGTTTGGCACTTCATCTGCTGTTTATGAGAACTAGGTCATAGTTGCTATTGGAGACGGGAGGTATATTATATTGCCTGCAAAAGGGCTTGGGGAACATTAATTGCAGGCCAGTTTTGCCCCCCCCCCCCAATGCAACTAAACTTCATTAACTCAGAACCACAAATAGAATTCAGAATTATTTTATTCAGCCAGCTCATGATTCATCACCCCTTGTCTATGTTTAATGATACTATGTAGACGGTCCTTTAAATGACTTTATGTGGTGGCTGTCGTCATGTGAGCTATTTGTATAGATCTGCTTTAGACAAGCCATGTTTCTCTACATCAATGCAAACCTTTCCTTCTCAGACATTTCTGCTAGCAGTTTTTTTTGGGGGGGTGGGGTGGGGGAGATGCCCCAAGCACATGCTGAGTTGTCCCACATAAGTGGCTTGCCATGTATTGACAGGCAAGTCTTGCAAGCCACAGAGTGATGAGCAGTGCACTCCTATACATATCTATTGGATGTAAATCCCACAGAGTACAATACGGCTAAGTCCCAGATAAACAGGCACAGGATTGCATCCTTGAAATATCAGTCAGCCTTGATTCTGACATCTGAGTTATGAGATCCAACTACATAAATAAAGTGTATTGTGGAGATGATTACAGTGGTACCTTGGTTCTCAAACTTAATCCGTTCTGGAAGCCTGTTCCAAAACCAAAGCATTCCAAAACCAAGGCACAATTTCCCATAGAAAGGAATGCAAAATGGATTAATCCATTCCAGACTTTTAAAAACAACCCTTAAAACAGCAATTTAACATGAATTTTACTATCTAACTAGACTATTGATCAGGAGTCAGCAAACATTTTCAGCAGGGAGCTGGTCCACTGTCCCTCAGATCTTGTGGGGGGCCGGATTATATTTTGAAAAAAATATATGAATGAATTCCTTTGCCCCACAAATAACCCATAGATGCCTTTTTAATAAAAGGACACATTCTACTCATGTAAAAACATGCTGATTCCCGGATTGTCTGGGGGCCGGATTTAGAAGTCGATTGGGCCGGATCCGGCCCCTGGGCCTTAGTTTGCCTACCCATGCCATTGATCCATAAAATGAAAGCAATAAACAATGTACCGCAGTCACACAATCAATCAATCAGTAGTTGAACTGGGTTCCACACAGTTGCAAAAACAAAAAAGCCACAAAAACACAAAATAAATAGCAAAAATAGCTCTTCCTAAGCACAGCTACATTAGATTTATATATTCTGTATGTGAGCACAAAATTGCTAGATACAAGCGGTGCTTCTTTGAGGGGCAGTAGATGAAGAAATTAAACATCAATCTGAAAATCAAAATCTTGTAATACAACATTTTGTGCAGCATATAAGCGATTGTGACAGACTGTATTCTCCTCAAGAGAATTGCTTGTGGCAATTGTGTAGTATTTTTACATCGTGAACTGCCCTGCGATCTTCGGGTGAAGATGGTATACAAATTTAATAAATAAAAATAAAATTTATGTTCTACCTTATGTACACATCAAAGGTGCTTAAAAGGTGCTAGAATAATGTTATATCCCATACTTGAGCAAGCTAAAGGCAGATAGTATGGCAATAGTTTTATAACGCTGAAAAGAGTGGTTGTCAAATGCCAAACTGATAGGGTTCTCACATACTTTAAAATGTTGTTAGGTGCTGGCAATAAGGAATCATTCGCTTGTGCCATAGCTCAACACAATACGGCATGTGGCATCACATACTTTGGTTGCAGTGGGCCAAGGAACAACATTGCACAAAAGCCATGTATGCATGCATATGGTTATTTGGGTTACAATTCCTATTCTGTATAAATTTGTTTCTGTATGCATGCATGTGCTTGTTTCTCAATGCTGGGTTATTGTTACGCCAGAATCTGGACTGGATAGTTCAATGCCTCACATTTTAATTTGGACCTGCTGCTGATTGCAAATAGCTGAACACTCCCTGAGTACTATGAATGGTTGACCCCACAAGCTAAGATTAGTGTTTTCTAATGTTTCAAAATTAAGTTTTCTATAATGTGATGGGGTTCAGAAGGTAAGGTGTGTGTCTTGCTTTCCTTTGATGCACTTTTATATATTTGTCACTGGATATACGGTTAGCAGCAGGATAAAAGGTAAACTGGATGTTCAGATTTACCGCTTGATAATTCCTTTTTCCTGCCATGGGGTTTATGTTCCTGACTATATTTTCTCTCTCTTCTGCTGCAGACTAACTTCAATGTAGCTGTTTTAAATGTTGGTGCTCCAGCAGCTGGCATGAATGCTGCCGTTCGCTCTGCCGTGAGGATCGGTATAACCGAAGGACATAAAATGTTCGCTGTCACTGATGGATTTGAAGGCTTTTCTAGAGGGCTGGTTCGTATATCCCAAAGACTGTATTTTTTAAGAAATCTCAATACTATGGGAAGTGTTCCAGTTGCTGGAAATCACAGGAGGGAGAAGAGTTATTGCCTCAGGGTCTTGCCTGAAGGTTTCCCACAGTGAAAACAGGATACTGGATAGGCCACTGGCCTCATCCAGCAGGCTCTTCTTATTTTCTTATTCTTAATTTTGTTTTAACTTGCCCTCTGGCAGACCCCCAAAACTTAATTTTCCAGCTTTCAAAATGCACTTTCATACAAAGATTGGAATTCAAAGAAACCAGAGCTAGGTTTTCCACTGATAGTTACAATGCAATGGGAATGAAGAAGAGAGGGTCCTCCTTGGGGAGAACATATGTCGACTGTAGAGATAAATTTAGTGAAATTTGTTGCGGGCGGGGTGTTTGTGAGGTATTTTTAGAACACTAAGCACAAGTGACCAACACCACCAAACAACACGGAGCAGGAGTCTTGTTATGACAGATGGATATTGTGCATCTCCCACAGGAGCTCTCCTCATAGAGGCAAGACCAGTTTCAAATATAGTAAAAGCATAACGGTTTGATCTATTTTTGCTTGGATTGCAGTTAATTCTACCCCCATATGTCTAAAAAAATACCCTTAAAATCTTCTTGAAGAAGAAATGATTAACTATGTTTACATGAAGCGTTTGCTTCTTTGGTACTTCCTGAGAAATCTTCCATATCAGATTCAATGTATTTGGTCTCAAGGGTAGCTTTGAAGTGACCTTGGCAAGAGGCCATATTTGGCAGTTTGCCTATCCCGGAATAGCTGTGGGAGTATGGAATCTATGGAGATAAGAATACACGCTAGATAACTATTTCTGAAATTATATCACAAAATCTGTTGCGTTTGATTCTTGTTTCTCAGTTGTGGTGGTGTTTGTTGAATGCTACATTTATAGTGTGCCCAGTGCTGGGACTCCTGATGCGGCATGTTTATGAGTCTATAATATATTATATATGTTATTATTATAAATTGTTCAAAATAAATCCAGATTGCCTCTTCGTTAAACAGGTAGAAATTAGAGCATCTCTCAACTGCATCACATTGTGACACTTCTTAGGACTGCAGAGTGGTAGTCAACTTAAGTTTTACTCAGAGTAGATCTATTGAAATTAATGGACCTTTCATTTCAGTGTGTCTTCTCTGAATAAAACATAAATTAATACCACCTGCAAAATTTCATTCCCAAACCATTGACAAGTTGCTTTCCACCATAAGGAGAGACCATTGCTCAAAAGTACTAAAAATATAAATTTATCTGTAACTTTTATTATTATTTTTATTTATTGAATTTATATACCACTCTGTACCTGGAGGTCTCTTGTAAGAATCCATTTGGACTTCCATTTTGTTTAACCCATTAGATAAAGTTAGAGCTGAGCCAAAATTTATCAGAAGACATTTTTCTGAGATTTTTCTTTTTCTGAACCCCCTTTACCCCGCAAAAAAAAGAAAGCCACTCCAAATGTTCTGTGCCATATTTTTGTTGGAGCCACCATTCTCTGTCCCTCCATGTCCTTGAACGTCACTAGATCTGGGGCTTTGTGGAGGACACAAAATGGTGGCCAGACTACCAGCACAGTTAGCACTTGCAGCAACAGCAAAACACACACACACACACACACACACACACACACACACACACACCATTGTGGGAGTGGAGAGAAAGAAACTGTGCTGCTGCCATTGCTAATACCGAGCCACATCTCGGAGAAGCTGTCACCATCTTTATCTCCCCCCTGGAAAAATGTGTTGATTTCCCCAGTTTCTCTGCTCACAGAGTGGAGAATATTGAGAGGCCATCTGCATACGAAAAACATCTGAAGGAGTGCCAGAGCCCCGTGCCACATTCTGTGACCTGCCACTGTTTTTGTTTCTCTTCTCATATTGAAGGAGTGCAATGTTTTTGTGCAATTGTTCAGGACAGAAGGCGTGTAGCCCTCCCTATTTCATTAGATGGTACCCTGGTCTATTATCCTCTCTGGAAAAGTGGAAGTCGAAAACTGAACAGCAAGAAACACTGGTTTGGACACGCTGCACAGTGTTGGGCTGAATGAAGTTAACTTTTGTATCCATTGCAGAAATGACCTACAATGTGTATCTAAACTAGGGCATAGTAATTCAAAAACTATGTCTTTTTTGTTTTGAATGACAGATCAAAGAAATCAGCTGGGGAGATGTTGGAGGTTGGACTGGCCAAGGCGGGTCAATTCTTGGCACAAAACGGTAATGTGATCTTTCATATTAATATCTTTGAGAAAACTGACTTTCACACACACATGTGTGTGTGTAATTTAGTGTGAAGATTTATATACAGACTTGATGCAACAGTCAATAAAGGGGATTTTTTTGTGAACATTGCTAATGCAGACTTTGGAAGATCATAGGGGCTGCAGAGCGAGAGAAGAGGACTGTGAAGTCCCAGTTCTTGAGCAGATCTGCTTATACAACATTGGATTCTGCCTTTTAGTTTTAATTAATGCTTATTATAAAAAGGAAGAGAAGACTTGCTTAATGGTGTGATAGAAGGAGCTTCTATAACTTGATCCTGAAATTTAAATGTTTTTACCTCTGCATGTATTACAGATATTGTAAAGGGGAAAATAGAAATTTTTTTAAAGAACGTAATTGATTTTCAGTTACATTTTTATGAGGCATAAAGTGTGTGTAGGTCGGACAATGTCAACCAGTCATCACAGGAAGCAAAGGCTTTTCACAAAGCTATAACGTAATAGTTTAGAGATTGGGTGTAACCTTCGAAGCTAAGATGTGGAAAAACACTTAGTGTAAAAAATTATAGTCTCTTTTAATCATATAGCCTTAAGTGCCCTGCAAAAAGCTTTTTAAATAGAGATGTGTATATATTTTAGTGCACTCCCTGGAAAGTATTTGGAGAAGATTGCAGAACAAATGCGAACTCATAACATCAATGCCCTCCTGGTAATTGGTGGATTTGAGGTATGTCACTTTGTTTTGTTTCCCTTGTAAATTCTTATTAAATGAGCATGTAATAGCTGAAGTATTGTAGTCAAGGATGAATGCTAGAATTTAGATTGCAGTAAGACCAGCAAGATTATTTAATTTAAACCTAACCAATCAGTTCACAAGGTTTCAATATGTTAAATGTCTAGATACTAACTAAGTTACATTACAGTTATGTAGTAGGAGTTGGAACTCTATGCGGGGTTTCTATTTTCATGTTTCTTATTACGCTTAGAATTATGCAGTGGGTATTTTTTTTAATGAATTGCACTTAATTAATCTTCCCACAGCATGGTGCCAATTCTGAAAGCCAAACTCCTGTTCAGGAGTCCAACTTCCCTAAACATGGCTTTCATAATCCTGTTATTTAATCAACATTATTGAAATACTGATGTCATCCATGTAGAATTGGGGGTGGAGACCTTAAATTTGTAAGATTTTAATTCTCTGTGTTATACAAAACTTGGAGGAATGCTTAGATGTATTTACAGTATTATGCTTGTCTGTTGTCTTATATATTCTGTGTTGGCCTTTCCTAGTGTGTCTCTGTGGCTGGCAATAGATAGTCGTTTTCAAGTGTGTTGAGAGAGAGGCTTCACTTCCCATCTAGTACACATTTGTTTCTGTTCTACTAACATCTGTAGTGAAACAGAATTTTGAAGCATTGCGAAAGCCTGTTTACCAAATGTGTCATGAGCGGTGATTCCCTCTTTCAAATCACTTTTGACTCTCTGGAAAAAAAGCAAACAAACCACTATTTCCAGCATGTGTGTGTTTGTGATACAGTAATCAAATCCCTCTGCCCAAACCCCATCCATGTTGCAAGCCTTGTCCTCTTGTTGTCTCCTCTAATTCTGCATTCGTTACCACATGTGCCCATCAGGCCTACTTGGGACTTTTGGAACTGTCCGCTGCCCGGGAGAAATTTGACGAGTTCTGTATTCCCATGGTTATGGTTCCTGCAACCGTATCCAACAATGTACCGGGTTCTGATTTCAGCATTGGTGCAGACACTGCTCTGAACACTATCACTGATGTAAGTTTCTCTTCTCTTGGTGCATGCTCACTAACATAGCTATCCCAGGTGCTGCTGACCACGGCTGGAGCTGGAGACTTTTGTGAACCAGAACGCCCCCAAAATATGATTGAGGCAGAAACTAGGTGTAAATACATGTGTGTGCATGCACACACATACAGAGAATTTTTTTTTTATTAGCCCATCAATTTCAGAAAGTTTGAAAACTACATTTTTACTTGATTCATTCATACAAAAACTATATCGCACCTTTCCAAAAATTTGATCTTCAAGGTTTTTTACAAATACTTAAAACAATGTAAAAACATATATAATAATGGATCCAGTCAGAAAATAGCAGCAAAGACAGATAACCATTAAAAGCTCAGAGTTAATTTGGCATCTAAAAGATTGTAATTATGAATTTGGGTGAATGGTTTTAGTTAATCATCACTCTTTGGCTATTTACTCTCTGAGGATAGAAAGAAGTCTGTTTATTTCCATCACACCTCCAATGTGCTTGTGCACATCTGTGTGACTTGAATTCATGGCTAGCATGCTCAGGATTTCTGACGGAGGATTTACCTTTTTAAATAGAATTTTCTAGATTATTGCAAAGCAGATTGCTGTCGCAACACTGAAAAATAAATGCACAGGTGCTTCTCCATCTCCAAAGGCACTTGGTGTAAATTTTCCTCAAGCAGCCTCTTTTCTCCATTCTGTTTGGCAAACTGCTCTTTCTGGTGCCTCCAAAGCATTTTATGATTTGTCATAAATCTGCTTTTACATGTGTTGAAAGGCAGAGCATCCCTCAGCAACATGCAATGGGCTATATAAATCTTTAAAGAACCCTGTAAAATTTACATGTTTGATTGTAACAGGTTTCATAGGTGCAAACCTGCTTTATTAGATGCAAAAAAAAAAAAAAAAGAGACATCGAGAGCTCAAAGCAGTTCTGCTTTTTCCTGCTGATGTCATTCTTGGCAATTAAAGTTTTCTTCCTCACAAGACACTTAACATATTTCCAGTTCTGGTACATAACATTCTCCACCTCTAGTTTTATAGGCAAACTAAGGTGAGTAATGGTCTCCTGCATGTTTCTTGTTATCCTCTCTGCTTCATGGATTTTCTTGGGACCTGTAGATCACTTTTCTGAAAGAAATGGTTGCTCCTTCTTTTGCATTATACTTAAAATGCAGATGTCAGCAAGTTGGACTAGACTGTAGGTAGATGGTTGTTTCTACATTTCTTTCAGTAGAAGCTGAACCATCTTAGAATCGCTGTGGCTTCTATACGAGGGAAGCATTGTGGCTGGTTTAGCATTTATTTTCTTTGGTCAGTAGTTCTCAAATGGTATTCCGGTGGTGGTAAGGAAGAGAGGTGTCTCACCACTGTGATCTTCTGCTACCACATTCAGCCACTGAGGATTATGGAATGCATACTCCATTTCCAACAGGTACAGCTTGCTCCACACAGGAACTGACCATGTGCCCTAAAGATACCTCAGAATCCCCTGCAACCTGGAAGATGTTGACGAAGAAAGGAAGTTCTAAAAACACTGGCATATATATTGCTTCCAGATGGAGGTTTAGCTTTCAAGCTTTTATTTTTGCCTTGGGCTTCTGCCCATCAGGCTGCCGCCTGTCGTCCAAAGACAGGAAGTGCAACATAGTTGAGAATTGCAATTCTGTTACCTGTTCTCACCTGTCCTTTCCTGTCTTCATCTGAGATTGTTCTCTCCCAGTCCTAACTGTTACATTTGATTTTGTGAGATCTTAACCTGTCTGTCCTTTTGTCCATTTTTCTTCTCTCACCATTCTTTCCCCCTCAGTTTCTCTGTCCTCCATTTTGTTTCCTTTTTTGCTTCCCTCTCTGTCTCCTTTTCTCATTCCCTGCAGCCATCTTGGGCTCAGGAGTGATTGGTTTTGTGCTTTATAAAAAGACAACTCTAGTTTACAGCCACCTCTTTCTGCTGAAATTTTGAAGGAGAACAATGTTCAAGAGGGATGGGAGATTCTGTGTTCAGAGCAAGAAGGTCAAGAAACAAGCAAATTGCCTGTTTAGGAAAGGTGTTGAAGTGTTAACAGAGGATGAAGAGAAGGTAGAACTACTCAACTCCCATTTCAGGAAAAGTTAGACAAATGATATATGGATGGATTTGCAGTCCAGGATAGGTAAGGAAATAGCTGGAGAAGAGAACGCATAACAACTTTAAATAAGTTGATGTCTCCAGGGTCAGATGAAGTACATCCGAAAGTGCTGAAGGGGTTTGGAGAGTTTATTTCAGAACTGCTCTCTGTAATCTTTGAGAATTCTTGGAGAATGTTTGAGAGCCTGGACAGAGACAAATGTACCTATTTTCAAAAAGGGGGGAAAGGTGGATCTAGAAAACCACAGACCAGTTGGCTTGATGCTGATACCTGGCAAAACTCTAGTCTAGAACGTATTATTAACCAGTCCATCTGTGAGCATCTAAAAATGAATGCACTGATTACTAGGAGCTTTCACAGATTTATCAAGAATAAGTCCTGCCACACAACCATCTCTCCTTTAATGATAGAATGACTACTTTGGTAGATCATGGGAATGTCATGGACATAGTATATCTTGATTTCATTTTGTTGGCTGAACAAAACTACTGTTAAGCAGATTCACAACTGGTTGAACACTTGTACCCAGTGCATGCTTCTTACTGGCCCTGCATCAAACTGGGTAGCAGTATAGTGATATGTGTTAGTGTTGGACCTCGACTAGGGAGGCTGGGCTCAATTCCCTATTCAACCACCAGGCTCATTGACAGTGCAAAGGATAGACTATAAACGTGAATAGGTTTTTTACATTTAATTTGCAGATTTATAAATCGCTTCACAACCAAAAGTTAACAAGGATAAAAACAGGATAAAATAAGATAAAATGCAAAAGGCTACACACTCTGTAAACCGAAGACAACAAAAGCATTTCTAAAATCACACAATTAGTAAAATAAAAGGAATGAGTCAGACTTCATGGAAATCCTTCTTAAACACAAATATCTTCATTAGCTGCCCAAATATCAAAATACTCAGGGCATGTCTGATTCCAGTTAGTAACTCATTCCAGAGGGTTGGAGCTGCAACACTAAAAGCCTGCTTTCTAGTGAATACAGTAGAATGCAGGAGTGTAGTTGACAGGCACTGATATTTGGGGAAGGCAATCCTTTAGGTCACTTTGTCCCAAGTTGTTTAGGGCTTTTAATGCTAAAAGTAAATCCTTGACTTGCATATTTGCACCCAGTTCAGTTCCCTCAGCAGATGTTATATGGTGTGAATGGCATGTCAGAGCCAGCTACCTAGTTCTGCACCAGCTGCAGTGGGAGATTTAGTGCCTATACTTCCGGGAGAAACTTCTTTGAGAGGAATGAATGAATAAAATAGAACCACACGGCCAACAACTGAAGATTTTCATCGCTTGATAGAACACTGCTATATAAAAAGTTCAGTTCCGTTAAGTTAGTGGTTGCATCATTCAGAAGTAAGAATTTAAATGCATCTTGTCAGGGATAAATGCATCTTGCAATAGTGCTGCTCTTGACAGGCCTTCACCAATCTGCTTACCTTTTGCTTTGGCCCTCTCACGTGGCCTGTGTTCAGCATTACATGAGAAACTCCCTGTCCCCTTGACTTTGAAGATAGAAGAAGAGTTGTCTCATGTCGTGCTTAGCTTTGGCAAGCCTTGGCCGGCTCCACAGCCTAGTGTGATGATATGGCTGTCCCTAGCCTCTCCGGCATGTACAGAAAACTGGAGAGGAAGATAAGTAGTGCCCACAAATGATGGCCGGCTACTAAGCTGTGCCTAGCTTCTTCCGTGCTCCTAATCCATTTTGAAAGCTGAGTTTGACAAGCAGGGTATAAATAACCTCAATGGTTATTTTCCTCAACCTTTCAGAAAACAAAACCGTTGCTAATTTCCTTTACTACTAAACGACTTCAGTCTCTCTCTGCTTTCCACGTTCTTGCTTGTTTCACCTTTCTACTAACTTCTGCCGATCTTTCTTCTGCACCAATGCAAATCCAGCAACCTGTGGTGGGTCTACATGAGCCAAGCCCTTCTTCAAATCACCAGCTTCGGAAGTCTCTGCACCCTCGGAAAGTCAGACTTTCCATTGCCACGCACAAAGAGCCACTAGCATAACGCCTAATCAGTAACTATGCAAAGCCAGGGCACCAAGCGTGTTGCTTATCATTCCTTGTACCACCACTTCAGGCCTACGATGGCTGTCTGCAGTTATTTGAAGCACGGCCCCGTTTTGAGGAGTTTTGCATTCCTATCTGCATTGTGCCTGCTACTATTAGCAACAATGTGCCCGGCACTGACCTCAGTATCGGTGCTGACACTTCCCTGAACGCCATTGTGGAGGTAAGATGGAAAATACTTAAACCCATGTCAGCAAGATGAAAGAGAAGAAGCTTTTCCCTTTGGTTTTATGGGGATGAATCAAAATTGTGGTTTCAAATTCTGAAGGTCACTGCATCGAAACTCCTGAAATTTAGCCAGGATCCCATGCACCAGATCTCTTCAACAAGATCAGCCCATAAAATGCAGGTGCTGGTGGACAGGAACAAGTAGGATGCGCCATAGGGTTGTGCACAGGAAGAACTCAAAATGCCAAGTTATGCTCCCAACCATCAATCATTTTAGCTCCCTAAATTTTAGTTGCTTTAACTATGCGGTTTTGCAGCAGAAAGGTGGCACGAACATTTAATTGCAACAATTATTATTATTATTATTATTATTATTATTATTATTATTATTATTACTACTACTACTACTACTACTACTACTACTACTCTTACATCGTCATCAGTGATTTTTTAGGGGGGAAAGATGCTGGTACTCACCATGAAGTTGTTACAATAAGTGCCACACTTGTAACATTTGGAGAGAAAAATGGTGCTGGTACTGCATATAAATAATAATAATAGTAGTAATTTATTATTTTTAAATAATAACCCATCTGACTGGGTTTCTCCAGCCACTCTGGGTGGCTTCCAACAAAAAAGTAAAAATACATTAAAACATCAGTCATTAAAAACTTCCCTAAACAGGGTTGCCTTCAGATGTCTTCTAAACATCAGATAGTTATTTATTTCTTTGACATCTAATGGGAGCGCCACTACCGAGAAGGCCCTCTGCTTGAGTACCCCTGGAAAAAGCTACTGTTGTTGTTGTTGTTGTTGTTGTTATTAAAGATACTTCCTTTGTGGTTGCTATCCTCCAGGAATTCAGAAGAGTGTTGTAAGATCAAAACAGAGATGTTAGGAAGGCAGTCTCCTACAGCTGAAAGCAGTGTTCTTCAACCTTTAGTGGATCACAACTCCCATCATCCACAGGCCAAAGATGATGAGAGTTGGGTTTCCAGATCTGGGTGAATTACAAGGTTAAAGAGCACTGATCCTAGAGGCTAGGGCTGCCAGCTGTGCATCAAACTCCCTCCTTATGGAAGAGTAAAGATGAGCCAGCACAAAGAAAGGTGATTTTGATGTTCTAAATAAATGGGCCCCGTGGTGCCGGGTTGGGGGGGGTGCATTCTAGGGACAATCAAAACCATGAGATCTTCTCCAGGTGGAAGAGAAAACTCTGACTTCATAGAGGGCAGTTCTGATGTTGGATTCCCATTGTCTGCAGTGCGAAATTTTCCAATGTCACAGCTCCAGATGGTGATGGGGTGAGAAGGATATGTGTGCTGAGGTCGACCAGAGGAAGGCTGGATGATGATGATGATTTATTGAATTTATATACAGTGGTACCTTGGTTTGCAACCGTTTTGGATTACAACCACATCAAACCCTGAAGCATATGTCCCCTTTTTTATTACAACCCTTTTTTTTTTAATTACAACCCATATTTTTGGGGGGAGGCCCCATTGGCGAAAGCGCACCTTGGGTTACAACCTGTTTTAGTTTACAACTGGACCTCTGGAACAGATTGTGGTTGTAAACCAAGGTATCACTGTACTGCCCCATGCCCGGACGTCTCAGGGCAGTTGGATCTGAAGGACCCAACACTTTGCCACTCCTCCAACTCTTTCAAGCCAGCCCTGAAGCTGGTGTAGCTCAGTCTCTTTTATTTACTTGGAGGGAAATGTTTTGTTCTTGAAACAAAAAAGAAGTAGGGATGTGCCCAAGAGCATTTCCACTCTGCTGCAAGAATCTTTCAGAGCACTGGGTATGCTAGGTGGACCACCTTCAGTTCTCTCCCTTCCCTGCCCAAGACACATGGTCCTATAAAATAGGCAGTTGAAGAAACTGTTAGTTAATATTATGACAATATGTATCACATGTCAGACTATTAAGTTACCCAACTGATTGCTTTAGAAGGTAGTAAAGTGTAAGTAACAATTCTATCTGGATCCATATATTATGGATATAACATCTATAGTATATAGATGTATTATAGTATATAGTATTATAGTATATAACATCTGTTTCCTTGCAAGTTATATACACTTTATTTCCATGAATGGAACAGTGTTTCTAGAATGGGCCTTTCCTGCTTTCCTTTCCTACATTTACCCAAAAAAATAAGATCTGGAAGGTTGGGGGGATATATTGTATTTTGGGGAGGGGGCTGCAGATGAAGGGGAGAGCAGTTGGAAATGGTTGTCTCTCTTATATGTACTGAAGAGCAACTTTGGATCTGGCAGCACAATGTTAGCCATGCTTACTCAGAAGTAAGTCCTGTTTAAGTCAGTGGGACTTATTTCCAAGAATGTGGGGTTAGGATTATAGCTCAAGACCGGATCATTAGAGGGAAAAGACTTGATCTCAGTCATAGCTTATGTTGAAATCTAAGAATCAAGAGGAGCCATGGATTTTTGCTCCAGAAAAACGGCATTTGTAAGATTTTCTGAAAAAACTACTGGTTTTTTTATGCCAAGTTTCACCTAATATTGTGTGAAGCATTGCCGATGACTTGTGGAAATCTCAGAGAAATGTTTTTGAACTAATTATTTTTAGTTCTCATGGTGCATGATAAAAACAAAGCAGTTGTGGTCTGAATGATACTAAAATAACATCCTTAAAGGATGGTGAGCATTTTGGTTTGAAAGTCACTAACAGACTATTCTTTGCTAGACATGCGACCGAATCAAACTGTCGGCAAGTGGAACAAAGCGACGTGTGTTCATCATTGAAACTATGGGCGGTTATTGCGGCTACTTGGCAAATATGGGTGCCCTCGCTGCAGGAGCTGATGCTGCGTACATCTTTGAAGAGAAATTTGATATTCGAGAACTCCAGGTATGCAGATCCTATATTTTACCTATTGGCTACCTCGGGCTCCATTGGGAGGAAGGGCAGAATGTGGACTGAACTCAGTAAGTAATAATATGTAAATTCAATGTCTGTGGAGCAGGTATATCAACAGATGTATCACTGGCTGATGGCTCAGCTCTGTACATGAGAACTCTTGTCTCTTTAATAGAGTTGCTTTAGGGGTGACATAAAGTAATGGGATTTCTGTCTGGCAGGCCACCTTAAGGACAAAGCAAAGGTTAGCAGTAGGCAAATTTACATCACTTGACTCACAGTCATAAATGATGCATTCTTTTTAGGCCAACGTGGAACATTTGACTGAAAAGATGAAAACCAGCATTCAACGTGGTTTGGTGCTGAGGTAAGCTGACTGCTCACTAAAGTGCACTGTAAAAGGAAGTTAATTTGTTGTTGGGATGGTACTTTGGATGGGAAGAGAAGAATGGCAAATGTCACCACTGGAAAGTGCTGTAGTTCATTGACAGAGTGCAGGTTCAATTCCAGAGTGCAGGATCTTGGATGAAAGGAACAGCAGAGACCTTTGCCTGAACTCTTGGGAGAGCTCTTGCCAGTTATAGGAGTATAGGAGTAAGTATAGGAGTAAGCATGGACCAATGGTACCAAATAGTATGGGAAACAGCCTTACTAGAAAAATTAACCAACAAACTAAAACTGACATGGGGACAAATGGAAGAAGACGCCTTCACCCCGGTATGGCTCCCCTTTATCACATACACAGCCCAACAAGACAACGACAAGAATCCACCAACAGCATACGAATCAATATGGCTAACCTGATTCAAAAACACCTACCCGCCCCCTCACACATGTAAACAAAGATCACCACAGCCAATCACAAACAAGCAGCCGCACCCTAGGCCAGCCCCAATTTCTCTCACCACTAAAGGAACACAAGCAAATAGCAAAGAGAACCTGCCCAAAGGACACTGACACAAAACCCCACACATACATTAAGTAAAATAGAAACATTGCCACCCGACCCCACCCCTACCCACCATGGTCCCCTCTACCTCTTCCCCCCTTTTCTTCCCAATGTAACAGTAATGTCTCAACAAATGAAATTGACCTGTAGAAAATGTGGCTTGAAAAAAGAGACATTGCACATATTTTCTAAACCAAAAAAATCTAGAGAGAGATTGAGAGCACCTAGCCTAGTATAGAAAGAGCAGTCTCCACGTCCAAAGGGGGCACCCTTGAAAATTATGTTGGCTGCCAAGTCAGTTCACCCACCCCCATACCCTGGTGAGCTGCTTGTGGTTGGCAGTAGCAGTGTAATAGCCCACCACAAGCAGTGGCAAAGTCCTTGCCATTTGAGATTTCACTCAAGAAATTTTGGAATGGCCAGCAGCTTCCAGCAACCACACAAACTTAAGAAAAGGCCAGACTGGGACTACAATTAGACCCATGGTGTCAGTGCCATACGCCAACACTGAGCCTGATTAAAGGGCAGTTATATATGCTCATTCATTGCCTCTCTCCCTGTCCTCACATTGCAGCTGGACAGCTTTTATTTTTTTTAATGTAGTGTCCTATTTCAGTTTTGAAGGCGATAAGCTGTAGGGATTTGTACTGACAATTCCCTTCAGTCATATTTGCACCACTGTTATTGTTACTTGTTTGAGAGTCAAGTTTAGGAGTACGAAATTCCTTCTGGATTTTGTTTTGCTTGGTTTTGTTCTTTTTAAAAAAGCTCAGGATGTTTGGGTCTGGTCCGTGCCTGGGTGGAAGACTTGGGTTCCATAACGAAAAAAAGGCAGGCTATATATGTAACTCGATAAAATATAAGCCAACCACACTTATGCTTGTGTTGTACAGGAATGAAAATAGTAGCGAGAATTACACAACTGACTTCATTTACCAGCTCTATTCCGAAGAAGGGAAAGGAGTCTTTGACTGCAGAAAGAACGTACTGGGTCACATGCAGCAGGTAGGCCTACCTTACAGATTCTCCAGGATGAAACAGAAGACTTAAAATGCTATTCTAAGTGCTGCAGTTGTGAATGCAGGAGCTGGTTTCATGTTTCCTCCTGGACTAGAAACCGCCCAGGACAAATGCTGCAGGGCACATGGCTTCCAGTGCTTAATTTCTGCGTCCATCACCTGGGACAAAATCTGCCATTGATGCACGTACATCTACATAGCTTGAAAGGAACCTTTTTGCCTACTTCAGGGTTGCAGATAGTATTACATAACAAATAGCTCCATTGGCAGAGTTGTTGTTGTTGTTTAGTCGTTTAGTTGTGTCTGACTCTTTGTGACCCCATGGACCAGAGCACGCCAGGCACTCCTGTCTTCCACTGCCTCCCCCAGTTTGGTCAAACTCATGCTGGTAGCTTTGAGAACACTGTCCAACCATCTCATCCTCTGTTGTCCCCTTCTCCTTGTGCCCTCCATCTTTCCCAACATCAGGGTCTTTTCCAGGTAGTCTCCTTTTCTCATGAGGTAGCCAAAGTATTGGAGCCTCAGCTTCACGATCTGTCCTTCCAGTGAGCGCTCAGGGCTGATTTCCTTAAGAATGGAGAGGTTTGATCTTCTTGCAGTCCATGGGACTCTCAAGAGTCTCCTCCAACACCATAATTCAAAAGCATCAATTCTTCGGCGATCAGCCTTCTTTATGGTCCAGCTCTCACTTCCATACATCACTACTGGGAAAACTGTAGCTTTTACTATACGGACCTTTGTTGGCAAGGTGATGTCTGCTTTTTAAGATGCTGATTGGCAGAGTAGGAGACTCTTAATCTCAGGGTCGTTGGTTTGAGCCCCACGGTGGGTGAAAGTTGCCTGCCTTGCAAGGGGGTTGGACTGGATTGACCTTTGTGGTCCCTTCCAACTCTACAATTCTCTACTTCTAAGTTTAATAGCATTTAACTAGTTTTAATACTAATTCATTGGTAACACCGAGGCATGAAGATATTAGCACTGGGACCACAGCCATTGAATTGAGGTCTTGCAGCTCTGTATGTCAGTACGACTTAAATTATAACTATCTGATGCTGCACAAAGAACTGTATGTAGAAGCAGTCATTTGTTTATGATGCTGCCTTTGTTCAGTGGAGACCAAGTTCACTGCAGGCGCAGGTAATCTTCCAACCTGAATCCCTAGTTGCTGTCCATGACTATGGGCATGCCTCAATTTCTGCCTAAGTGCGAGGCAGGAAGTCTTGTAATTGTTTTGTAACTCCAAACAGAGTCCTAAAACTTCAACTCACTGTTAACATTGAATTTCACAGGGTGGCGCTCCTTCGCCATTTGACAGAAACTTTGGGACAAAAATTTCAGCGAAAGCTGTGCTTTGGCTCTCCAAGAAACTCAAAGAATGCTATCGAAGAGGTAAGGAAATGCTGGTGGCATTAAAAAAATAAAAATTAACTAGTTTAATGTGTCAGTTGCTAACATCAATAGGAAGGTGCCAAACATGTGATACTGAGTCTGTGAGGCACACCTGTTTCTTCTCTCGTATGTTATCACATCTATGAAAAAAGGCTTAGCTGCCCTGTTTTTTTTTTCTCCTTAGCTTGCTGGAAATATTGAAGCCAGGGACTGGTGACTTGTCTGTTTCCAGTAATGGCACCTCATTTGTACAGTGCTCTTCCAGTTTGAAGACTGGAGTCTTGAATCACTGTTGGCCTTTTGAAAGCAGGCTGTGTTTTGATGTGCTTTTACAGGGGAAAGTATCTAATCCTGCTTGACTTTAAAAAAGATTTCATAGTTTATATTGCTTGTAAACTGCTTTGCAGGCCCACTTCAGGGCAGACAGACAGTATAAAATTATTAAAAGGTAATATAGCAAACATTTACAAGCGGCCGTTAATATTTCTTAACCAAGTAGGCCAGCTCCCTTTCTTCTTTTGAAAAGGCATGTTTAAGACCAAGGTTGCATTCTCAAGAATATTTGAGGCTGATAATTCAGAAAACTTAATCCACAATTCTTTATTTACAGGGGCTAAAGTATCCATGCATGTTAGGTATACCTCATGGTATTCTATATATCAAGCCACATTCAAGTGGTTGCAACAGAACTAAGTAAAAATCCGTCACTTACTAAGGAATCCTTTCACTTAACTGACTTCTAATTTTCTGAGCAAAACGTAAGTCTAGACAAGCTTACTCAGGGGGTAAGATCTACCAACTTCTAATGGTACATTAGAACCTGCATAGGATAAGGCTTCAGATTTCTTAGAATATTAGGCAAATTACCAAAGCTTGCCATGATTTGGTCATGCTGATTGATATTTTACTTCAGGGTAGTCAACTTGGTGCCGTCCAGTGTTTTAGACTACAGCTTTCATAATTTCTGGCTGGTTAAGCTGATGGGCATTTTAATTCAAAACATCTGAAAGACACCATGTTGGCTATCCCAGCTCTACTTTTTTTGATTATGACCGATTCCTCAAACTGTGCTAAAATGTGAGTAATCTCAGAATTCCAACCCCAACCCCCCCAAGACTTAAAAGTTCTTGACAATAATTTGTAAAAACATAGGAATGCACCACGTGAGTTACATATATTCTTCCTTTCTTGTTTTGTTTTCTTGGTTGCTGCACGGATCACAGATGAAGGTAACACACTTCATTCTTTTGCAATTTTATCAGGTTTGAGGAACAGTTCTTACTGTAATGTTGAACAATTTCTAACGAAATTAACCATGGCCAGTGAAACCAGTTATTTATCCATTCTCTTTCACTCTAATTACTGATTTGAAAACCATGCCCTCTAACAGTTTCAGTCCCTATTTTTTGTTGTCACTCTTCACTGTAATATTTCAGTTAACCAAATTCAATTAAAAACCCTATGTGGAATTCTTTAACATTTCATTCCCCCCCCCCTACACTATTCCCGTATGTTACTTTTTGTATAGCTAAAAGAAGAAAATGTATGTGTGTTTTTTTTCAAAGGAAGGGTATTTGCCAACACTGAGGACAGTGTTTGTCTCCTGGGAATGCGCCGGAGGAACCTTATTTTCCAGCCTGTGGTTCAACTGAAGGATGAAACAGACTTTGTGTAAGTAAAGACAGTGCAGGGAAAAACACTGGTGTCCACACGAAGATTAGAATTAAGAATTGATATCTCTTTGGGGACAAATGGTAGACTCTAGTTCAACTTTAGACTTGAAGTGCCCTCCCCCACAAAAAACTCCTGGGATTATTGAAAGAATTTCTCTTTTACAAGGACCTGGCAGCGCTGAACCAGACACAATCTTCTTTCACCCCCTTTTTAATCTTTTAATAGCAAATGCTTCCAATGCACTGTTGCTGTTGTGGGTGGTGCCCAGCTATTGGGTAGCATGGCAACTGCTGAATTTTTCAAAAATCTCTTAATCCCTGCATCATCTCTACTGGGCTTTTTGCCCAGCCAAGCTAGGTGCCAAGTCTGAAGCTTGGACTTTAAGAGAAGCAACATGCCCCAGTGGAAGAGCATAAACTTTGCATGTAACATTTTGCTTCTGCGTTATTATTTAGTGGCATCTGTAAAGACCTCAGCCTGAGCCATTTGACTGCTTTGGCTACCTGCACTAGACTAGCCAAGAGTCTCACTGAGCCCATGGTAATGTTGGCAGACTTGCATTAAACTGCTTGTCTAAGCAGCAAAACCAGCAAATTAGAATCTTTGTTTTAATGGAGGAAGGGGAGTGTGTTTCCATGATCTAATGGCTCTCCTATTGCATCGCTTGTGCAAATAGGCAGCTAGTTTATCTGCTGGACACAAGTTGACATGACAGCATGTCACTAGCACTAACTCTCCATATAAACCAGCTATTTATATGAGCAGAGTGACAAGACCCTGTTGCAGAGTTCCTGTGTCTTGTTTCAAGTTGATCAGCACCCTCAGTTGTTGGTGTTCCTTATAGCCTGCATATAAGTTTAAATGAGAACTTCTAAAAACTTTCCCCTTCTTTCTTGCTAAACAGGCACCGAATTCCCCGCGAACAGTGGTGGCTGAAGTTACGGCCTCTGATGAAAATTCTGGCCAAATACAAGACCAGCTATGATGTGTCAGATTCGGGCCAGTTGGAGCATGTGCTCAGACCAAAACAGGCAGAAGCATGAGCCAACAGGTCCAAGGTGTCCTACTGTTAAAAGGTTGCAATAGCTCTCCATTGTGTGTCAACGATGCTTTAGAATACTTGTTGCAGCTTCATTTTGTAACATCTAAGTTATTGTACCAGCACTTTATGTGGAAAAACAAAAAGCCGCCATCACAGACACTCTCTACCTGGTATTGCCCTAGGCTTCTTAAAAAGACACCACACAAAACACCCTAGAGCCTAACTTAACAACAAAAAAACCCCAACTTACCAATGTGTTCCTTACCAATAACCTGTGCAAAAACGGTTCTATGCACTCTGTGTGATGCTATTCATCTCTTGCACTTTTACCAGATAGTGTTTACACTTAAAGAGTATGTTACAGAGGCTTAGTTTTGTGTCAAACTTAAAAAAGGAAACTTATATTTGTCCCCCAACAGAATAAAATACTATATTAAAAGTAAGCTCTGGAGTCATTTGTTCTGTACAACGTGGGACGAGCTTGCTTCATCCTACCCACTGGCTAGAACTTCTCAGGGCTAGCCCATGTTATTGGTACAACCAATGGTGACCAATGGTCAGAGGTGATAGGAGCTGTAGTGTGGCAACATCTAGAAGGTGCCACGTTGGCTAACCTGCACTAGCTGAACGTGCTCTTAAAAGGAAAAAAACCATTGGATTTCAAGGCCTGCAAATACAAGGCAATTTCTTGCCTGTGTAGCAAGTTTTTTATGTAGTGCAACCAAATTCAGTCCAGCTGCTTGGGTATCTAAGGAGCAAGAGTAAAAGTAGCAAGTGCAAGATTATGATTTTTCTCTGCTGTAATTGCAAAGAAAGACCCCAGCTTCAAAACTAATGTTTGCCACAACCCCTGCAGTGGCTTGGATTCCAAAGCAGATGTAAAGCTAGCTTGTTAGATCTGCTCTAGAAGAAAAAAGACTTCTCCCTATGCTTAGAGCCCTCAATCGGGGTGGAGTTAGCAGAGCAGCCACATGGTACCCAAGTAGGCTGGGGCCAAGGAACAAGACAGCTGGAATGCATCCTCATGCGTAAAATCACCACCTGCTTGAGTTGCATATATATTAAGATGGTAGGAGCAACCCTGTATTCAAAATATGAGTGCTTCTGCCAGTACATCTTTTACTACCTAAAACACCAGGGAAGAAAGGAGTAACCTCTCGCCAACTACGTCACTAAACAAAATGGGGCAGGCACAGACTTGCCTTCTGCTGTGATGTCTCTAAAGATGAGCTACCTGATGCGGGAAGAAGAAGTCCCATGACAAGATACTAAGCAGATCAACTCATCAGAGGCTGGGAATATTTAATGGCACAAGGTTGAGACACACAATATTCAAATAAGAGTACTGAAGATGGTCAATGACCGTAATCTTAAAAAAAGAGGAAACCCTAACTCTTATTAGACATGATTTAAAGAAAACAGAAAACTTAATTGTGTGCTTCTACAAAGTGCTAGGTACCATCTAGTTAAATGTAACCATGATCAGCTAGGCAGAACCAACAGTAGTTCGGGTGGGAAATTAGTCAAGAGTTATTAAGCTAGTTTGGGACCAGAATCCAGAGCTTCAGCTTGGCAAGTAGAGAAAGACTGACAGAGGGTGAAATCCTGCTTGAGAAGTAAGCACCACTGTGGAGTCAAGCTCTTTAAGATGACACAAGTGTAGTGCTGTCCGGTCCTGACAGCACTGCTACAGAGGACCCCAAGTTATTTTGGTATCTGTCACACACGATTGCATCTAATCTGAGCCGGCAGCAAATATCATCGTATAACCCACGAAGGGTCTTTGGCAGTGTGTGGGTTTTCTGGGCCAAGAATAGCCAGTCCTTTTGTTCTCTTCCCAGCGGCAAGATATCTGAAAGTCAACAAAGAATGCACCATTAGTCTACCATTCATTTGCAATTGTCTGTTCATCGGATAAGTGTAGGGAATATTAGGTAAAGGTAAAGGTACCCCTGCCCGTACGGGCCAGTCTTGACAGACTCTGGGGTTGTGCGCCCATCTCACTCAAGAGGCCAGGGGCCAGTGCTGTCCGGAGACACTTCCGGGTCACGTGGCCAGCGTGACAAAGCTGCATCTGGCGAGCCAGAGCCGCACACGGAAACGCCGTTTACCTTCCCGCTGGTAAGCGGTCCCTATTTATCTACTTGCACCCGGAGGTGCTTTCGAACTGCTAGGTTGGCAGGCGCTGGGACCGAGCAGCGGGAGCGCACCCCGCCGCAGGGATTCGAACCACCAACCTTTCGATCGGCAAGTCCTAGGCGCTGAGGCTTTAACCCACAGCGCCACCTGCGTCCCTCCTAGGGAATATTAGGAGTCTTCAATTCTCAGGACTCAATGGGCGAAAGTGATGCTTTCGTTTTAAACTGTACTGGGATCATTATTGATAAAGGGCAATTCAGAAACTGAACAGCACATGTCATTCTGAAAAACGTTTTGATTTTAGACAGCATCAAAGTCTCTGGAGCTCCTTTCACTTGATGTTGGAGGGTTGTTCAAGCTGGAGAAGTAGAACATATTTGTATGTACGCATTGCTCAGTCTGCAATTCATGCTTGGCTTGCTTATGAGTTATTCTAGGGCTTCACCACAGTCCCAATGACACCTTAGCATACTGCCATCCAACTAGCTAGATTTGATTCACAAATCAAGGTTCTGTGTAAGTTTTACACATCCAACTGTTTTGTCTCACTATCCCATTCAATAGCCCCATGCCACAGGAAACCCACAATCCTGAAAATTAAAGGGCTGTGTGGCAAACATCAGTTCCCCCCACTCCCCTTTTGGGTTTCGGAAAGCTATCTGAGAATTTTCACACTTCCCGGTCAGGCACACAAACTCACTTGTTGGCTGCATCTATGAGGTTATCTTTGGAGACTGCGAAAAGATTCTCTCTGTGCCTCTGCTTCATCTCATCGGAGATCCCGTACAAAAAGGTATTCATTCCTACAAAGAAGAATTCACAAACATTAAGAAAACTAACTTGATTCTTAAGAGTGAAAGCAGCAGGTGGCAAACCACACCTCAATCCTGCAGCTCCTACTTTTAGACAGATCTGTTTCATAATGCACTGAGATCACTCTCAATTCTTCTGGAATGGCATATGTAGCCAAGAACTATGCAACAAATTTTAGATAATTTCCCCATGTTGGAAATGCCTGATGTCAGAAACTCTTTTTGGCTGCAATTTAGACATATGAAACTGGGTCTGCCCCCCCCCCGCCCCCACTCAAAAGCATCAAAGATAACTAAAATATGTGCAAAATCATATTTTGGCTTTCAGGCTGATGGCTATTTTGATCCAGGAAAGGCTATTCGCTCTACTCATTTGGCTCAATCCCAAGCTGAGAAGTCAACATACCTTTATCCGATGGTGCTTGGGGGGCATCCACAGATGCAAACATGGCAAGCTTGGCTTCGTCAATGTCTTGCTGCGTAAATTTTCCTGCCTTGGCCCATTCGGCAGCCTTTTCAAAAGTAGACAAGGTACCCATTGAATTTGGATCCCTAAAAATGCAAGGAAGGCACAGGTAAGTTTATACCGCCAGGTTTTTTTTTTTTTTTACAGAGAAATGACACCACAAAGCGACTTGCCCTTGTTCAAGTGGTTGCTTTTTCTAGCTTTGCCTCACACTGTGATCACAGATAGATGAAAACCCAACTGTTAAAAAGCAGTGTTGACTTCTGAAGGGTATTTCTGTCCCAATGACATGGTATTGAGCAGGTTCTTACAACAAATCTGTTGAGTTCACTGAACTTAGAGAGCTTGAAATCATAGGAACATAGGAATGTGCTTCAAACTGAAATAGACCTTTGGCCAATCTAGCTCCATATTGTCTACACAGACTGGCAGCAACTCTCCAGGGTTTCAAATGGGGGCCTTTCCAATCCCTACCTGGAGATGCCGGGGATTGAACCAGGGACGTTCTGCATGCAAAGCAGATGCTCTAGCGTTGAGCTACAGCCTTCCCCTGCCACTGACCTCAGGACCGGATCCATATATTCTGTACATCCCAACACTTATGAGCCACACAGTGCTGGCATTCTGTTCAGCACTGCAAAAGTGGAAAGCAATTACGCAGCTTTCCCTCCACTGACGTGTTCGTGCTTTTTACATTATGGGATTTCCTCGCAATTTAAAAGCACTGATCTGAGTGCTCTGGGGCAGATAGGCAAAAATCTACTTTCCCTTTACCACTCAATGACTTGTACAATTCCAGTTCCTGAACGCATTTTATTTGGCAGAGAATGCTGGTTTACAAAAAAAACACACCCTGAAAACCAAGAACAGTCAAAGGAAGACATTGTGGTTCTACTCAGTCGACTAGTTACCTATAGGAGTAGAAACTGAATATGCCATTACTGGCAAGTTGCGCACCACCTCCATATGCACCTCCCTTCTCTCTAATTTCCGTATGCAGAAATTTAGCCGTCATTAGCCGGGCGAGGATGCGAAGGCTGAAAAAAGAGAGAGATTGTTAGTGAACAAGAGATTACTACATTGCAGGGGTTGAGGCTAGATGAACCTTCCAACTCTTCAATTCTGATTAAGATGCTCTCTCCCTGGCTCTTCCTTTTTTCCTCACCATCATCATCATCATCATCATCATTATTATTATTATTATAAGTCCGCATGAACAAATGCACCCAATCGGCAAAATTTCAGACTCAGTAAGATTCCATAACTAGTCTCCCCACAGAAGTCAAGATCTCTGATCTCCAAATTTCCATACCACATTTTTTCTCCTTTTTAAAAGCACAAGACTTATGCAGGTAAGGGAATGTGCTTCTCCAAGTGGACGTTTTAATGCACTTGCTAGATCATGGTGCCCTCTACCTGCTAAGACTCCCAACTCCAGTCATTAAGGCCAGGTAGGGATGATAGGAATAGTAGCAGTGGCTACCTCTGTCCTAGACATCCCTTGGGGAGAGCGAACTGGGGGCTCCGCAGGCAGAATCAGTGCCAGCTACCTGGTTCCTTCTTGCTGCTCCAAAGCAGCGCCTCCGCCTAATGAGTGCCAGGAGAGCACAGGTGTCATTAGCTCAGAAGTGGTCCCTTATCAGCTGCTGTTACCTTGGCAGCAATGCCCCCTGAAGACACACATGGAGCAGTGTTGCTGAAGCCACACCCCCAAGCAAAGCTTGTGAGCCAAACCCACCTGTGCCCCACAGACGCTCTCCTGAGCTGAGAAGCAGGCACCAACACAGAGCAAACAGGGAGGGGGAAAGAAAGCCTGATTTTGTGCACTGTGGGTCACCCTGCCTGTGAGTCCAGACATAAATGCACTACTTGTAGCAGCCTCTAACTCAAAAAACACCCCAGTGTTTTGAAAGCAAACATCTTCCCGAGAGCACCGTCGGTTATTTCTGAATGCAGATCTCAACACAGCCGCAACTGGAGATTTAGTTTATTCAACTCTGATCACGCACTATTTGGCAGCACTTCCCATCGTCTTACCTTGCGTGGTCCGGGGCTGTAAAGGGAACTGTCCGAACGCAGGCGCCAACGTAATTGACCGGGAAGGGCAGAAGGAAATGAGTCTTCATCTGGCATGGCTGGAAAGTGGGGTCCTGGAGGAAAAGTCACATTGTGTTTGGTTTAGATCACCTCTGGCAGAGTGTGTGTAGGCAGAACAGCGTGGGCACTCAGTTTTAGGTGACCGCCTCTTCTTACCCATTCAAAAGCATCAAAAGGAGTCCAGAAAGATTAATAGTCAACTCTGCATTTGGTTACTGGGATAGAGAAGGAAGGAGGAAAATGAGACCGCAGAGTCTCAATGTGATTGCTTGGAGGGCTCAGAACAGCCAACAGCAAGGGAGAAGAGTGAAAGCATTTTAAGAATTTGATGCCCCCTATTATTGTTTTTTAAGGGCAGTAGTTGTCAAAGGCAAGGAACAGCTCAGCACAGCCCCACATTTGAAGGGGGCACAGTTTGCAAAGGGGATGTGCATTCCCCAGGCGTACAACAGAATACACTTTCACTTGACGTGTAACTTAACTCTCTTCTCCCTCCCTCCCTAGCCTAGCGTTGCCTTTTATAAGCAATGAAGGCAGGGCTTGGGTTACCTCTAATTTCTGGACACAGCCCAGCAACGTTAGTAGCTTTAGAAATATAACTTTATGAAGGCCCAAGTGGGGATAAATCAGGAGACAATCTTTGGAATACAAGAGCAGACTGTTTATATTCCATTCAACTTTTTTAAAAAAGATCTTGTATGCCACTTTGAAGAACTTTCTGGAGGCAAAAAATGTTTCAGAGATGGGTCATAGCTAAGCCGTCGTCCTCCAACCAGTTTGTAAGGCAAAAATTGCACCCTAGATGCACCTGCCATTGTTGAATTTACATAGGAGGTCTACAACGAAGTCTTTCTTGGGTAGGGACAGAAAAGTTACGGCTCCAAGAATCTGCTGGACTCGAACTCCCATCAACCCTGACCACTGGGCTATGCAGACAGGGGCTGATGGGAGTTGGAGACCAACAACAATAGGACACAGGATTGCCATTTTTGTTCTAAGACATTTTTCCTGTGCAGGTGACAAACAACATCCTCGATTGCCAGCCACTTATCACTGACCGTTCTTCTTCTCATAAATGAAGAAAGCACTCAAACAAAACAAAACAAAACAACTCTAAGAAATCTTGATTTTTGCCACTGGGGTGGTTTTTTCTTTTCTGTCCAGCCAGAATGGAGAAATATTTCTAAAAGAAAAACCAACTCATGGAAGCAGAATTGGGTGCCACCAGCACACAATTGTTTTTTTTTTTTTTGGGATGGGGAACATTTTACTTCCCCAAGCTTCTACCCGATTTTAGCTTCCTGCTAAGGCTTCAGGTTCCCCCAAAAAGTGACCATAAAGAAACACATTAATCTTCAGAGCAGTAAGGCTCAATTTGGGGAGTAGTGACAAATACTGGCAACTTCGATCTAAGGCAAATGAGCTAAGACTCACCGTAATGAGCTTCCTGGTGATCTGGGAGCAAGCAGGCACATCACTGCCATCGGTTTTGGGGTCTGAAGGTTTCTACAAAGAGAAAACTTGGTTGAAACAACAGAGATCCGATTGGTTTCTCGCAAGTAACCAGCACAGCTTCCCCAAGCATTTCCTTTCTGCTGTGTCCAATATTTTGCTGCTGATCACACTAAGGGTTGCATTCAAAACATGTCCTGCAGGCAGTGCTAATGTTGGGATACCCTGTGAGGATTACAATGTAAGACGGGGGTGGGAAGCCTCCGGGTCAGGGGCCAAATGTGGCCCTCCGTGTCTTTCTATCTGGCTCTCCAAAAAACCCCTCTCCCCAGGTTGAATCCCTCTAGGGCATCTGCTTTGAGCCCTCAGTGTTTCTGCCTAACTTACACTGTAATAATGCATGAATGGAGAATGGGGATATGAGTGTGTACAGGAACTTGGGATTTGGGGCCAAAATGCAGCCTATTGCACAAAGCTAATGCTTTTGATGCTTTTGAATTATGGTGCTGGAAGAGACTCTTGAGAGTCCCATGGACTGCAAGAAGATCAAACCTCTCCATTCTCAAGGAAATCAACCCTGAGTGCTCACTGGAAGGACAGATCCTGAAGCTGAGGCTCCAATACTTTGGCCACCACATGAGAAGAGAAGACTCCCTGGAAAAGACCCTGATGTTGGGAAAGATGGAGGGCACAAGGAGAAAGGGACGACAAAGGATGAGATGGTTGGACAGTGTTCTCGAAGCTACCAGCATGAGTTTGACCAAACTGCAGGAGGCAGTGGAAGACAGGAGTGCCTGGTGTGCTCTGGTCCATGGGGTCATGAAGAGTCGGACACAACCAAACGACTAAACAACAACAACAAAAGGGTCACGGCCATTGCTCTGCCCACACCCAACTCTGGCATGTGGCCCCCAGAAGGTTCTCTATAAAGGAATGCGGCTCCCAGGCTGAAACAGGCTCCCACCTAGGCAATGAGAACAGCCAAAGCAGAAGTGACATGGGCGATCAGAAGTGACACCCCACAGCCTTCCATCCCTCCTCTGGCTTTAAAAAACTGCTGCAGGGGGCTTCATACATTATTGGAGCTCTGTAGGACATTTCCCCTGATCTAAATCCCCATCCCACTCCCAGAAGCTATCTGGCCCACTGGGGAGAAATACAAGCCCTGTTGGGGTATCTCCCTCTACGGAGCTAACAGCATCTTTGGAGGGAAGCAGTCTATATCTTCCCTTCTTCTCAATACTCCTCAAATTCTATCGCACAGATCAAATTTGGACACCATCAGCAACACGTAGAATTCAGCTGTGGTATCAATGAACCAAAAGGCAGTGCCCCTTCTCATCTCAGCCTCAGCTCCCTCTGGAAGGGATGGAAGAATAGTACTTGAAACATGCTAACATTTGTAGGAACCACAGCAGGAAGGAAATGTGAGAGAGCAGGGGGAGGTGCTCTTGACAGCCCGTGTTGAAGTATTTGTATTTCCACAAGCTACAGAAAAATGCACCGGATATGTAGCCAATTCTGCCTCTCACTTGCATGAGAACTGGAAAGTCACCTGCAATGTGAACGCTTTCTCTGCTAATCCTGTTTTACCTCAATCACATGGGGGCGTACGGGCTTGCGTTCCTTTTTACTCCGGGCGATGCCCTTTATGAACCTTTCGACGGCTTTCGCAGCGTGTGGCATCTGCTGAGGGGTGGCGTTCACCGAACATCTAGGCAGAAATAAAATTGCATCTATCACATGCACCAACACACCGTCTGCGAGGAACAAACTGTGCTTTTACACCTCCCCAATTTTCCGAGTCGAGTTCTGTTTAGCCATCAAATATCACCGGCTTTAAAAAATGCTGGGCGGACTTTAATTCTGGTCTCTGCCTGGCGAGGGCAGTATGTAGCCAGGCTTCCCTCCGACTCTGAAGCTGAAGAGGCTCAGCAGGGAGGTTTCGGTGGTCCTGGCAGCAGTGCTGCAACTTCCCCAGCTACAAAGCTGGGAGATTATTTATTTACTTTATAGTACTTTTTCGCTCCGAGGTGGTGTACATGGTTCTTCCTCTCAACATTTAATCACTATGCCCCGCCCTGCAAAGTAGGGTCAATCCTAGGGGCAGTGACTGGCCCAAGGTCACCCAGTGAGCTTCACTGGTCAAGCAGGGATTTGAACCCCAGTCTCCTAAATCCTAGTCCGACACTCTAATTGCTACATCACGACACTCCCCTCATTGCAATGCCTTCCCAAGCTAGGTCGATGCACTTGCCGCTGCCTGAAATCAGGAGCTGTGTTCAAACTGCAGTAACCCAAGCAATCACACTCCCTTCTTCTCCCTGCTGGCAAGAGGGATGGAGACCAGAATTCTTGCTTTGAGCAGCCAAGAGTTGTGGACTCCCAAGGCCGCCATCTTGAGAAGTAGTATGTTATTTGCCAGCTGCATTTATACAGAACCTTCCTGGCCAAGGAACTCAAGGCAGTTCAGTTTTAAAATACTACAAACAAGCAAATAGTGAAACACAGAATAACAGCGTTCTCTTGGGTCAATGGAGGGAGGGTGCTCAATAATTCTCCTTTATTGCTGATGGTTGCATCAGCAACAGATTGTGTTTCCAAACTATGTAAAACTGCAATTTACTTTTTTTAAATCTTCATTTACTTCATGCTTTAGTTTGCCACTAGAGTTTCGGACTTTGGATGCTGTAATTCCAGGATGACGCTTGAGAAGGCAGACTATTTCTCTCTCATATGCCCACTGCCTGCTAACTGAATGCTTTGTGGAGTAGCTGTCTCTCACACAGTTGTGTACATGCAAGATTCACTATTAGGAAGTTAGGAGGGAAGCCAGCAAAGGGCTTAGAAATCCACTCGGGGCTAGCTTAGGGTCACATCAGGTGAACATTAACAGAGCCTCACCTCATGTTGTCGCTGTTTAAGAGGTATTTCTTGATGCGTGGCAATTTCCGCAGCACTGGCTTAATGTCGGACATTTCTGCAATCCTCTTCATCAATCTCACCTGAATTGGGGAAGCAGGAAGGAGAGAATAGTAAAGCAAAAGCAATGAAAACCCACCAAGCAGACCCGAGACCTTAAAATATGTGACTATGAACAACCGGGGCGCCTTCTTCCCCACAGATAGCTGCTGGGAATTTCTCCCTTGTTTCTATGTGCTTCTCTAGAAACCTCAGGCAAGAACTCTTGTTGGAACAGAAACAGCAGTGTGAAGAAGAGGCTACTTGAGAGACTGCTTCAATCTCTGTGGAGCCACTGCTGTTAGGCAGAGCGCACAGCACTGGGCTGGGTAGACAAATCAGACACCTTCATCTAAGCCAGTTCTCCTCTTTCAGAATGATGGAAGCCTTCTCCTCTCGGCTGTCCCCTTACCTGCTCCATGCCGTTAAACATTTCCTGCAGCTCTCCGGCGGGCGTCAGGGTTCTGCTGGCTCTAATCGAGGCGTACATGTGCCCGGAATCGGGAATCCCGTTCGAGAGCTCTTGAGCCGTCATCTTGACTAGAACCTTGAAGTGTTCCTCATCTTCAAAGTGAGGGCTGCAGAAAGTGGAGAGAGGAAGCAGAAAGGCATCAGTTTGCGGGGGGGGGGGGGGGGGAAGAATCACAGCAGAAAAGCACTGAAAGGGCTTAGAAGCAGCCATCGCTGAAGAGTTGGGCAAAAAACTTCCAGCTGTAACCACCAGCCCTGTTCGTTCCGCTGGAAAGTCTAAAGTGATTTTCAGAGATGCTCTCAGCAGCTGCTTAGTTTTTAGGGCAATTTCTTCTTCTGAGCATTCAAGTGGCCTGGCTACTGTGTTCTGCATCAGCCGTGGCTTCTAGATTAGATATACAGTTGTACCTGTATATCGGGTTAAGAACTTAATACATTCTGGAGGTCCATTCTTAACCTGAAACTGTTCTTAACCCAAGGTACCACTTTAGCTAATGGGGCTTCCCGCTGCTGCTGCTGCGCAGCCGCCACATGATTTCTGTTCTCATCCTGAAGCAAAGTTCTTAACCCAAGGTACTATTTCTGGGTTAGTGGAGTCTGTAACCTGAAGCGTCTGTAACCTGAGGTACCACTGTAAAGGCAGCCTATTTTGGGGCTCAGATAACCCAGCAAGCTATGTTGAATCAAAAGCTTCTCAAGTACTCCATCCAGCTACATCTGATGTGACTCCCACACAAGGACAGCACTGCTGGATCAGGCCCACAGCCCATCTAGTCCAGCATTCTATTTGCCAACCAACTCCCTGTGGGAGGTACACAAACAGGGACTGAGCATGACAGCATTCATTCCCAGACATTGGTAATCGGGGGGACACTGCCTCCAACAAGGGCAGCAGTTTGTTCACACCACGCTGAACGATGGCTGCACATGACATCTTTAAGTGCTTGTAGACTGGGCTCATAGTTTGTTGGCAAAGTACCTGCCTTGTGAGAAACTCCAGTTTAAGTCTGTTAAAGGGGAGGTTCTCAGGCATTCAGGGAAAGTGCTTTTCAGCCTGAGACTCACAAGAAGGACTGCCAGGAGGAGACAGGAGACAACAGGCTGCCCCATGGACCAATGGTCTGCTTCAGTAGAATGAACCTTCTTATATTCACGGAGAATCATTGAGTTGGAAGGGACAACAAAGGTCCTCCAACCCCCTGCACTTTAGGAACCTTTTGCTCAATGTGGGGCTCAAATCCATGACCCTGAAATTAAGAATCTTAGGCTCTACTAACAGAGCTATATTCTTTCTTTTTTAAAAGTAAGTTACCTTGTTATGAATTAAACAAAACAAAACAAACAAACAAAACCCATGCTTAATCCTGTGCACATTTAGCTATGCACTTACTTCATTTTCAGGGTGATATGAAATGAATGGCCACATTTTGGGGGTGTTATTCTATTTTCTAGTATCTCCAAGCTTTGTGACATGTATCAAAAGCAAGCCATTTAGCTCTTTTAGCAGGAAAGCACACAACTGCAAACAACACACACACACACACACACACACACACACACAGTACCTGTTGAATATTTCACTCCAGATGTGCATCATGGCAGGCAAATTTCGATCCAGGCAGAGAGAAGAAAAGAGCACACCCTAAAGGAGAAATTTAACAAGAAAACTCAGATCAGTAGACAAACCAGTAAGAGATCCTCAACTAATTACTTAAGGAATAACAGCTATCTGCTCAGTTGTGATTCCCAGACAGTTATTTACTGGGCATGGTACTTTAGAAATAGGAAGCAACATTGCCAGTCATTAATTAGGTTTGCATCTCATCTGCAGCAAGGGAGGCACTCACATCTCTAACCAACACAGCCCCAACATGAAAGAGCACCAGGGCCACGTGACACCTGACCTGGAGACTGACTTACCTGCTCATACACGTCCAAGTGGGAATCGTCCACGGTGATATGAGGGCAGACAGAAAGGCCCCCTGTTTTCAGATCTATCTCTTGAGCCTGTTCTCTGTAACTGAGAGCGCCACAGCCCATTCTGCAAGAAGGAGAGAGCAAGTAGGGTGTGGACAGCAAGCCAAGCAAAAGCCTGCAGCATTTAACTATCTTCTCTCCTGGCATTTATTTTGCACATGTTGGAAGAAGGGCTTTGGAAGCCGAGCCCTAAGAGGAATGGTAGAAAGAGCTGGGAAAGAGTAGCCTGGGGGATGGAGGACCTGAAGATTTAGGCAAAAGCCCAATGGCAGCATTAGAGGAGAACATGCCAGGTGTCCTCTTAAAACCTGCTGGCCCAAAACAGAAGCAAATAGGAAGAGGGACTGCTGGAGCTTAGAAGGTCACTGCAGCTTCAAGAGTAGCATAGCAGATTTGGGGGCAGCAACACTAAACACTAAACCTCTGTGCAATCCCAGGGATGTAGCTCAGCAACCAAGTCTAGACAGCAACAACTTTAGGGTTGTTGTTTCTGTTACTGGATGTTGCATGTTGTTGAAGGAATCTTGTTGCATTTTTAGTATTGGAATGCAGTTTTTTGGTATGTTATTATATTTCTGCTTCGCTGCTACTGTGAAATGGTTTTGCTACGTTGTTTTGAAATTGTTACTGTGTTCTTGTTTTGCTATGTTATTATGAGATTGTGGTGTTTTGTTTGAGATGTTTCTTTGTTGCAAGCCACTTTGAGGATGCAGTAAAATGAATGAATGAATGAAAGGTTCCAAGGCTCAATCCCTGGGCATCTCCAGGCAGAGCTGGGAGAGACCACCGCCAGTCAGTGTAAGGGAGGGATGGCAAAATCACTGGCCCTCCAGATGTGGCTTGACTGCTGCTTCCATCACCCCTGGCAGACGGCTGCAGCTGATAGGGGCTACACCTGGAAGGCCACAGGTAAGCCACCCCAAATGGTACAAGGCACCTTCCTTTAGAACTACAGGATCACACAACTGTGGCGTTGAAAGGGACCCAAACAGTCATTTAGTCCAACCTCCTGCAATGCAGGAATCACAGCTGTGCTCTTCTTCTCCCAAAAACTTTGTACCCCAAGTCACCAGCCCCAGTACCAGAGGGCCTGCCCCACAATTGCTCGGAGAACTGTTTAACAACTTTCTTGTAGTCAGTAACCAAACAAACCCCTGTGTTGCAAAGAGAATGTCAGCAATGTATAGGCAAAACGATGACCATGTACATACGCAATAAACAATCTTTTATAGAATTCCTTCAAACAATAACAAGTCCAAAATGAAATCTTTGTGTTGCCTATACATTGCTGACATGAATAACTTTCTTGGCCAAGGATATACATACAGTGGTGCCTCGCAAGACGAAATTAATCCGTTCCGCGAGTCTCTTCGTCTTGTGTTTTTTTCGTCTTGCGAAGCACGGCTATTAGCGGCTTAGCGGCTTTAAGAAAAAGGAAACAAACTCGCAAGGACTCGCAAGACGTTTCGTCTTGTGAAGCAAGCCCATAGGGAAATTCGTCTTGCGGAACGACTCAAAAAACAGAAAACTCTTTCGTCTTGTGAGGCATTTGTCTTGCGAGGTACCACTGTATTTTGTTCAAGCTCATTACACTATAAAGATAGACTGTAATACCATTAAACGAGCAATATCCACAACATGCACCCCAATAGTCTCCCCGCAAAAAATAATTTGAATTTAGGTCAACTCATCAACCCCAAAAGAAGGGAGAAGGAAGAGGGAAGAGATAGTGTTCATTAACCACCTTTGCTGGAATGAAGTTTATTGCAGAGATAGCCCACGGGGTGCCCTGCAGATGTTCACAATCTTAGAATTGTACAGTTGGAAATGTCCACGAGGGTCATATAAGTCAATCCCCTGCAGTGCAGGAATCATTTGCCCAACTTGGGCCACTACTCACAACCCTGAGATTAAGAGTCTCGTGCTCTACCAACTGAGCTATTCCAACCGAGCTGTTGTAGGACTATGCATCACATCAGCCCGAGGGAGCATGGTTGGTGGTCAGGACTGATGGGGAACTGGCAGTCCAACATCTGGAAGCACCACATGGGCTCTCTCTGGAATAAATCCCCAAAGCACAAATAGAAAGCTCCTCCTTACTTGGTGATGACGTTGCAAAAAAGCGGGACGTAAGGCCGGAGCTCCTCCGGAAGAGTGTTCAGACTGGAAACCGCTCTGAAATACACCATGCCGTTTGTGGGCTGAGCACAGTACTGGACAGGGACATCCTCAGCTACAGACAAACGAGAAATGAGTTCATCAATATATGGTGTCAGAATTGGAGAGTGGAGGGAGCAGTGTTTCAGAAACAAGCCCGGCCTCCTTCGGAAATATAGAGCACTGTACAATTCAAGCCCAAACCCTTCTCTTGCCTCGTATAAAAGCTTAAGACCCACAGACCCATTCCAAGCTGCCCCACCTCCCAGGTTCGATCCCTTACATCTCTAGGTAAGAGTTGGGAGAAACTCCTTTCTGAAACCCCAAAGACCCCAAGAGTCAGTGTTGAAAATACTGGACTAGATAGACTTGTGGCCTGACTCAGGAGGAGACAGTTTCCTCAGAAAACATCGGAAATGGAATGGAGCACCCAGAAAAATGGACGGGCTGGCTGCAACCCTGTACAGGAGCACTCACTGTGCAATGTTACGTAGGCTCCTTTAAGACACCTGCTAAAACCTCCCTGTCCTACCCCAGTCTATCTGGATGCAAAAATCAGTTATGTATACATGACTTTAAATTGCAGTACAGTGGTACCTTGGATTAAGAACTTAATTTGTTCTGGAAGTCCATTCTTAACCTGAAACTGTTCTTAACCTGAGGTACCACTTTAACTAATGGGTTCTCATCCTGAAGCAAAGTTCTTAACCCAAGGTACTATTTCTGGGTTAGCGGAGTCTGTAACCTGAAGCGTCTGTAACCTGAGGTACCACTGTAATTTTATCTGTACATTATTGATAATTATTTTACTGTCTAGAGACTTTATGATTAGGCTATTTATAAATTTTACTGTATCCAGCAAGCATTATGTTGCAGAGCCCTCTCATACTAAACTGAAACCTGCCTGCATTTCCACCTGGGAAGAAACTCAGATTGGCGTCAACAGACTGAGAAAGAGCTGCTATTCCAACAGAGGGCTAACTACGTTCACTGGCTCTACATTTTCTGTTTTGTAACAGAACATCAGCATTGAGTGACTCCGTCTTACCTGTAAGTGACGTCTCCAGCTCAGTAAACACAATCCTAGGCTCAATATCCGAGACCTTCAGAGCCGGGAGGCAAGATGTGTCTTGAGGCTTGCTTTGCAGATCAAGCAGTTCCAACCCTAGAAGGAAAAGTAGAATATCGGTCAGTGGTTCTGACAAAAACTATCCAACAGGGATTCAGGTTCAGCGGCAACAGAAGGGATTTGACAAGGTTCTCCTGGGAATTTAATGAATTTCCTTCCCAAACAGCTCCTGGTGGTTTTCAAAGTTAAGTCCCCTGCTGCCAAATTTTGGAGAGGCAGTGGAATACAAAGGGATACAAATCTCCCCTCACTTATTTATTTCATTTAAAACTTTTATACTGCCCTTCATTGAGGGCCACAGGGTGGTTCACAATATAAAAACACAAAAATAAACGTCGGTTTTCAAAGCGCGCGTTGACCTCAAATGGGAAACCGCAACGAATGCGGTTTAAATTTCTGTTATCTTTTAATACAGAAACAGGGGAAAGGGGAACAAGAAGGGTGCAGAGATCAACCACCAACTCAAGCTGCACTTATTCACATCCTCTGTCTGTCTGTCCATCCCTCCAATCACATAAACATAAGAAAGTCAAAGCAGGCAGAAAAATGTCCCACCTTTTTCATATGTCAGCTTCTTCTCTTCTTCAGAAAGGGCCTCAAGTTTTTCTTTCAGCTTTGCCACTTCCATCGAGGTTTGCTTCTCGTAGAAAGCCCCGTCTGGACTCATCGACAGCGTCAGCCTATGGGGGTTACCCTTGTTGCCCAGGACCAAGGCGAAGAAAACAGAAAATGGAGTGCCCATCAGTGCAAAGAACAGTCTGCTATTTTAAGATCTATCCTGGCCATCATGGGAGAGGGGTGTTCTTTAGCCTGGGGCGCTTGGCTGACCGCTGTCAAGAGACAGCATGCTGGATGTGATGGACCTTTGCAAGTCCAGAGTCGTTGTCCCCTGCCCTGTAACTGGCTCCTTACCTTAAAGTACTGCTTCATCTTCTTCTGAAGAAACTGGGGGTCCTCCTTAAGGCACTGCCTGAACCGAGTCACTTTCTCGGCGATCTTTAGAAGGTCAACGGGGTCTCCTTCGTGGTTCCAACAGGAGGCAATATACTTGAGGGATGAGAAGAGGCGAGGAATTAGAAGCCAGCCATGGAAGGCAGGAGGACTGCTGCTCAGAGCAACCCTTGAAGAAGCGGCCATTTTGCCATCTACACCTGAAGATGCCTCTGCTTATGGAGCCCAACTTACAGGCCAGGCAAACACCCGAAAGATAGGCCACAGACCAAGCTCTACATGAGGAGAATGAGCCATAGTACAGTCACAGGACTCAAATGCACTGGTCCGTTCGCCAGTATACCCAGTTAAAAGAAATTGAGTGTTTTGGAAGACCTCTGCCTCTGTCATTTGGAGCAAGAACAAGCCTGACATGGCAGAAGAAGGTTTGTCCATCTACCCTAGTTCTGTCTACTCTAAGCAGCAGTGGCTCTGCAGAGGCAGGGAAAGGTCTTTCCCACCACCAGCTGCAGAATGGTTTAACTGGAGATGCCATGGGTTGAATCTGGGACCTTTTGCATGCAAACATGTTCTCTCTACCCCTGTTTTCCACTTGACCTGCCCTCCAAAAAGGTCCTGAGCTCAGGTCTAAGTATGGAAGATATCACTATCTTGCAGCTATCCAATCTTTATTCTGAAGCGGTAGAGCTCCCTAAGAGAGGCTGTTCCACAACAAAAAGACAAAAACACACACCATTTCATGCACATATGTAACATATAGAAAAAAAGGAAAATGCATAACCAGAGTGGATAAAAATCAATGATTTTTTTAAAAAAAATAAAATTGGATTATTTTGATTTAAATTGATTTTTTTAAAAAACATTAAATCAGATTTTTTAAATTTAAATCAGATTTTCAAAATAAATGCTTTTGGAGGAAAAATCTTTCTAAAGATAGTTTTCTGTTTAAGTTACATTATAGTCCAAAGGCTATTCATCAAGAAATAAGGATTTGTTTTAAGTTTTTCATGTGTGCTAAAACTCAGTCTAAGTTTTTTTAAAAAGTTTAAGTTTTTTTTTAAAGTTTAACCACATTAGTTAACAAACATGGATACATATGCTATAATGTTATTGCTTTAGTTCAATAAGTTGTTTAAATTGTTATTAAGGAAATGGTTATTTTTCTCCTTCCAGTAAAGTACAGCAGAAAAGTTGTCCAAATATATACAATAATTTCATAATTATCTGTCTATGTATTTCTACATAACCAAATCAGTAATTTTTGATATAACTGTAAAAACTATTATGAAAATTTATTATTCCAAAAATGAAACTTTCCTCTGGTTGTAAATATTAAGATTATACCAGCAAGAATGAGTCTATCTGTAAGAAAAATGATTTAAATCAAGTCTTACTGACTTGTGATTTAAATCGTGCTTTAAATCAATTTGATTTAAATCAAATCCACTCTGCACATAACCAAAGAAATACTAATGCCAATGAGTGCAGCAGGGGAAATCTGACGAAAAGATGATTTAATTAAAAAAGCAATGGCAAGATGGAACTCTTGACGTAATTATCCTGAATATGGAAGGTTAACTTTAAAAGCTAACTGGACTTGGAACTGGTGAAATGCTGTCATTTCTACCTTGTGATCAACCCATTTCCTACCCCATTACACAGGAATAATGACCAATGTATTAACAGGGTATTGTTAAGAAATGCTGTTAACTCGAAAGGAGACAAGGCATGGACCCATCATTGGGGAAAGAGCACTTACTGAAGTCAAAGCAAGTCCAAAGCTAGTTGACTGATGCTTCATCTGGATTTCAATCTTGTGAAGCAGTGCTTCAATCCTTTCTTCCTCAAACCCATTCCTTGGGAGAAAACAAACAAGCAGGCGGACAGTTAATATTGCTCTAAAAGCACACACAGAAGGGAGACTTCCACTCCCATTGAAACATTAAAAAACAGGCCAAAAAAAAAGACTCACACACTCAATGACTCACATACTCCCCAGCCGCTACAAAACAAAACAACCCCACACAGCTTTTACTTACTCAATAACTTCATCGACAGTCCTGGAAATAATTTGTTTCACAGTCTCAATGTTCTCTTCGGCAATCCCTTGAAGGCCAACACTGAAATAAGCCTCTCTCGTGGAGCCGTTAAACCTGCAGAACACAGAAAACAAAGGGAAAATTGTCTTGGCTGCTCACAGCAGGGTGGGGAGACATGTTGCAATTCAAGGGCCATATCCTTTCAATTGTAGCCTCCTTGGGGCCACGAGACAGTTATGGGTGGAGCCTGAGAAAGTGGGTGGGGCAATAAAGGTGACCTTAACTTTGTAGAGAAGGCGACGTACCAGTAGTGCACTACATAGGTTTGTGCAAAGAGAGAGACACACTTATTCTCCCCATCCAGGCAAGGAAGAGGCACCATCTCAGTGGAGGCATGTGTCCCAGCCAGGCAAAAGCACCCAAAGAAGGTGAACAGCAGGACTACCAAGGGGTGTGGCTTGCAGACCACATGGAAAGGCTTGGAAGATCCACATTTTGTCCCTAGGGAATGAGATTCCCCACTTCTGGCTTTCAGCCTTCACCCTTGGGCAGCTGAGTCTTGAAAGAGTTGTGCCCCAGGAAGGGAAGGGCAAGTAGGAAAGAAGTGGCATTAAATTTGTTTCAGAGGCAGAAGAACAGCAGAGCCCAGACAGGGTGCATAAAGGCAAACAGCAAGGGTAGAAACACAGGTGAACAGCCCATTCACCAGAAGGAAGCTATAACACACAGCTATGAAGGCTAGTTGTAAAATTTCAGGAAGACAGAATGCTTTTAGTGCATTTAGCACTAGTTAGAAGCGGGAAGTCCAGACATTCCACGAACTGAGATCCAGTCAACCAGGAATCCTGAGAAGGCGTGGGTCTGAACCAAGTTCCCAGGAGATTTTATCCGTGAAATTACAATACAGGTAATATGCAACTGACACACATTTAACTTGTGCGCATTCAGCTTTATGCCCTTGGCAAAAATGTTTTAAAAAGTTAAAAAGGTGGGTGGGCATCTGGGAAAGACTTTGGCAGCCCCATCCGCCACTGAACCCAACGTTTTGACTATACGTGATTCTGGATTTGCACGCTATCTATCCCGGAACGTAAGCCCAAATTGAGAATCGCCTGCAGTTGGTGTGTTTTCACTTACTTGGCTGGTCCTAAACAAAAAAAAATTCCTTCCAGTAGCACCTTAAAGACCAACTAAGTCAGTTCTTGGTATGAGCTTTCGTGTGCATGCACACTTCTTCAGGTATCTGAAGAAGTGTGCATGCACACGAAAGCTCATACCAAGAACTGACTTAGTTGGTCTTTAAGGTGCTACTGGAAGGAATTTTTTTTTGTTTTGACTATGGCAGACCAACACGGCTACCTATCTGTAATTGGCTGGTCCTGAACTATTTTCTCCCCCTCAAAGTGAAATCAGGGAACAGCAGTGTGAAATATTTCATTTGTGTCAGCCTAGTGTGACTGGATGTATGGAAGTGAGAGCTGGACCATAAAGAAGGCTGATTGCCGAAGAATGGATGCTTTTGAATTATGGTGCTGGAGGAGACTCTTGAGAGTCCCATGGACTGCAAGAAGATCAAACCTATCCATTCTTATCAGCCCTGAGTGCTCACTGGAAGGACATATCCTGAAGCTGAGGCTCCAATACTTTGGCCACCTCCTGAGAAGAGAAGACTCCCTGGAAAAGACCCTGATGCTGGGAAAGATGGAGGGCACAAGGAGAAGGAAACAACAGAGGACGAGATGGTTGGACAGTGTTCTTGAAGCTACCAGCATGAGTTTGACCAAACTGGGGGAGGCAGTGGAAGACAGGAGGGCCTGGCGTGCTCTGGTCCATGGGGTCACAAAGAGTCAGACACGACTAAACGACTAAACAACAACAACAAAGTGTGACTGGCCCGAAGTCAATCTGTAAACCTTGTGGCATGAGTGGGGATTTTGAACCTGAGTCTTCTGGATCCTAGTCCGACACTCTGATCATAACATCACATTGCCTTGTTGCAACCTTACTTTATGCCA
The DNA here is from genome assembly GCF_964106915.1 of Podarcis gaigeae. NCBI lineage: Eukaryota > Metazoa > Chordata > Lepidosauria > Squamata > Lacertidae > Podarcis > Podarcis gaigeae. The sequence continues at coordinate 16,565,031 of NC_139688.1, forward strand.
CTTAGAAGTCACAGTGTTAAGCAGCATATAAAATGGTTGGGTGGGTTGGGGGGGAGTGAAATAAAGAGCAAAGTGTGCTTTGCCCCTATTTTAAATGCCCAACCCGAGTAATTTAATTAAAAAACAACAAATTGAACTAAAGTTGTGGGGCGAAGTCCTACACTGCTGCACGCGGCCAATGCACTTACCCAACATCTGGCGAAAAATCTGAACCCAGACCAGCCTCGATTAAAGCTTTATAAAAGGGGGAATTGGGGCCACCAACCAACAGCGAAGACAACAAGTTCAGCGTGAAGGATTCAAAATTATCTGTAATGCTAAAAAGAGAAAAAGTTTACAATAGTACCGTGGGATTCAGCATACAAAGGACGACAACGGCAGTTAAGACCAAACCAAAACCTGAATCCAGGTGCAAAGTTACAGAAGGCTGGTCAACTTATTCTGGAAACAATGCAGAAAATGGGAGAGAGTCTTCTGCGACATTTTAATAGGTTCCGGAAACATTCTGAGTAGCTGTGGATTATAGACAGGAACCTCTATAGATTACGAGCCACTCCCCACATTTGTTGTCATAAAAATACGAAATCAATGAAGAAAATGGCCAAATAATTTGTCCTTTCATGACTCCTGAAACCAGGTAGCTGAGAAGCCACTTCAATCTACCACAAAAGAAGATTGGCTGACTGATCTACCATATCAGGCTGCGGTAAGTTTTACAACAAAGCAACACATGTGAATCACTTTGAACCTTCTAAAATGCTAATTGCTAAGGATTCTACTGGTAATTCCATGGTGTCCAGTGCTGAGTTAGCTGTGGATTCACGGAACATTATGAGGGTGGGAAAGTGGCAATGGTGCCACAAGCCTATAGCTTTTCTTTTCTATTTTTGCCCAAAGTTGTTTGCGAAAAAAGCAAAATTCACCAAAATCTACACTTCTGGCATGGGCAATTTCTGCCCAGACACTGCTTAAAGGGGCTGAATACCAGCTATGTCCAGAAAATTTTGGACATATGGCAACTCTGTTCAGCCATATTCTGCAAATGTGTAATCCCAGCTCATCATATAACTGCAGGGATGTAACCTTCATGGCTTTTAATTGTCAGAGGACTGACAACATGGCAAAAGACAGCAGCGCCCCCTGGTGACAGCTCCACATCACTACTCAACCATGAAGCCTGGTGACTTTCTATCAGTCATATACTGCCTGCCACTGAGTCTTAACGACCTGGTAGGATTATTGTTGGGAGACAATGGACACTGCCCCAAGCTTTTGGGAGATGGGCAGACTGCTTTATAAATAAAGAAATGCAAGTTAGCCCTCTGAAAAACAACCACCACTGTACCCCTTTCTCAGCTAAGCCTTGCTGAAAAAAAAGTATGGGGGTGGGGAGCCAGGATCCCAAGGGGCGAGGCTAAGCATCACCAAACTAGTCATTTTATGCTTTTGGTGGCTTGGGTCAATATGCACTAAGCACAACTGGAGAAGGCAGAGATGATGGGAGCCCAATGCAATGCATTTCAAGGTTCCCTGTTCATCAGGGAACAGCCAGCTGTTTGAAACTCATCCATTTCCTGTTCCACATACTCTGATAGGAGGTAGCTGACGCTGACCATCGTCTGCTTCTTGGAGTCTGCAGCAAGCGAATCAGTTCCGCAGGTCACATGGTGTTCCCTCTGCAAAAGAGAAACTGATGATTTGAGAAGGCAGGGGAATGCAGCCCTCTCTCTCTCTGCCTCCAGTATATGGAAGCACCAGAGTTAAGCCCACTGGCAAGAGACACATGAGAGTGGGATGCTGCAGCTGAGCATGTGCAACCTTACACTGAATCAGACCATCAGCCCAGTATACCTGAAGGAGTGTCTCCACCCCCATCGTTCAGCCCAGGCACTGAGGTCCAGCTCTGAGGGCCTTCTGGTGGTTCCCTCACTGTGAGAAGCCAAGTTACAGGGAACCAGGCACAGGGCCTTTTCGGTAGTGGCGCCCGCCCTGTGGAACACCCTCCCATCAGATGTCAAGGAAATAAACAACTATCCGACTTTTAGAAGACATCTGAAGGCAGCCCTGTATCGGGAAGTTTTTAACGTTTGGTGCTTTATCGTGTTTTTAGTATTCTGTTGGGAGCTGCCCAGATGGGCGGGGTAATAAATTATTATTATCTAGTCCAGCATCCTGTTCTTACATTGGTTAACCAGGTGCCTATGGGAAACCCAAGGAGCAGAAGAGCCCCCCCCCCCCATCCTGTGGTTTCCAGGTATTCAAAAGCACGACTGCCTCCAACTGTACAAGCAGAGAATAACCCAGCACAGTCGAGGCTCGACTGGCTGTGGCCCCCCCAAAGTCTCAGGTAAGCCTCTTTTTCCAGTCCTGCTTCCCCAAGATCTATTCACTGAAGATGGGAGCCTTTCAGAGCATTTGCACTGCATGCAGAAGGTCGGAGGTTCAGTCAACCAAACAGGCATCTTCAGACTCCGGCCTGAAGCTCTGAAGAGTTGCTGCCAAACAGTGTGGACAATTCTGAGCTATGTGGACCAATGGAGTGACTCAGTGTAAGGCAGAGCTGCCCATGAACCCAGCCTCTTCCACCCGAGTTAAAACAGGGAGCTAAAAAAAATAGAGACAGGGCCTTCTCTGCAGTGGGGCCCATACTGGGCAACTCCCTTCCCTATGCATACCTGCCTGGTGCCTTAATTAACCTTAATTAAACAAGGCCCTTGATCTAGTTCAGAACCAAGGCTGCACAACCCTAGATATTATCTCTTTTTCATGTGTGTTGTTATTATGTTATTGTATTTTTTTAAAAAAATTAAAGCCTCATTCCTATGCATTTGTGGGAAATATGGCATGTAAACAAACTGAACTACGACTAAACGTTTCCTAGAATTTTTTCCACATTCAAAATGTACCAGAAAAGCCACATTGTTACGGTGGGAAGAGATGAAAAAGCCAGGCAGATTTCCATCTTTCCTCAATCAGGAACTATTCACAAGATACGTAACTAGAAGCCACACTTGACTTGATTGTGGCTGTTATGATCATCCCTGCTAAACAATTAGGCTGGAAAGCGTTCTGTGGGAAATGACCAAGGACAAAATGGCCTCCGTGTGGGTCTCAAGAGTCACTTATGGAAATCCAAAGTAGAAATATTACTGTCAATGGCATACTCACAGGCTTATCCCAGAGCTGTTGTGTTGGGACAGCAGTGTTCGGCTCAATTTTCTGGAATTTACTCAGGGCATCCTCATGGATCTGTTCCAAGTGTTGTTCCAGTGGGAAGTTACCGTAAGTGAAGAACCTGGAATTTTATTTTTTATTATATACTACTATTAACAGGCAAAATAAGCTTGCACATTCAAAAGCCTGGATCCCAAAACTCCCATTTGCACATATAGATGCCACAAGATTTATGTTCCATGTTTTAGACCATGGTCAAGTGCAAAGGCCCATCTCTGGTTCACAGAGGCTGGAGGACCATCTACCATGTAAGATCCAGTTGAGATTCCTGCCTTGCAGGAGGTTAGACTAGATGGTCCTTGGGGTCCCTTCCAACTTTATAATTCTATGATGCTATTATTCTGCAGATCTTTCACTTTTGTTTATACTTTCCCAATGCTAATGATACACATCATTAATCCTAAAATGACAATTCATGGAGCAGTATACCTCAGCATCGCTCCTAAGCACAAAGCCATTATTTCTACATTTAATCTTAGTCAAAAGGCTGCAAAGCTACTGAAAACCAGTGATTTTTGCATTCTTGGAAAAGTCTAGAAAGCCATAGAAAAAATGGGCTAGAAAGTGAAGAGAGCTCCCTCACTAGAGGCACAGAGATAGGAAGTTGGGGCATGTGGTTGGGCAGAAACATGTACCTTATTTAAAAAAATGGCTCATTGCTTTCTCCGGCCACAATGAAGCACTCGTAGAAAGTGATAAACTGAGTGTCTCATCAGAAGAAGGAAGCTTTGGCCTAGTCAGCCTTAGCCGGCATCCAAAAAGGCAGAACAACTTTGCGGAGCCCCACCTGGGGCAACCTCGGGCTCTTAAAATTCCCTGGGTCATTTGCACAGGAAATGAAACACACACACCACACACCCAGCTAGGATTGACTTATTTCCTGGCTCCCCCAACTGAGAGCTGAAGCTGCAATAGCTGTGTTGGGCACACCCGGGATTATTACAAAGCATCCCTTTCCCTTTCAGACGCACGCTTCTCACCTTGCATTACTAGGGTGGTAATGTGTTGCATGGAATTGCTTCAGCTGTTCCCAGGAAAGATCGGGGATCTTCAGCGGGTCGCCACCGGACACAACTGCGTACGTGTGGTCAGGGAGAATCTTGTTCTGAAGGTGCTGGGAGAATACTCTCTCGTTGTCTGTCTTAAAAGAAATCGTTTAGGTAAGGGTAAAAAAGCTTCAGCAAAACTCACCTGCAACAACCACTGCTACTTCAGGGAGCACGTCAGGTAATAGCCACAGTTTTCCTGGAGAACCCAATAATCCCCAGAAAACAGGAAAACAGTGGAAGGAATCACCAAACTGTAGAGTTGAATGGGTTCCTGAGGGTCATCTAGTCCAACCCCGTTCTTAACCAAGACTCAGGGTGGAGTTAAGAGTGCATGTGGCCCTCAGCAAGTTTCCCAGGAGGGACAGCGGCCCTCAGGCTAAAGCAGCTCCCCCATTTCAGCATTAAATTGTGGGAAAATATATAGATTGATAGGAAAGGACTGAATTACGCTGTGAATGCACTGAAACATTGTGATGAGTGAGTGTCGCTGACATGAGAAAGAATTGATCTTACTTGAAGTGCAGATTTAGGAGTGGCTCCAGCATCCCATGATGTAAATGGCTGCCCCCTACAAGCATGGATGACCATCCAGACTTAAACAATGGTTTGTTGACAGCTTACAAATCCTGGCTTGTTAGGGATTCAGGATTGCGTATTTGGGCCTCACAGGAAGCCGAGCTAAACCATGGATTCTTGGTTTGTTTCCCCAGCTCATGTCAGGGAGAAGCGATGCCAGATTGATGGAGCTGTGTGCACTAATCTAGTGCTTGTTTCACAATAAACCACAGTTAGCTAGAAACACTGGTTTCCTACAAATACAGCCAATAGCTCAATTGGACATGATGTTGATGATTATGTTTTTATTATTTATACCCCGCCCATCTGTCTGGGTTTCCCCAGCCACTCTGGGCAGCTTACAGCACATTAGAAATTGTAAAATGTACAATATATATATAAAATGTGCTGTATATATATAAATATACAGGGCTCATCCAGACTTCTGCATGTGCTGTGCCTAGAAAGCACATGTCCTGGCTGTTTTCCACTTGACCCACGCTTTCTACGCATGGGTCCAAGGAGATTTTCCCTTGCCCTGCTCCTTTCCAATGGAAAAACAGCTCTTTAGTAATATATTAGAACAAATGGCAATCTAGGGGAAAACCCAAATTCCTGTTAGCTCTGACTGAGCACTAAAGCAGTGTTTCCCAACCTTGTGCCTCCAGATGTTTTTGGCCTACAACTCCCATCATCCCTAGCTAGCAAGACCAGTGGTCAGGGATGATGGGAGTTGTAGGCCAAAAACATCTGGAGGCACAAGGTTGGGAAACACTGCACTAAAGAGCAGTTTTTTTCCAGGAGGGTGATGGAAGCAGCAGAGCAAAGGGAGGAGTGGATAAGCCAATCTGTATGCATGGTTAGGAAAGCTTAACTATGAATGTCCGCTGCTGGGAATCACAAGTAGAGAGTGTGCTCTTGCACTCAGGTCCAGTGTGTGGGCTTCCATAGACATCAGGTTGGCCACGACAGTACAATATGCTGGACTTAGATGGGCCTTTGGCCTGATCCAGCAGGACTCTTCTTACGTTCTTAAATTAAAACGATTTTGAAAAAGGAACTTACAAATGCTCCCTTCATCTCATTGAAGACAACTCCTTTGAAGACTAGCGGTGTCTGAGGGTCTGCTGGATCCTCATGTTCTAATCTCCAGCCTTCCTGCCTGTGCAAGATGAAGACACACAACACAGAGGGGTCAACACTCCTTTGGGCAGCACCACCACGTGTGTGTATATGTGCCCAAAACGTGAAAGTCTTACCAGAAGTCAAGGTGTCTCAAACAAGGGAAAAACACGGCGTCCAGGTATACAGACAGAAGGTTCTGGAAATCTTTGGGATTTTGGGTGGAAAATGGGTAGAGAGTATAGTCGCTAGCTGTGGGGAAAGACAACAAAATAAATATTAAGAATTTAATGAAGGTGTTCCAGGGACAATGCGATTCCATGGTTCTACCTTTCGAGGAGGGAGGCCTGTCCTCTGAAGCCCCTTCCTAGCAAGGATTGCTGCTGCAAACCCCCTCCTCTGTTGCAATTCTGAGAAGGCTGTGTGTTCTAAGGCAAGGTTTTAGATCCATTGCATCCATGCTCCCAGGATAGATAGGAGATGGTGGGGCTATTGCTAACCTTGCGCTCTAATAGTCTTGCTCATCTCGTTTATGAACAGAGATCCTCTCAGATATTATAGTTAACAGATCAGGGGGTGTTTTTTTGTAACTCACTCCCCAAGACCACGATTCCATGGCTATCTACGTCCAAAGCTGCCTTACACAGAGTTGCAGCCGTCCTCCATTTACCCCACTACCATCTGCAACGACTGGGAGGGGCTCTTCACGATCCCCAGCTCTGCAGGTGCCAAAGGGTTAAACCCAGAAGCTTCTGCTTGCAAATGATATATTTTGCTCCACCCTTGAACCAAGCAGGGCGGGCACATTATCAAGGTCAGCAATCGTCCCCAGATCTGAGCCAGACGTTAAGCGGAAAGTTTTGCAGAAGCTTCCCAGCACTGCGCTCTCATCAGTAAACAGACAAGAAGCATGTATTGATGGGGATCTTGGGAGCAGGGGCTACCTTGCCGACATCCCAAATGGGCTGTGCATCAAAATGGGGCTGCAGTTTGCATTTTTCCAAGGTCTCAATGCAACATGCAGAACTCAAACTGCTGCTTAAGGAAAGCGCTGGGTCTCTCAGTAAGTCGTATAAGGCTCCTTCCACATATGTGAACCAGTTCTACAGCAACTGAGATGCAGTTGAGGCCTGCAATAAAATGTTGCTGCATTTCCTCCTGTCTAAAGGGAGTTTAATGTTCCAGGAACATTCCAAGCAAGGCACTTCATTCTTACCCCTCCCTACCATGTTATTTTCCAACTGCAACTATACATTCAATATCTACAGAGCATGCTCAGTCCTGATTGGTGGCTTTTTTACCCTCTTAGTTTTCTTTTATTTTTGTTCTCGTGCAATGACACACACTGCCCCAACCATGCATTTACCTCCCCTCTCATTTCTCAGCAGCCTTGGTTTGGCTGCAGTCCTGCCGGCACTCTGCACTCGAGTTTGGAATTGGAAGGAGCGACAGGCATCATAGATTTCATCATATGAGTAAGTTGCCGTTTGCACGGGAAAAACGCAAGAGGCTGCTGGTTCCCGTTTGCTCACCTGTAAAGGCGTTCATGAACGTGGAGAGTGACCTGTTTAGCATTTTGAAGAAAGGATCACGGACAGGATACTTCTGCGAACCACAAAGCACAGTGTGTTCGAGGATATGGGGGACACCTGTACTGTCCATTGGAGTGGTACGGAATTGAACACTGTAAGGTGATCAGGAAAAGGTTGGAGAGGTTAAAATACGGAAGTAAAACATCACTGCACACATAAAAATAATTTGTTATTCCTATAATGCTGGACCCCAGATTTTCCCTCCTTTTAGTGGGAGCTGCATTCTCAGTGGCACCTTAAGAAGAAAGCAGTAGAAACTCAGAATTCTTATACTGACCTCTGACCTTCCAGGGACCTTCCACACAAATTGATGGCAGAGGGCCCTCTGACGCACCTAGGAGGGTCTCCGAACATACCTGCAAGCTCTAAACGGCACTCCCATAAATTCACGATTCTATCCCCATCCCTAGCGAGACTTGTCAAACTCTGATCCCAACGCACCTACCTGAAGAGATTGTTGGAATCCTCTCTTGCCACATGCAAATACTTGGCTCCCGTCTGATCATGGCTCAGGTTGACAGTAGTTAAGAATAACTCGGGTACAGCTGTCACCTACGGTGGGCAAGCACACACACATACACATTTATTTCAGTTAATACAAATGGCCACAATCGTTTTTATTATCGTTAAGCTATGTGACTCACACTAACAACGATCTCAGAAGCTGAACAATGCACAAAGAAATAAAGGCAAAGGTAAAGCTTCAGGGCCTCTCCAGTGAGCACAAGCTATTCTACCAAGTTGCCTGGGCACAATTCTTACAGAATGCAGGCAGTTATGCACCAAACAAAAAAAAGAAGAAAAGGTATAAGAGGGGTTAGACATTAAATAAGAGGCGTATGAAATAACGCACGGTGTGTAGAACGTGGATACAGATAATTTATTCTCCCTCTCATAACATTAGAGCCTGGAGTCACAGAATCAAAAATATGTAGGGACCATGAGGGTCATCTAGTCCAACCCACTGCAATGCAGGAACCTTTCATCCAACGTAGTGCTCAAACCCAGGACCTCAAGATTAAGAGTCTCATGCTCTACTGAGGGACGGAGCTATCCCTCCTATACCCAATGCTAGTAATTCTCAAGAGCAGGCACCCTGAAATCAATGGACTTAAGCAACCTCTCCATTGTGTTCAGCGGGTCCTACTCTGAAGAAGAAGAGGAGTTTGGATTTGATATCCCGCTTTATCACTACCCAAAGGAGTCTCAAAGCGGCTAACATTCTCCTTTCCCTTCCTCCCCCACAACAAACACTGAGGTGAGTGGGGCTGAGAGACTTCAGAGAAGTGTGACTGGCCCAAGGTCACCCAGCAGCTGCATGTGGAGGAGTGGAGATGCAAACCCGGTTCCCCAGATTATGAGTCTACTGCTCTTAACCACTACACCACACTGGCTCTCAGCAGCACCAGCATTGGTTATCGCCCAAAGCAGCCATATGGTAGGAATTTCAGGACAGACAAGAGGATGTGCTTCTGTCACACAGTGAACAGCTTGAACTACGAAATTTGCTCCCGCAAAATGCAGTCATGGCCACCAGCTTTAAAGGGAGATTACACGGGAAATATATGGAGGACGAGGCAATCCAGGGTTATATATCACCCCGACTAGCAGAACCCCCGTTGCTGGGGAACCTTGAGCAGGAGAATGCAACTGTTCTCATGCTATATTTGTGGGCTTAGTATGGGCACCTGGCTGGCCACTGTGAGAACAGAAGGCTGGACTAGATGGGTCTTTTAGTCTGACCCAGCAGGGCTCTCCTTATGCTTTTAGCTGTTTATAAACTGACTGGTTGTCAGCTGCAAAATGCAGCATGTGTGTTCCTCCGCCGAGAAGCTGATGCAGAGTTTTCAAGATATTTTTTTTACCGTTAGATCAGACCAAATGCACCCCAACTTTCTTGGGAGAAGAGAGCCAGAGCCCCGAGCGACCAGGAAGACCAGACAAGTACCTGGTTTACTGTGAATCCATGGATGCGATCTCCAGTTTTGTACTGCAGTGCCCTTTCGTTGGCAGAAGTACTCTTCCATCTCCAGAGTCTCTGATTAAATGGCCTGAAACTATATACACAAAAAGAGAGGGGAAGAGGAGAAAGCAAACAATGAGACTTCCTTTAAAAAAATAATAATTGGGGTGGGGAGCCCGGGCTCATGAGCCAATGCATCAAGTTAAGCAAATGTGTGAGCACAGGGCAGGTGGCACCCATTTATTCAGTTACATAATTAATACAGCTTAGACTAATTAGGGCACAGGAAAATGGAAGGGGGGAGTGCTAGGAGCCAAATCCTGCAATAAGTACCTATAATTCAGAAGCTAAATTCCAGGAATGTGAAATCTATAAGAAAGCTGGTGTTTAGGGCCACACTAGTAGGGTACCTTAGTAAACAAGACTTTTAAAACTCCCAATTTTGGAGGAGTAAAAGGGAAGCTCCACTGTGCAGACACTTCCGCACAGCACAGCTCTAGCTAGTGGGAGAGTCAACATAGTTTTAAGAAGGTGAGGCCTAGCCTTCTTTAAAAACACCACTTAACAGGAATGGAGAGTATTGATTCAGGACTTAAGAGTCAGAGTTGGAAGGGGCTTTTCTAGAGAACATGGAGGTCCTCTACTCCAATGTAGGCTCTGCAGTATGAAATGCAACCACAAAATCCCTTGCCCAACCTCTGCTCAAAGTATCTGCAGGAAGGGAAAGCCCACTACCTCCCAAGACAGCCTCTTCCATTGCTGAACAGCCCCTTACCGCACATTTCTCCTATAAAGTTTAATTGAAATCTGCTTCCCTCGCACCTTCAGCCCATTTGTTCTAGGTCCTGGACTTTGAAAGCACCAGCAAACAGGTGAGACACAAGCGCAAATCCTTAACTATATCAATCTTAGCTCAGCCCAAGTGTTATAAGGCAAAGCATTCACAAATCAAACTATGCAATCCAGGCTACAGCATAAAACCATTAAAAGAGTCCTGCTGGATCACACCAAATCTTAGGATAGGGAAACCTGTGGTCTTCCGGTTCTTGGGACTACAACTCCCACCATCCTTGACTGTTTTGCTGGCTGGAGCTGATGGGAGCTGGGGGTTCACAAACATCTAGACAGCCACCCTTGATCCAGGTGCAATGTCCTGTTTCCCAAAGTGGAAAGTCAGAGGCCTCCATCCAGGAAGACAACACAGGCAACAGGCCTTGCAGCACTGTGGATTCCCAGCATTTGGTGTTTAGAGATAAACTAGCATGATGGCCAGAGTCAGAAAGTTGGGCTTCTCACCCCTAAATAAGACCACTGCTCCCAATACTTCACAAAACCCAGCCGCCAAGAATTCCAGGGAGAAATGGGGGATGTTTCACCAGTGGCTTCCACCCAACCCCCCACCCACAATTCCTCTTTTCTTTTATCAGTCCCCAACCAGCAGAGGAGGTAGGTGTGGCAGCGGGAGAGCCAGTTTAAACAGCCTCCTTCAGAAAAAGCATGTCAGAAAGCAAGCTTTCGTCCATCACATTTTCCAGAAAGGTTGCAGGTGGCCAAATACCTGAGCTACTAAAAACAACAAGTGCTGGAGTCAAAGACAACCATAAAAAGGGGGGGGGGGCTTTTCCCCAGATGCAGAAAGTGGAAGGCACTCTGCACATGTTCAGAGACTCCCTTTACATCTCACTCTCCAGTAAGAAACTCAAATAATAGAAAATGGGGGTTCTGGGCGTCGGTTCCCCAGGGGTTCCTCCTAACACCCCCCACCCACCCCAAGCAGTATGACTCATGGAAAAGGATGAGAGAAGCTACAGCCCAACCACTTCCAGGGAAGGCCCCACGGGATGAAACCCCGGCTCGGAATACGGGGCTTCATAAACGTGGGAGAAAGCTCAGAGGAGCCTCTGAGCACATGCAGAGTGTTTATTCGCCCCGCCCGGAGAAGCCCCCACCCCACGAGTCGACCAGCGGCGGATGCTGCTCACCGGCTGGGACTCGTCCGCGCCAGCCGCCGCCCCGCCGCGCAGAACCGGCCCCACATGGCGCAGCGCGACCTCCCCGGCGGCCACCGCGGAAGAGAACGGAAGAGGCGATCGCGCTGCCCCGGACGATCTCGCGGAGCGCATGCGCGGGACCTTTTCTCAGCGGGTACCAGACGGACGCTAGCTCCGCCCCTGGGGCGGGGCCTCTCCGGCGAGGGAGGGCTTTGGAGCTCCGCCCCTTTCCCTAGTGAGGCTGTTTCTCCGCCCGCTTCTCGCATCGCTCTTCTTCCCCGGGAAGGTTTGCGACGGGGCTGCCTGGCGCAGCCGGGCGATTCAGTTCCCCCTGCGCTTGCTGGGAGCTGCTCTATCTGCCCTCCCTTTAAAGGGAATTGGGAGTTGTAGTTCAGGGTGCTGGGAACTGTACTTTTCGGGGGGGGGGGGCAAAAGTACAGCTACTAAGATTCATTTGCGCTAGGCGGGTGCAGTGCCAAATTTACGTACAGTGGTACCTCGGGTTAAGAACTTAATTTCTTCTGGAGGTCCGTTCTTAACCTGAAACTGTTCTTAACCTGAAGCACCACTTTAGCCGCCGCGCCGCTGGAGCACGATTTCTGTTCTTATCCTGAAACACTATTTCTGGGTTAGCAGAGTCTGTAACCTGAAGCATATGTAACCTGAGGTACCACTGTATAAGCTAAACAAGCTATGGGGGATGCGGGTGGCGCTGTGGGTTAAACCACAGAGCCTAGGACTTGCCGATCAGAAGGTCGGCGGTTCGAACCCCCGCGACGGGGTGAGCTCCCGTTGCTCGGTCCCAGCTCCTGCCAACCTAGCAGTTCGAAAGCACGTCAAAGTGCAAGTAGATCAATAGGTACCGCTCCGGCAGGAAGGTGAACGGCATTTCCGTGCGCTGCTCTGGTTCGCCAGAAGTGGCTTAGTCATGCTGGCCACATGACCTGGAAGCTGTACACCAGCTCCCTCGGCCAATAAAGTGAGATGAGCGTCGCAACCCCAGAGTCGGTCATGACTGGACCTAATGGTCAGGGGTCCCTTTACCTTTAAGCAAGCTATAGCTTAGGGCCCCACTCTCTCGCCCCCCCCCAAGGAAAAAAACCCTGGATGTACATTTTTAAAATATAAGATAAAAAACAAATAAAATAAAGCCTACATACAGCAACAGTTTGTGTTGTGTAGGCTCCTATTTGTTATGTGCAAATGGCTCTGGATACCAATTAGGTCCATAAATTACCATATAGCACACAGTGGTGCCCCGCAAGACGAATGCTTCGCAAGACGAAAAACTCACTAGACGAAAGTGTTTTCCGTTTTTTGAGTCGTTCCGCAAGACGAATTTCCCTATGGGCTTGCTTCGCAAGACGAAACGTCTTGCGAGTTCTTGCAAGTTTGTTTTCTTTTTCTTAAAGCCGCTAAGCCGCTAATAGCCGTGCTTCGCAAGACGAAAAAACCGCAAGACGAAGAGACTCGCGGAATGGATTAATTTCGTCTTGCGAGGCTCCACTGTATATTCAACACAAAAAACAGCAACAATTTGTTGATGACAAAGGCTGGACATATAAAGGGCCCCATTACCTTCAGTAGCTTAGGGCCTCATCAAATCTAAACCTGGCCCTGGTTTCTAGGTTCATAGGATTGCAGCCTTATAGAATCATAGAATCTTAAGAGTTGGAAGGGACCCCAAGGGTCATCTAGTCCAACCCCCTGCAATGCAGGAATCTCAATTAAAGCATCCCTGACAGATGGCCACCCAACCTCTGTTTAAAAACCTCCAAGGAAGGAGAGTCTCTCATGGCAGTCTTTTTTTTTTTTTTAGTTATTATTAATTTATTTAACATAATTATTACAAAATATAAGCAAAATATTGCAAATACATACATATATATTTCAGATAAGTACACATAGATAAAAAGAACAAAAGAGAAAAATGGAAGAAAAGAAAAAGAGAAAATAAAGATAAAAAGAAGTCTATTCCACTGCTGAACTGCTCTTGCTGCCAGAAAGTTTCCCCCCGAATGTTTAGTAAGAACCACCTTTCTTGCAACATGAAGAATATATCTTTTTAATAACGTTATAAAGGCCAGTGTAGATCCAGCCCAGGTGAGGTTCAGCAAAATGTATCCTGATTTGCAAAGAAGCCGAATCATCTGAGGCGACGCTCCGGTTGCTCAAGTTTATTTTAATTAGATTGCAAAGTGTGTCCTTTGACGCAACAAACGGAAAGCTTATTGCAAAATAAAATAAAATAAAAATAAGATTGGTTGCCAACCACAGAACGGATTCCTCCAAACAGCAAAGGCTGGCGTAACTGCAAAGCAGGAAGGCCTTGATGCTTCTGCTCTTAAGTGGGCAGCTGGTAGGTCGGCGTAGGTCATTCTTCCTCTAAATCATCTCCCAAGTAGGAAATGTGCCCCCTGAAACCTCAAGACTCGCAAAGAGCTTGTCAGCATAATAATAACTTGGGGGAAAAAATAAGCTTAACCACAGTCAATGGATTGAAGCTCTGAATGAACATGTCCAGAATGCATGAATATTCTTGTTTCATCTTCATCGCGATACCCAAATGAAGGGAATGATATCACGTACACCGGTGCAGAATGAGGTTCATTATGTTCTGCAACATGTCTTTCCTACCTTCCACTGAAGCAGAGGATTCTCTTTCATCTCCGCTCCTAATGAAGACCTGCTACCTCTCGCTGCTTAATTATTAAAGGCACAGACTACTGAGGAGATATTCTGTCAGATTCTTGGCTGGATTGGTAAATGGGGAGGGGGGAATTTTAATTATTATTTCTGATCCATCTGGAAGTTAAGCTGGAGGAGTAGATGGGAAGGGGCAAGGGCTCAAGGATCTCTTCTCTGCATTATATATATATATATATATGCAAAAAACGCAGTGCTACTGCCTGACTGCACAGCCCTATACACGGGGAAGTGATGTAGCTCTGTGGTAGAACATCTGTGTTGCAGGCAGAAGGACCCAGGTTCAATCCTTGATGTCTCCAGGTAGGGATGGGAGAGATTCTCCTATGTCTACTTACTGGTATGGCCACATCCGCACCATATATTTAAAGTGCACTCACTCCCACTTACGGCAGAGGACGAGATGGTTGGATAGTGTTTTCGAGGTTACCAGCATTAGTTTGACCAAACTGCGGGAGGCAGTGGAGGACAGAGGTGCCTGGCGTTCTCTGGTCCATGGGGTCACGAAGAGTCGGACACGACTAAACGACTAAACAACAACAACAACACTCCCACTTGGAGATTCAAGTCCTCTCTCTGGCACCTGGAGGGTGTCAGGCAAATCTGGACTTCTTAGTTGACCCTGTTACAGGAAAAATCCGAGGGCTCCCTTGGACAAAACAAAGACACCAACCAGGATAACTTGGAGCAAAACAGCAGCCTGTAGGCTTGGCCTTTATTGAACTGTTGCAACAGGGTGTTCCCCTCACTTGCAGGAGAGAGGAAAGACCCAGAAGAATAGTGTGCAAGGTCTTATAAAAACTTTTGAAATTCCCCTCCTCTAGATCAAGCCCACCCCCAGAAACATCATGCATACATTACAGAAAGGAGGGGTTGAGGGAGGAGTTGTGGTGGTAACATCATGCATACATTACAGAAAGGAGGGGTTGAGGGAGGAGTTGGTGGTAACCTGAGTGTCTTGTCACCTGGCTGGTTCCTCCCTCCCCCCTCCCCATGAGTCACTTCCAGGAGACAAAGGGGAGTTTGCAGTTTCCTGCCCCCAGAGGGAAGATCTGATCATTGTCCTTTGTTTCAGTCCATGCTGAATCCACTCCCATATGCAAGTTCTTTGTGATCTTGATTGTCTTCTGTCTGGGATCATCAGGGTTGGCATGGGCAGGGCTCCTGTGGATGTGCTGAGACGGTGAAGGGATTATGGCTGACCAGGACTAAGCCACCCCCCTTTGTTAGTTCTTGTCATATGGAGTAAAATAAAAATGGAACAGTGCAAATCCGATGTATGGTTGATTTTCTATGAATTTATAACAGAAATGTGGTGTATGTAGTGTGTGTGTGTGTGTGTGTGTGTGTGTGTGTGAAGTTTATACAAACAGAATGATTGGGGTGGGGGGTGGGGTTCCTGCTACAACCCCAAGCTCAGCATGAGTCAATAGTGTGAAGCTGCAACAGCAGCAACAAAAAGTCTAGTGCTGTTCTAGGCTGCAGCAATAGAAGTCTAATGTCCAGATCAAGGGAAGTAACAGTACCACTCTATTCTGCCTTGGTTGGACCACAACTGGAGTACCATGTCCAGTTCAGGGCACCAAAATTTAAGGAGGATATAGACAAGCTGGGACATGTGCAGAGGAGGGCAACCAAAATGGTCAAGGGTCTGGAATCCCAGCCTTGTGAAGAAAGGATGAAGGAACTGAGTACAGTGGTACCTCAGGCTAAAGACGCTTTAGGTTACAGACGCTTCAGGTTACAGACTCCGCTAACCCAGAAATAGTACCTCAGGTTAAGAACTTTGCTTCAGGATGAGAACAGAAATTGCGCAGCAGCAACGGTAGTGGGAGGCCCCATTAACTAAAGTGGTACCTCAGATTAAGAACACTTTCATGTTAAGAACGGACCTCCAGAACGAATTAAGTTCTTAACCTGAGGTACCACTGTATGTTTAACTTGGAAAAGAGGCAACTGAGAGGAGATACAAGGTGTGACCGGAAAGTTCAGTGAAGGGTCACAGAAATTGGACAGCGAGAAATATTCGGACATACATATCTTAAAGGCCTTCAAAGTAGGCACCTTCTGATACAATGCACCGTTGACAACGTTTGTAGAACTGTTGGAAACTTCTGGAGAAGTCCTCTTTTTGTACTGCTTTCAGTTCCCTCATCACAGCAGCTTGAACGTGTGAAATGTTGGGAAATCTGTGCCCTTTCAGTGCAGATTTCAGTTTTGGAAAAAGAAAGAAATCTGGTGGGGCCAGATCGGGAGAATATGGAGGGTGGGACAACTCATTAACCTCAGTAACGATTTCACGTGGAATATGCAATTCTTCCACCACCATTCGGACGGACAAACACCAATTTTGCAATAACTCACAAACTCTGTTGACACTTGCCACCATTTTGCTCATCAACTGTCTGCCAGACTGAGGGCCATCTTTGATGGTTTGCCACTCTTCATGGAAAAGCTTAAAGCACTCATACGCTGTCTTTTGAGTTATAGCTTCATCTCCGTACACAACTGTGAGCATTTTGTGGGTTTTTGATGCCGATTGTATGTGCAAATATTTCTCGCTGTCCAATTCCTGTGACCATTCACCGAACTTTCCGGCCACACCTTGTATCTTCAAATATCTCAAGGACAATGGAAGATGGAGCAAGCTTGTTTTCTCCTGCTCTGGAGGCTAGGACCTAAAAAACCAATGGATTCAAGTTCCAAGAAAGGAGATTCCAACCAAACATCAAGAAGAACTTTCTGACAGTAAGAGCTATTCAGCAGTGGAACAGACTCCTATGAGAGGTTGTGAACTCTCGTGGAGGTGTTTAAACACAGGCTGAATGGCCACCTATCATGTATGAGCGAACTGAGATTCCTGCCTTCCAGGGATTTGGACTAGATTACCTCTGGGGTCTCTTCCAACTCTGCAATTCTGTGATTCTTTGATAGGTCAGCCCTGAAGGTCAGGCAACCCTGGTCTTTATTGTTGTATTTTCTCAGGACTGAAAAAAGAGAGTCATGAAACAGATGTGCCTCTGCAGCATTTTTGACATTAGATCTCCTTTAATCATTTTCTACTAATGAGGTCATGTCCTTTGATCTATGGTTTC